>NW_016107403.1:2112199-2140983 GCF_001604975.1 Cebus imitator
AAAAAGAAAGAAAACATTAATTTCTTAGAAAGGAAATATCTTTAGTTCACAAACATTTGGAAATGTTTAACGACACAGAAAAGTTTAACTTCACTAATAATGAAAGAAACATAGTTCAGAAAAATAGCTGCATATACCTTTTGTAGAATAGAATATCAAAGATTAAAAAATATTTTTATACCCAGTGCTGGTAATATGCAATTAAATGATGTTTTTATACACAGTACTATTCATTGGCACCTAATTTGATTTAGCTTTTTTAGAGAATACCTCGTTTATCTCTAGAGTCTTAAAATATTTATTCTTTTAACTCCGTAATTCTGTTCCTGGAATTCTAACCTAAGGAAAGTTTCAGTATGAAAAAAGTCTTTAGGCACAAAGATATGCACTAAAGTGTTTTATTTATACTACTACTGATAACAGTGGCAGCACATGGAAACAGCCTAATGATCTAAGCAAAGGGGAATTGCTAAATAGATTATGGTCTATCAACCATATCTTGAATCTATCAAAATAATATACTTAAAGGGAATGTGGAAAACATGAAAAAAATTCTATAGCATAATGTTACAGTAAAAAAGCTATAACAGTTTACATAGTATTATACCATAAAATGTTCACATAATAAAAAGATTAGAAAAAAATTTATTCTTATGTTAGTAGTGTTTGTGATTGGCCAGTGGACCCAATAGGAATTTTCTTTTTTTAATTTTGTATTAGCTCTGACTTGGGAGAAATTCTAATTTAAAAAATTTACAAAAACAAGAGCCATTTTTGTTTTGGTTGATTCAAGATTTAACAAAGAAGCCAGGCGTGGTGGCTCACACCTATAATCCCAGCACTTTGGGAGGCTGAGGCAGATGGATCACAAGGTCAGGAGTTCGAGATCAGCCTTGCCAAGATGGTGAAACCCCATCTCTACTAAAAATACAAAAATAGCTGGGTGCCTGTAATCCCAGCCACTTGGGAGGCTGAGGCAGGAGAATCGCTTGAACCCAGGAGGCGGAGGTTGCAGTGAGCCGAGATAGCGCCACTGCACTCCAGCCTGGGCGGTAGAGCAGGACTTCGTCTCAACAACAACAACAAAAGATGTAGCATAGAAATGATAATGAAATCTAAAAGTTACTAGCATACATATTTCATAAAAGAGAAACCTTTCCAATGTAAAAGAACTTAATAGAAAGGAGGAAAGAGGAGTGGAAAGCTGTGTTTTGTAAATTAATACAGCAAATGCCTGCTAACGGGATCCAGGACTCAGACTGAGTTCAGATTCAAGCCTGAAGCCTGCTTTCCCTAGATGTGACCTGGGAGAGGTTATTCAGCTCCCCTGTGCTCCAGTGTGTTCATCTGCAGAATGCACATAACAATACATCTTCCTCGTAGGGTTGATGGGTGGGTTACATGTGCTCATAGAGCATGTGGCACATAGGAAGTGCTATATATGTAAGAGGTGTTATCTGCCTCATTGTTTCATTGCTTCATCCTTACTAAAGCTCAGGAGTCACATGTCACTGATGATCAGAATCCAGTTTCATGACTCACTGTGCTGTGTGACCATGAGCAAGTTTGTTTTAGCTCTTTAAGCCTCAATTTTTTTTCTTTTTTTTTTTTTGAGACAGCGTCTTGGTCTGTTGCTCAGGCTGCAGTGCAGTGGAGTGATCTTGGCTCACTGCAGCCTCTGCCTCCCGGGTTCAAGTAATTCTCTACCTCAGCCTCCTGAGTAGCTGGGATTACAGGCGCCCACCACCACTAGAGACGGGATTTCACCATCTTGGCCAGGCTGGTCTTGAACCCCTGACCTCGTGATCCACCCACATTGGCCTCCCAAAGTACTGGGATCATAGACGTGAGCCACCACACCCGGCCACCTCAATTTTTTAATTTGTAAAGTACGGGTAATAAAGTACCTGCTTCCTAGGGTTATTGTGAGAACTTAGTGAAATCAGATAGTGAGTGCTCATGGCAGAAGTGGTAGGGAGGTATCAAGGGCCGACACCGTGGTGGTGAATTCTGTTTTTCTTGAGTTCTATTTTGAACCATAAGGAAACATAGAAGTGAGCTAACAGGCAGGGCAGTACAGTGAGTGAGCCAGCAATGTGGGCATTACTGTCCACTTCCAACAGAGTAAGGTAGTTGAGGATCAATGAAAATCGTAATAGTTTATCTTTTATATTGCTTCACACTTTTCAAACCTCTTATGTGTATATTGGCTCCTTTAATAGAACGGTTCTGTAATGTAAGTGGACAGAAAGCCTGTGCTCATTACTGCTAGTCACTTCCCCACGTTCATGACCTACTTCATCAACTGTGTATCTTCCACTCCATTCTAGATCTGGCTCATCTTGATACTTGGTGTTTAGGTAGATAGTATCTCCAGTACTTTGGACATAACAGAGGCCTTTACGTCAGTGACAACCCATCCCTTTGGCTATATCTTGGGTCCTGTTTCCCCAAGAGTTATTCCACCTCTAAAATCTTAAACTTCAATTTTCGACTCTTGAGTCACTTATTACATATGTAGTAATTTATAGTTTTGACTTGTTGCTGATAGGTTAATCTTAACAATTTACATGTAACAGTGGATATAAATATTTATCTATTTAAAAAATTTTTTTTTCATTTTTGATGAGGCAAAGGGGTGTAGTGCTGGTAAACTTGAGGACTGCCCAAGAGGAAATTGTACTCATGGGTGATTTGTTTAATCAAAGAAATACTATCATAACACTCTGCTCCTTTTAATCTCAAATACCTATTTTCTAAAGGTCAGTTATATCTATGTCATATTAAAAGTTATTGCTTTTGCAGTCAGTCTGGATAACCAGAATTTGATTTTTCTGCCTAAGTGGGAATAAAAGTAATATTAGCCAGTAAGTTATAAAATTACTGTAATGCTTTTTAGAAATAATTGTTACCACTCTAGAATCACTTAAGATTGAATATTAACTTCATTTGTTAATGTATTGAAGTAACACTACATATTCTTCCTTCACTTTATGAGGTTTTCTTAAGTACAGGGAATATTTTTAAATTGAAATATAATGTACGTACAGAAAAGTATACAAATCGTAAGTACACATAAAAATTTTCATGAAGAGAAAACACCTGTGTGACCAGGTGAGTCAGAGCATTACCAGCACTCCCCAAATTCCCCTAACCCTCCCTTCCTTCTTTTAGTCACTACTACCCCCAAAACCCCCAAGGTAATCACCACTATGGGACATTAAAGGCAAGTCTAATAAATGTTCACGTGTGTCATCATTTGTTTCTTCTTTGCCAGTCTTTGAATGTATTCATGTCTGCTTTTTCTGTATTTTAAAATTATTATTAAAATAACGGGCATATAGTTTTACCGGTCAAGTAATAGTAAAAGGCTCATTACAAAATCTAGCTATTTCCTTTTTACCCTTCCTCACTCTTCAAGACCTTTCTCCAAAAAAGGAGAAACCCTTTAGTGTCTCTTCTGCTCTTCGTACCTTTCCATTTTTTAGTTTAATAGTTACATATTACTGCTATTTTTTATTAAACAATGAGGCATTATCTGTTGACTTCTTACAGTAAATGAGAACTGTTACACCAGCACTTCCTTTCTTATCTTCCTAATATATTTATATTAACATTTTGGTTAAACAAATACACTAAATGCCTATGCAAATCATATTCAAAATGAGTATTATAGGATACTACGACTGTGGGGGGGGTTTCTCTTCATTTTTTGTGATGTTAATAATCGTCTTGGTTTTTATGTTCTTCTCTTTCTTTTTAAGCCTCTTGTCTGAAATCATGATCTCGCCTGTCTTCCTTGTTCTGGCTTTGGTTCTGGATTGTGGTCACTCACCCTTATCATTGTCAAATCCAGTGGAATCTTCCATTCCTGATCCTTTGTAGAAGTACTTTCCTTGTAACTTTCTTTTTCCTTTGTTTCCACGACATCACTTTCTTACCTTTCTGGACACTCCTTTTCAGTTTGATGAGTGAGTTCTCTACTTGCCCCTATTTTTAAAATAAAAATATATTTTATTTTATTTTTTAAATTGTATGTTAGGTTCTGGAGTACATGTGCAGAACATGCAGGACTGTTGCATAGGTACATACATGGCAATGTGGTTTGCTGCCTCCATCCCCCTATCACCTATATCTGGCATTTCTCCCCATGTTATCCCTCCCCAACCTCCCTCCTGCTGCTGTCCCAGTCCTAGTCCCTCCCAACAGACCCCAGTGTGTGATGCTCCCGTCCATGTGTCCATGTGTTCTCATTGTTCAACATCTGCCTGTGAGTGAGAACATGCGGTGTTTGATTTTCTGTTCTTGTGTCAGTTTGCTGAGAATGATGGTTTCCATATTCATCCATGTCCCTACAAAGGACAAGAACTCATCGTTTTTTATGGCTGCATAGTATTCCATGGTGTATATGTGCCACATTTTCCTTGCCCAATCTATCATCAGTGGGCATTTGGGTTGGTTCCAGGTCTTGGCTATTGTAAACAGTACTGCAATGAACATACGTGTACATGTGTCTTTATAATAGAATGATTTATAATCCTTTGGGTACATACCCAGTAATGGTATTGCTGGGTCAAATGGAATTTCTATTTCTAGGTCCTTGAGAAATCTCCACACTGTCTTCCACAATGGTCGAACTAATTTACACTCCCACCAACAGTGTAAAGGTGTTCCTATTTCTCCATATCCACTCCAGCATCTGATGTCTCCAGATTTTTTAATGATCGCCATTCTAACTGGTGTGAGATGGTATCTCAATGTGGTTTTCATTTGCATTTCTCTAATGACCAGTGATGATGAGCATTTTTTCGTATGTTTGTTGGCCTTATATGTGTTTCTTTTGAAAAGCGCCTGTTCATGTCCTTTGCCCACTTTTGAATGGGTTTGTTTTTTTCTTGTAAATCTGTTTTAGTTCTTTGTAGATTCTGGATATTAGCCCTTGGTCAGATGGGTAGATTGCAAAAATTTTTTTACCATTCTGTTGGTTGCCAGTTCACTCTAATGATTGTTTCTTTTGCTGCACAGAAGCTGTGGAGTTTAATTAGATCCCATTTGTCTATTTTGGCTTTTGTTGCCAGTGTTTTTAGTGTTTTAGTCATGAAGTCCTTGCCTATGCCTATGTCCTGAATGGTTTTGCCTAGGCTTTCTTCTAGGGTTTTTATGGTGCTAGGTCTTATGTTTAAGTCTTTAACCCATCTGGAGTTAATTTTAGTGTAAGGTGTCAGGAAGGGGTCCAGTTTCTGCTTTCTGCACATGGCTAGCCAGTTTTCCCAACACCATTTATTAAACAGGGAATGCTTTCCCTGTTGCTTGTTTTCATCTGGTTTGTTAAAGATCAGATGGTTATAGATGTGTTGTGTTGCCTCCATGGCCTCTGTTCTGTTCCATTGGTCTATATCTCTGTTTTGGTACCAGTACCATGCTGTTTTGATTACTGTAGCATTGTAGTATAGTTTGAAGTCAGGTAGCATGATGCCCACAGCATTGTTCTTTTTGCTTAGGATTGTCTTGGCTATGCAGGCTCTCTTTTGGTTCCATGTGAAGTTTAAGGTGGTTTTTTACAGTTCTGTGAAGAGGGTCATAGGTAAATTGATGGGGATAGCATTGAATCTATAAATTACTTTGCGCAGTATGGCCATTTTCACAATGTTGATTCTTCCTAACCATGAGCATGGAATGTTTTTCCATCTGTTTGTGCCCTCTCTTATTTCCTTGAGCAGTGGTTTGTAGTTCTCTCCTTGAAGAGGTCCTTTACATCTTTGTTATATTCCTTGTTAGTTGTATTCCTAGGCATTTTATTGTCTTTGTAGCAGTTGTGAATGGCAGTTCATTCTTGATTTGGCTCTCTTTAATTCTGTTATTGGTGTATAGGAATACTTGTGATTTCACACTGATTTTGTATCTTGAGACTTTGCTGAAGTTGCTTTATCAGTTTAAGAAGATTTGGGGCTGAGACAATGGGGTCTTCTAGATATACAATCATGTCATCTGCAAATAGAGACAATTTGACTTCCTCCTTTCCTAATTGAATCCTCTTTATTTCTTTTTCTTGCCTCATTGATCTGGCTACAGCTTTCAATACTATATTGAATGGGAGTGGTGAGAGAGGGCACCCTGTCTCGTGCCAGATTTCAAAGGGAATTCTTCCAGTTTTTGCCCATTCAGTGTGATATTGGCTGTGGGTTTGTCATAAACAGATTTTACTATTTTGAGATACATTCCATCGATACCTAGTTTATTGAGAGTTTTTAGCATAAAGGGCTTTTGAATTTTGTCAAAGGCCTTCTCTGCATCTATTGAGATAATCATGTGGTTTTTGTCTTTGGTTCTGTTTATGTGGTGGATTACATTTATAGACTTGCATAAGTTGAACCAGCCTTGTATCCCTGGGATGAAGCCTACTTGATCATGATGGATAAGCTTCTTGATGTGCTGTTGCAGTCAGGTTGCCAGTATTTTATTGAAGATTTTTGCATCTACATTCATCATGGATATTGGCCTGAAGTTTTCTTTTTTGATTTAGTCTCTGAGTTCCTCTTTGTACATCTGGTAGAATTCTGCTGTGAACTCCTCTGGACCTGGGCTTTTTTTGGTTGGCAGGCTATTAATTGCTGCCTCAACTGCAGCCCTTGTTATTGGTCTATTCAGAGTTTCAGTTTCTTCCTTGTTTAGGCTTGGGAGGGTCCAAGCGTCCAGGAGTTTATCCATTTCTTCCAGGTTTACTGGTTTATGTGCTTAGAGTTGTTTGTAGTAATCTCTGATGGTAGTTTTGTATTTCTGTGGAATCAGTAGTGATATCCCCTTTATTGTTTTTTATTGCATCTATTTGATTCTTCTCTCTTTTCTTTTTGATTAATCTGGCTAGCAGTCTGTCTACTTTGTTGATCTTTTCAAAGAACCAGCTCCTGGATTTATTGATTTTTTTTTTTTTTTGAAGGGTTTTTTGTGTCTCTGTCTCCTTCAGTTCTGTCTGATCTTAGTTATTTCTTGTCTTCTGCTAGCTTTTGAGTTTTTTTATCTTGCTCCCCTAGCTCAATTTTGACGATAGGGTGTTGATTTTAGATCTTTCCTTGATTCTCATGTGGGCATTTATTGCTATAAATTTCCCTCTTGACACTGCTTTAAATGTTTCCCAGAGATTCCGATACATTGTTTCTTCATTCTCGCTGGTTTTGAAGAATGTCTTTATTTCTGCCTTCATTTCATTGTTAATCCAGTCAACGTTCAAGAGCCAGTTGTTCAGTTTCCATGAAGTTGTGTAGTTCTGAGTTAGTTTCTTATTTATTTATTTATTTATTTATTTTTTTGAGACGGAGTTTCGCTCATGTTATCCAGGCTGGAGTGCAATGGCTCCATCTTGGCTCACCGCAACCTCCGCCTCCTGGGTTCAGGCAATTCTCCTGCCTCAGCCTTCTGAGTAGCTGGGATTACAGGCACGCGCCACCATGCCCAGCTAATTTTTTTTTGTATTTTTAGTAGAGACGGGGTTTCACTATGTTGACCAGGATGGTCTCGATCTCTTGACCTCGTGATCCACCCGCCTCTGCCTCCCAAAGTGCTGGGATTACAGACATGAGCCATCATGCTCAGCCTACTTGCCCTCTTCTTAAATGTTGTATTCTTTAAGATTCTGTCCTCAGCCTTATTCTTGCCCAATGTAGTCTCTTGAGGCAATATCTGCCATGACGGTGAATGATTCTTGTTATCTATTCTTTCAATGTGGAACTGTTTGCTAAGCTCCAGGCCCAGCTATTTCACTGGTCATTGAACATGCGGATGGGGAGCATGAAACAAATTGGTTATTCCCCCTCTCCTCTCTCTTCTGGTGGTATCTGCATATGAATTGGGCAGAGGCATTCAGTATCTGCCCTACATACAGTTCCATTCCCTCCCTACCCCCACAACAGACAGCTGCATCACCTCCCTGCCCTTCTGCAGTTCCCATCATGCCCCTGCAAACACATGCACATGCACACACACACAGAGGAGGCACACACACACTTGACCAACTTTTTCCCTCTTTGATGCCAGTGCTATAGCTCTTCATTTTTATTGGCAAGCACACGAAAAGCTTTCTCTCCCCACATCGTCTCCCCAGTAGGCTGACGTTAAGGGATGGGATGTTGAGCCAACTATAGAATTCCAGAAGAAGCAAAGTATCACTTATTAGTATGTTTCATTTGCACATTAGTCACTATCTTAATAAATCATCTTTTTCAAAGCATGTTAATACCTGAAATGCTTATAGAATGATCACTAGAAACAAGCAGTACACATTCAGACTGTTTCTTCTGCTTTGTTACTTTCAGATTTAAGGACACCAATGGGATTGTAATATGAATTTGATTACTTTCAGATTCAAAAGTAGACATGTGGGATTGCTATGTGAATTTACAGACAGAGATGATGTACCTTGTCCAAACAAGAAAGAAAAAGCACAGCTGAATTTTCTGTCTTCTTTTATCACTGTATGTAATTAGAACCATGAGTCTGAGTTCACATTCCTAAAAGTATTCATGTTCCAGAAGAGCCCCTACTCCTCAGCCACATCTCATGCATGGATCAGAATGTTCTATGAGGAGACAGTAAGATCTCATACTGGTTGCGTTTCTCTTAGCTACACTGTCCAAAGAGGCATATTCATTCAGTCTTTCAGGCACAAGTATTTATTGAGTCAGTGCAGTATGCCAGGCACTATATTAAATACTGGTGATACAAAGTGATAAAATATCATCCTCTCCCTGCAGTTCACAGTAAAAATGAAGATGTGGGCAGCTGTCTCTTGGACCCTTGCTTCTCGAAGCATGGTCTACAGACTGTCAACATCAACATCACCTGGACCTTGTTGGAAATGCAGAATCTTAGTCCAAGATGGATCAGCATTTCTATCTAGGATTCTGCATTTCTAACAAGCCCTGGTGCCAGTGGTGTTGGTCCATGGACTGCACTGACTAGCACAGTTTTAGAGTACTTTTTTCAAACTGGTTCTTTTGCTGTCCCACCATTAAAGGAGTGAAAGATTGAGGTTGTGTTTTCTGTGCCTCCAAGGAGCTGGCTTCAGATACACAGCTTAATGTAGATATGACAGATGTGCCTTTTTATAATATAACCTGCTATGGGCTGCAGTTTAAGCCATCTGTCAGTATTCAAAGCATCTGGGATAGAATGTGTAAAGACTAACTGATAATAAGATAGCCAAGAAGTTGCTAAATGGGGGGCCAACCTGGGGTAGTTGGAAAGAAAAGAGACTTGCTAGACACTTCGCATGCCTAATGCAAATGCATTAACAGTTTATCATTTAGTAATTAGGAGAGGCTAGGACCTCTTTAAGTGGAATTAGAAGGTTGTTATAGCATCCCAGATGAAGTTAATGAGGCCCAAACTAAGGTAGGAAAGGCTGTATTTAGGATTCATTAGGAATGTTAAAAATCAAATCAATAGTTGTGGCAGTAGTGGGAGAGACTCTAGGCTGATGATCAGATTATTGGGAACTGTGTGGATAGGTTCACCTAGAGATTACAGGAGGAAGAGCAACTTGAGATCTATGTTTCACTCTTGCATAGATGGAGTGTGAGATGTTGGTGTGACCTGTCTGGTAGATATTGAGGTGCACAGTCCTGGAGCTCTAGAGGGGAATCTGACTGGAGCTGCACAGACACTAGCAAAGCCAACTCAGCAATATATATGAAGCTATAGGTGTAGGTCTGATCATTCAGAGAGAATGCTCTAGGTAAGAAGAGCCGACCACTGAACGTAGGGCTCTTTGTATGAAAGGAGAACCCTCCCCAGAAGCTTAAGAAGGGACAACCAGAGAGATGGTCAGTATGAGATCCTAGAGAGTGCTCCAGGATTGAATTTTATTTTATTTTTTAAAAGCTTAAAAGATACTCTTAACAAGTTTCACAAGGTTTTTCATTGTCATTGTCTTTGATGATGGTGAAGTAGCTCTTTGTTTTTGTTATTGTTTGTTGGTTTCTAGCTTACCAGTTTCTTCTGTGCATTTTTAAGGTCCTTAAAATTCTAGTTAGGGCAGTGATTGATGGGATGACTGATCGAAGTGGAGATGTTGCAACTGGCCTCAAAGGAAAGCTGCAGGAGTTATTTGGCAGAGTGACTTCAAGAGTGACAAATGATGGAGAAATCTGGAGGCTGTATGCCCACGTATATGGAAATGGGCAGAGTGAAAACCCTGATGAAAATGAAAAGGTAAGTCCTTCATTCCTCCTGACCCCTTGCCTTTCGTTTGAACATGTGTGTATTAGATCTACTTTTTTGATGGGTGGAGGAAGAGTTTAACAATTTGAAAAAGAGGATTACTATGCTCGAGTTCAGTTCTGATTCAGTCTTTAACCTGCGTACGTTGAATTGTAGGCTGGTTAAGACTTGTAACATTCATGTTTTTATTTTCCATGGTTTTCTTACATAGTTGTTCTCTGTTTCCTGCAAAAGGGCCTCTTGAAATTGCCACCCCTACTAAATCTGCAGCAAAGAGTTGTCTTTTGTTATTTATTCTACACCCCTTTCTGTAGGCACATTGCTAAAGACCACAGTAGGTAGGTACAAGGACAGAGGCAGTGCGTAGATCTGAGATGGAGACTAGGAAAGGAAAATAGAAAAAGGAACAAGATAAGGATATTGGAAGATAACTTTTAAGTCAAAACATGTAATACTTTCACGAAGGTTGCCCTGGCCTTTCTCACAAGTGCAACAGAACACCAGTTCCACTCAAGTTATGCCTTTAGCCTCTTATCTTAGAACTTAAAGGAGACTGCAGAGTTTCCAAGGTTGGAATAATTGTTTTATGTTTCTTTTCAAAACATCCACAACAAATCAAATGTACTCCTTGCGTGGGTTTGGAATTAGCCATGGCACAGCTAATCTGGATTCTTTGCCATTCTCTCCTCCCTCAGTCCACACAGCTGGCTTCCACTGTGGCCTTGTCAGCAGAGAACACATATCACCTGCACACATGCATACTCCTACTTTCATGTCCTTCCATTTCTCCTTGAATTATGGACTTTCTTGCATATGTGGAATTAAGAGTACACAGAATTCTCTGATCTGTTACTTCTCTCTCAAGGATTTGAAAGAGGGTACTTTAAACATCTGTGAGATTACATATCTACCAGCAAGTTCATTGTTTTAACCAAGTTCATGCCTCATTCTTTAAACAGGTTTCTTAAACTGATGGCTACAAATGCTGAGAAAATCTGTATACTTACAGATTTCCAAACCTGGCCTTTATATTTTTCTGGTTACAGGGAAGCGTCTCAATCCAGGTACATCCATTTGATTTCTTGTCACTGCTTATTGCCACTGGGTGTGCATTTCTACCCCTTCTTTGATGAGAGTAATAGACGATGTGCTGTACAACACAGATGCTGCTTTTCACATTGGAATTAGTTCCATATGACTTCCAGGAAACAGAATTTGAAATGTGAATTCTACTTCTTATTCTGAATGTTGTTCTTTCTCTTTCCTCAGGCATTCCAGTGCCTTTCAAAGGCATACAAGTGTGACACCCAGTCCAGTTGTTGGGAGAAAGATATTACATCATTTAAGGAAGTTGTTCAAAGAGCCTTAGGACTTGCACATGGTATTTGATGTAACATTTGATATCCATGGAATGTTTTGACTTATTATCTACTGACAAAAAAAGAGTATTGGTCAAAAGTAAAGTTTCATTATATATAATATTAAATTGTTTCATTATATTGACATTGTTGAATTTAATTCAACAAACATTCGTAGACCACCTACTATGTAATAGGCATTTTGGAGTAATAATAAAAAACAGGATAGAGGCTTATATTCTGTTTGAATAAGTAACAAAATTAGAAACTCTTTTAGAGGTGTGAAACACCTGTACAACTTGTACAACTTCATTCCACACAGAGTCTCTTTGTGTTGATTACGTAGCATTAAGGAAACCTGTTGACTTTAACTTGACTTACATATAGATCTCTGGAGTACATAGCAATACGCAAAGAGCTACAGCGTATACAAAATACATATAAAATATAAACCTTATCTTTGGGTAGAAGATATTGTTTGAGGAAAGGTTTAACCTTACATATAAAATTATATGCCTGTTGGGTAAAGACAGTCCAAATAAGGATGGATTTTAATTATTAATTTTCAAAAAATGCCAATGAAGTTTAATAATGCGTATTTATATTTATATTTGAATATGAGTGTCTGATGCAGTTCCAATAAAATAATGACGCCCCCAATGTTAAGAACTGAATCACAAGGACCATGAACCAATCCTAAAGTTCTCCTCCTACTTCTTTGCCTAACCTCCTTCCTGCTGCTAATAATTATAACAAATAGGGAGCCAACAAGGAAGAATGCAAAGGGCAGAGCTTTAGAATCAGGGAGACCTAAGCTCCAGGACTGGCTCTGCCACATGCTTGCTGGTTAACTTTGGGTACATAATTTAACTTCTCTGAGCCTGCTTTTCCTCATCAGTAAAATGGGATAATACCTACCCATGAAGAATAAATGAAAACATTCAAACACTTAGCAGTATTTCACATCTAAGTATGGCTTAGATGTTAATATCTTACCCTGTCACCACCACCCTCTTCCTTCCAGAGGGCTTAAGCTATAGATGATAAGGGACTCAAAACTAAAAAGAGAAAAAAGGAAGAAGAAGGATAAAGTTTTTCTTGCTTATAAAGAAGTCACAGAACATTCAAACAATTTAGAAATTAGCTTGATACCTAACAATTCTACTTTTGACCTTTGATATGTTTGACCTAAAGGATATAAATATTCAATTTCCTGGGTCACCTACCTTTTGGCAGGTAAGGTAGAAGTGCTGAGCTCTATATAGCTGAAAGTCAATGTAGAAAAGTTTGGAGTAATTGCCAATAGATCCGTAGAAGGATGTTTTTGGTGTGGTTAGAATTCATGTGGCTTCTGCTGACCTTATGGTGGGTGGGCTCAGATGGGATCCAGTCCTTATGCTTTTGGTCTTTATGGATATAGTATGATATTTGGGGAAACCCACACTGATGTATTAGGTACATAATTAGCAGGGTAGGATTTGCTTTGAAAAATTTATCTTATCTACTTCAACTTGCCAACTCTAAATATTTCTAAGAACTGCTGGTCTGTAACAGTCAAAGCCACGATATTTTCTGTACTCATCAAGTGATGGTATTAAAC
The DNA here is from genome assembly GCF_001604975.1 of Cebus imitator. Taxonomy (NCBI): domain Eukaryota; kingdom Metazoa; phylum Chordata; class Mammalia; order Primates; family Cebidae; genus Cebus; species Cebus imitator. Next base: position 2,125,373 of record NW_016107403.1, read on the forward strand.
CTGTCAAAGAGTAGTATACAGGTTAAAGAGAAATTCTAGGAAAAAATCTTTATTTTGCATCTTAAAGTTGGGTTTAAACTATTATGGGTATCTTTTTTCATCAGGGTATACTTGGTGAAAAGCAAGTGTCCATTCTTTTAAGTTCTTTTTTGACGTCATTGAATTATGTGTTAATGCTCCTACAACATTTTAAGCATATTTGAGTAGATGCCTAGCTTTAGTTTCTAATGATATTTTAGATTTATAAAGATAAATCTTAATTGTTTCCTTGTTACTTTTTAACCTCAGTGCTCAAAGAATGAGCTGGATTTCTCTGTGTGTGAGTCTCTTCAAAACACTGTTCCTCCACCCTACCCAATTATGAAAAGGAAATACAGTCAAGCATCCCATAGTAACATTTTGGTCACCAATGGACCACATATATGGCAGTGGCCCCATAATATTATAAAACCATATTTTTATTGTAGCTCTCCAATATTTAGATAGACAAATACTTACCATTGAGTTCTGATTGCTTGCAGTGTTTAGTACAGTCACATGCTGTACAGGGTTGTAGTCTAGGAGTAGTAGGCTATATACCATGTAACCTAGGTGCATGGTAAGCTATACCACCTAGGTTTGTGTAAGTACACCCCATGATGTTCTCACAACACCAAAATGGCCCAACCACACGTTTCTCATAACGTATCCCCATCATTAAGAGATGCATGACTGTATAACGTTTAAAAAAATCTCCACATGGTTTACTCCTTGTGTTGCATATCGTTAAGGTAGCCATGTACTTTAGAAAGCTTGGTAAGATATTGCAATATTGACATAGTATTTGAGGCCTCCCTGATTTGTATTGTCTGGAAAGTTTATACTTACAGCTTCTGCTATTTTATTTTTTGGGAAAGGGTGGGCTCAAGTGTGTTAGCTTTTTGCCATCTAGGAGCTTTTAAAATAATATTTATGCATTTTAGCTGTAGTCTGCATGGAGGAGGCTACATGGAGGAGGCACTGCTGCCTCAGCTTTTCCGATGATTTGAAACAGCAGGTCATTCCTCTCTCTATAGCTGTCTGTCTCTGTCTCAGTCTGTAATGCCTTTTGGAAATGGGATTGAGTAGGAAAAGTAACAGAGTATGTGTGTTTTTGCTTTACTGTTGTTTTTGTCAGAATGAAAATAAAAGATTAAAAAAAGAATTACAGCAGTTTCTGATCTAAACCGCTCAGTACTAAACAGCTCAAATACCGCTGCCATGGTGGTTACAACTTTCCTCTACTAAGAGAGACAGACTAATAATCCTCACTCTCTGTGGGCAAACTCTGCCCTTTGAAAATTGGCTTAACATTGCCAATTACTATGCATCCTTTTACCCTTTAATGAGAAATATCAAAGTTTAATTCTTACTCCTCATTATTACTCTAAAATAGGAATGTCAAACGTAGTTCTTGCTGGCCATGGAAGGTATTATTAATTAATGACAGAATTCTGTTTTGCCAGGCACAGGCAGCCTCTACTGACTGGTTAGTGTTTGCATGCGGAAAGAAATCTATTGGGCTGGGTATGGTGGCTCATGACTGTAATTGGGAGGTTGAGGTGGGTGGACCACTTGAGCCCAGGAGTTCAAGATCAGCCTGAGCAACATAGTGAGATTTCATCTCTACCAAAAAATTAAAACATTAGCTGGTTGTGTTGGCATGCACTTGTGGTCCCAGCTACTTGAGAGGCTGAGGTAGGAGGACACTTGAATCCCGGAGGTTGAGGCTGCAGTGAGCCATGATTGTGTCACTGCACTTTAGCCTAGTGACAGAGTGAGACCTTGTCTCAAAAAAAAAAAAAAAGAAAATCTATTTTCTATCCTTGGTCTACAATCTAGAGTATGGAGTAGACTTTAATCCTTGCACTGTTTAGCGTCATTTTAAAATGGTATCTGGTTATTGATCTGTTTGAATTTCATGTGCATAATTTAGGGAACAAAACCAAGAACAAGTCAGTGGGGAAATATTGGGCATTATGTTTGTACAAAGCTCTTCACTTGTTCTCATAAAGCATTAATAGCCAGGCCTTCTATCAGGAAGGAGCATGCTGTCTTAATAATGTCAGGTTTTAGGAGAATGTGTTCCCCAGAAAGCTAGCAGCGGAGTTGTGATTCACTCTTCTCCATTCTCTGCTGATGCCAAGCATTGCTCAGGAACTCGAGAACCTGGTTGTGATCACATTCTCTAAACGAAGGCACATAGATTGTTGTCAGTTCTTCCGGAATGGCGCTTCAAACCCTGAGTATGAGAATGTAGTAATAACTAAGCCGTACATATCTGTCAGGTCATGTCCTTGGGCTTGTGTCATCGGCCGTTGTGAAGCTGCCATAGGGGACTTGGTAGCCTGGAAAGCCACACAAAGATGTGCTGCATTTGTTTATGTCTGTTTGGGTACTTTCGTTTTCAGTAACATTTTGTCTCCTTGCCTAATTTTTTTGTTTGTGCACATGTGTGCATGTGTGTGCTTTAATGCATGCGTGTATAGGTGTTTAGGGTCTCTTCCCAGTGATCCATAACTCACCAAAAATCACCTGTTTTTACTTTCAAAATTTCCTGGACCAGTAAATTATCATTCTTAAAGAAGAATATAGAAAAGCCAGATGCAAAGTCTCACACCTGTAATCTCAGTGCTTTGGGAGGCTGTGGCAGGAGGATCACTTGAAGCTAGGAATTCAGGGCTGCATGCCATACCTCCAGCCAGAGAAACAGGGTGAAACCCTGTATCTTAAAAAAAAAAAAGAAGGATAAAGGGAAAAGTTATGTACATAATTATTATTCTTTTTCAAACATAAAAACTTTCCAGGAAGTATTTCCAAAGTCTGTTACTATAAAATTCTAATTAAGTAATTGGCTTTTGAACCTGTGAATTATCAGTACCACTTTTTAATGGATGTTTCCTTCCATATTTATCTTCCAGTGGCCATAAAATGCAGTAAAAACAAATCCAGTCCCCAAGAAGCTGTACAAATGCTTTCTTCAGTTCGACTCAATTTACGGGGCTTGTTATCTAAAGCAAAGGTGAGAATGACGTGTGAATTAGTTGCAATGGTCATATAGGAAAAAGGTCATTAGTATCAACTTATTGCTGTTAAATCTTTTACATCAGTGATAATTTTAGGCACATGTTATATTTTATTTTGTAGCACCTTTATCGTTGATTGTGTTAGTAAGGATCCTGTTGGCCCAATGGCTAGACCACTCTAAATGTATGTGACTTAAGAGTCTTCAAAATTGGCTGGGTGTGGTGGCTCATGCCTGTAATCCCAGCACTTTGGGAAACTGAGGTGGGCAGATCACTTGAGGTCTGGAGTTTGAGATCAGCCTGGCCAACATGGTGAAACCCTATCTCTACTAAAAAATACAAAAATTGGCTGGTCGTGGTGGTGGGTGCCTGTAATCCCAGCTACTCAGGGGGCCAAGGCAGTAGAATAGCTTGAACCTAGGAGGCAGAGATTGTAGTGAGCTGAAATTGTGCCATTGCACTTCAGTCTGGGTGACAGAGTGAGACACTGTCTCAAAAAAAAAAAAAAATTCTTTGAAATTAATGTTTACAATTCAGCCCTAATGCTTTCTTTAAGTTAAAACAATGCTCTTGTATTTATTGTCATTTTCCCCAAAGTGTGGCATATATGCCACTGGCAAACTTTCGGTTTAAATATATATTTATTTCAGTACATATTAGAAAAACGTAGACTAACACATCAAACCTGTAATTTCATGAATATTAGTGCTTATTTTGTATTTACAATAGTGATGTAATGTTTCCTTTTTAAAAAGACTCTTAGGTAAGTTAAAAAAAAAAATTGACTTAGATAAAAATTTTAAGTAGGTGGTATATGGATTTGACCAAAAGTGTTAAGGTTGATGGCGATTCAGGTTTGACAACAGAAATATGCCTTTAGTTCACAAAGACTAACTTTTGGACCAGTGCTGGGCCGGAGATGCCTAAGAATCACTCAGGGAGCTTTATGGAAGATGGGATTCTGGGGCTCTATCTGTGACCGATGTAGATTCAGGAATGGGATGGAATCCAGGAAATCTATTAAATTTCCTAGGTGATTTTACTGTGCAGCCAGGTTTGGAGTATATATCTGGAAGAAAATTTAGACAAATATAACTTCTAGCACAATTTAGTACTTACTTTTCTAATCTTTACTTGCTTTCATTATGGGAATCTTGGGTTGCAGAGTAATTTTGACTGACTTTTGAGAGTGAGTCTCTGGCACACAGAGGCCACTTCTGAATACCTTTTTACTCTGAAACAGTCTTTCCAGAGTATTTTTTTCCTTTCTAATGGTTTGATCTTTTCAGATCAAGACATCATTTTTGCCTTCTTAGATAATTAACTTACTTTACTTTTCCTATTTATCTGCATGACCCAGGAGAACTGTATTTCCTGCTAGCTTGGCAGTACAACTTCAGAATCGTGTCTCTCAAAAATCTACAAGAGCTCCCTCAAAGTCAGAGCAGCAGGGTTTTTTCCTGTGACTTTCCTTCCCAAAGTTGGAACTTTGTTTCCTACTTTTGATTAGAACACTAACCCATCCACAATAGTTTACTTCTTCAGGATATACTGTGGCTTCCTTTTGTCTGTGCGAAGCTTTGTCTTATAAATTACTATTTTTATTTTATACTTACATGACTTGAAAAGTGTTGTCTGTGCAGGTACTGTACATCTTTCCATATTATGGTAGATTGCCAAATAATGAAAATGCGACCTCAGAACATCATCTGTGTTTAGATTTTCGTTCTCATTAGATGCCAACTGGGTTATCCAAAAATGGGAAAAATTACCTCCCAGTGCCTCCTCTGAAGCATGTTTTACATATATGTGGTAGTCTCAGGTTTTGTAGATCATATGCCTTTTCTGTTTAATGAATTGGGTTTGTCAAACCAAATTGCATTCCAAAAAAGCCTCTTTGTTAGTGACTTTTAGAAAGTGAAAATGAATTAAGATCGAAAATGAATGAGGATAACTATGTTAAATTGCTTACAGCCTATGTTAAATGGGCGTAATTGAATGAATCTCAGGTCTTTTCTTGCCAGGCCAGGGACTTCATGGAAATAAGCTCCTAGTACCTAGAGACTCAACTAACAAATCATCCAGTCCATGCTCCCCCAGGACACAGTGACTCCCCTGCCCACTTGTACCCTGTCCTTGTACAGGTTTGCTGCCAAGAGTGGCATGAGGGGGCTGTTCATGAGAGTGCTGGAGAGCCTGTCAGCAAATTATCCATTCTTTTCTAAGCTTCAGTTTCTCTGTGCTTCCTCTTTACACCACAGGGAAGTGATGGAGATTGATTGATTATGATTTGCAAGCACTGTCATTCTTAATTTAAAAAAACGCATACCAAAAAAAAAAAAAAAAAAAGCCTATATGAGGCTAGATTATTTTCCTAAAAGGTGTTTACAGATGACACTGGAGCAGTTCTTACTTCATTTTGTCATGAAATGCTATACGAATCATATAGTCAAATCCAATGAAACAGATATATGGCAAGCTACGTAAATTATATTTCTGAATAAAACATACACACAGTCACATGTGCACACACACACATACAATGGGGTCATAAAATCCTGAAGCTGATTTTCTTGGGTGTCTATGTTGGCTCAGGAGGCAGTTCCTGGAGAGGCATTTCAAAATGTTTTCAGCTATGGTAACATTATTGAAATGTGTTGCAGTAAACTTCCCAAGGCAATTCCTTCTTCAGGGAGAGGACACAGTTATTTTTATTTTGCTGCACTTTTTTGCTAGGATAATCTTTGTGGTTTCTGAGGCCTAAGCCAAATTAATTTCCAAATAAGTAGCATAAAGGGTATGATTTATATGAATTTGAATATAGAATATATTTGTTTTACCTGTATACACAATAAATAAACTCATTTTGTTTGGTTAATTTATGTCTACTCATCCAAAAACTATCCTATAACATTGAAATGAATAACCAGTATTTAGACAACTGCTTTGAAGAACAGAGCTCATTTGAATTTATAAGTTGAAGCCTGTTGTTTTGATTCATTTTATTATTGTAGCTTATACATTTCTAGGCAAGTGAACAGAAAAAAATACTACCATTGCTATTACAATTGTATAGTATTATTATGCAAAAGGTTTTAAAACTCTGTACTCTATTTTACTTCAAAGAAATCTTCATTGTTTTAATATTTCTGCTGTGTTTTTTATATTACAGCAACTTTTTACAGATGTGGCAACTGGAGAAATTTCCGGGGAATTAGCTGATGACATAACAGCTATGGACACCTTAGTGACAGAGCTCCAAGACCTAAGCAACCAGTTCAGAAATCAGTATTGACTCTGCTGGAAGCAGATTCTGGAAAAGGTGCTTTCACCTTCTGGTAAAAGATATATCAGTATCTCTGAAATGCAAGCTACTGATTTTTAAAATAAATTTGTTTTATGACAACATTCTTGGTTTTGTGATCTCAATTTTATATGCTTTCTGAAGTACATTAAATTTTTAAAACTCCCAATCCCTTTAGGTCTAATTACAGTTGAATTCAGTATTCTTATTATTCTTGAAGTATTTTGGCACAAAGGGCAAATAAATTCATTTTGTTTTTAATATAGGGTTTATTCTCTTTCAGCCTAACATTAATTGGATCATACTTTGGAAAATCTTAGTCTAAACAGGTGAAAAATCACAAACTTATAGTATTGTGAAATCATTAGATTGACGGCTTTATTGTTCAAAAGTGATAAAAGAGTGGATTTGGAGGTAGAAACATTTATACTTCTCGAGATTTGTGCTTGTGTCAGAAAGATACAGACTTGGGTAAATTGGAAATGTGAGCATTGTTTAACTTCTAAATTAAGAAAATGCAAGAAAAAAATGGCATAACCTAAATTTTTACTTAGCTACTGGGAACTGGGCTGTTGCCCCTTCATTATGTATACTGCCAGCCCCAAAGATGGTTGTTTAATTAGGGTATTACGGGTAAAGACAGCTATTAATGGTGCCATATTACAGAAATGCCAAAGTAAAATGCTTTCAATGTTGATGGAACCAAATATTGAAGGTAGCAGCTGAGCTTAATCATCTTAGTACAAAAGTCATAGCGAGGAATTCTAAGTCCTGGCTTGGGTTGCTAAATTTTGGGTCCCATGTATAAATCATGTGGCCCTTTTTTCCCCATGTTCTTATATATAAGATGTAAATAATTTCTACTCCTAGCTTCTCTGTGAGTTTCAGCTGCTTTTGGAAACTTAAAAATTCATAATCCATAAAGTATTCTGAACATTTAAAAATAGTCTTTAAAAAACTTTTATTAATGAATTTTGGTTATGAATGCTTACCAGTGCTAAATGCTCTAATTTCTTAACCACCGACTTCTCTTTTCCATTAGCATATTATCCTTAAAAAGAAGTTGGTATATGCCCCAGAGCAGTTTCTCTTATAGCAGAGACAATACCCATGAGAAAGACCAATAAAATGAGTTAACATTAAGGGCCTACTTAAACCTTTTATAGAAGCCATTGAGGAATAGATGAGTGAATGGATGATGGATGATTGATGGGTGGATACTTGAATGGATGGATGGGACAAGGTTTTAAGATTACTTTTTATTAGTATCAAGCTGTGAACTCTGATAGAAAATGGACAGAAAATAAATACTGAAAAGGACAGTAATTTCAGCAATCAAGTAGAAGACTGAAGTAGAGCTTCAAAGTTGTAGAAGTTTTTGGTCTTCGGTTTGCTTTCCTTAGGGTTCAAGGTAGAAAGACATCAATAATTGTGAGAAGTCACAAACCAAGTCACAGAAGAGCTGTCTCCTTGCAGTTGTGTTCTCCAGTGCTGCACTGGACAAAGGCTGTACCCTCTTTTATCTTGGAGTGATCTCACAAAAGCAAAAGTTACTAGATGTTTTCTTTTTTTAAAAGGCATATTCTTTTTTTGTTTTTGTTTTTTAAATCGTACTTATGTGAGCGTTTAAGATAATTGAAGAAAAGTATGGGGAGGTAAAGTAGGGAAAACTTGGGGTTTTCTAATTAAAGCCTCATCTCTACCACCTGCTAACATTTAATATTTAATTTAGCTACTTGGCTTTTTCATCTGACAAATGAGTGTGATGATAATAGTACTTTCCATCAAGTTGTTCCTATCTCTCTTTTCTTTTTTTTTTTAATAATTTTTTTTTTTTTTTTTTAATAGAGATGGGGTGCCGCCATGTTGGCCAGGCTGCTCTGGAGCTCCTGACCTCAGGTGATCCACCCATCTCAGCCTCCCAAAGTGCTGGGATTACAGGTGTGAGCCACCAAGTTGTTCCTATCTCTTAAAACACTTTCACTTAGCCTCAGAGTTAGTAATACAGAACCTGTAGGAACTCCAGCCTGGGTGACAGAGCAAGACCCTGTTTCGAAAAACAAAAAGCATGCCAGGCGTGGTGGCTCACTCCTGTAATCTCAGCACTTTGGGAGGCCAAGGCAGGCAGATCACGAGGTCAGGAGTTCAAGACTAGCCTTACCAACATGGTGAAACCCTGTCTCTACTAAAAATACAAAGATTAGCCAGGCGTGGTGGTGCATGCCTGTAATCCCAGCTACTTAGGAAGCTGAAACAGGAGAATGACTTGAACCTGGGAGGCAGAGGTTGCAGTGAGCCAAGATCATGCCACTGCACTCCAGCCTGGGTGACAGAGCAAGACTCTATCTCAAAAAAAAAAAAAAAAAAAACAAAAAACTTAAAACAATGCTGTATTATTTATTATACGGTCTTTGGTGCTTTGTGTGGATATATTATGGTTAACTACTTGTGTTTCCAGATGGCTTATGTTTTATAAGTTTTGCTTTGGCTTCCTAATATTAACACTTTTGCTTTCAGAATTATTCTTTTGCTTTTTCTATTAGAAAAATAGAAAAGATGTGATCCTCTAATTTTACTGCCTTCCCAGAGTGTGAATAATAATTATAATAGCTACAAGTTATTGAGTTCTCACTATGTTCTAGGCATTTTACAGAGCATCATCTTTGACCATCAAAAGAGCCCTGCTAGGTCTGTTTGTGATATCACTAGAAAACTAAGGGTCACAAACTCTTTCTAGAGGAAGAGCCAGGATTAGGAGACTGCTAAATCCTGCATTGTTTCTACTTGCTGTGCTGAAGCTTCCAGTTGACTGCTGATTTCAGTCTTCTCTTTCTAACAATGGGAACCGGACATTTTGCCCAGCGTCATTTATAAAGTTCTCCAAGAGAAATTCTGTGAGGTCTCTGTTAATAATAGCCTGCAGTTTAAGATTATTTACTCTTGGCCGGGTGTGGTGGCTCATGCCTGTAGTCTCAGCACTTTGGGAGGCAGGGGCGGGTAGATCACCTGAGGTCAGGAGTTCGAGACCAGCCTGGCCAACATGATGAAACCCCTCTCTACTAAAAATACAAAAAAATTAGCTGTGCATGTTGGTGGGTGCCTGTAATCCCAGCTACTCAGGAGGCTGAGGCAAGAGAATCGTTTGAACCTGGCAGGTGGAGGTGGAGGTTGCAGTGAGCTGAGATTGTGCCACTGCACTCCAGCCTGGGCAACAAGAGCAAAATTCCATCTCAAAAAAAGGTATATATATATATATATATATGAGATTATATATATATATATGAGATTATATATATATATATATATGATTATATATATATATATATATATATATATAAAATTTACTCTCTTTAAAGAAAGTTTTAGTAAATTCATCAGCTTTTCCCCAGAGGTAACATAATATGCATAAATGGGGCCCCTAACTGCAAAAGAGAGAAGATAAACTCCAGTGAAATACTTAAAAGCAAACTCAAGAAGTTTGCAGAGCTGGTACTTAGACTGGAAGGCAGGGTGGGACTGTGGGAGTCAGGACTCAGAATCCCAGAGTGGATATTTAGGTCCCCATTTGGGGGTGGAAGGCCTAGACTTACCTTGGATGGAGCCTTAGCACAAATGAGGATCGCAGCCATTGAAAGCATCGACTTACTTCACTGTGTATCAGTACTATTGTTGTGCTGTACTTGTTTCTGTTGGGCATGCCATTAGTGTGGTATTTGTAAGCAGAAATGTAAAGAAGAAATGACAAGAAGCATGTGTAGCAAAATCCACCTACTTTCAAGACTTAGTTCAAAGATTGCGACATAAGCAGAGGTCTGGTTAGTTTAGGCTTTGTGAAATTTGTCCGAATTACAGTAGATCTACTAGGTAAAAACCCTGAGTGAGCCTGATGAAAAGTATTTCTTTTTTTCCATCACTGTTTTTGTAACATCCACATCAATCTAAATTGCTGTTTAGATAAGGTAACTTCACTTTACTAGGCAAGAGTGAGGAATAAAATCTGTTAAGTGGATGCAACACAATTCCTTTCTGCCTGTTCATTCAACAGGCTCTATAGTGAAATGGCAAAGAGCCTTTATTCAGATGGTGGGTGCCATGCTGTGGTAATACAGATGGATTTTTCACAACACGCAGAAGTGCTTATAAATAGATATGTTTCAATCAACAAGTAGCTTATTCAGGCATGTGCTCAAATATAGTAGCTGCATTCATTAGACAGACATTTCCACTAATCCCAAGACTATACTAATAAAAGAGTAATCCCTTATGGGCTGAAGGTAGTGCTAGTTTGCTTTTAACTCTTAGAGTCCTTCACACACCAAGGCCTAATAATACTTGTAACTGGATTTGGTTTTCACCAAGTGAACTTAACCCATTTATGCCAGAGGTTGCAATTTTTTAAACTTTTGCAATCAAACCTTGGTGATGACCTTGAGCCGTAGAATATAAATAACTCTCACATGCTTAGTGTTCCGATAATGGAACACTAAGCATAAGTGGGTTAAAAGCTGAGCTTATCTTGGAATTTTTCTGTTCTTATTTTTTTAATTGTAGTAGCTTAGTGAAGAAAGAGGTGCTTTTTATTCTAGATATGTGGCTTGCAGCAAAGCCAATTCAAAAATCAATTTGTGTGTATGTTTTCTCAATGCTTTATCATGAAGCTCTTCTGCCTTTCACCTTGGCTAATAGAAGTGTTCACTTGAGCAGATTCTGTTTTGTTCTTTGATGATAGGATAAATAACAAGTTAATGGTCAATTTTGAGATCATTTGCAAGCTTTTACTGTAGTGGTTTACCTTTTTTACATGGACTTTTTCCCCCTGGGGCTTGGCTTTGTTCAGTAACTCTTTACTCCTCCCCTGTTATTCAGAGCTAGCTGTAATTTGTTTGCTTAGCACAACACCAAAATTTTTCCCTTGCCAGTGATGTCAGTTCTGCCTCCCTTTTTATTATTCTGACTTCTTATAAACTGCAGTGACCTCTGAGTCAACTTCACCATCTCTTGGCTCTGTGCCAACATTGTGATCTGTGTAAAGAGAGTCCTGCCAAGGGCTACGGGGCGGAAAACTGATATTATTTAAGTGGTCTTCTGAATGGTAAGTATCAGCTATTTTCTAATCTTTTGTGATGTTATTGCCAGAAAGGGGTAGGGGGAGGTAAATCATGTTAATGTTAAGGATCTAACCCATTCATTGCTAACTTTTTCCAGATTGAGGGCTCAAATGTGCATCAGTATCTGTGGGCACACAAATTATAGCACAGCACTGCTCACAGACAGACGTGCTTCTTGAAGACTCTATTACTGTGAGACTCAAAGAAGTTTCTTTTTTTTTTTTTTTGAGATGGAGTCTTGCTCTGTCACCCAAGCTGGAGTGCAGTGAGGCAATCTTAGCTCACTGCAACCTCTGCCTTCCGGGTTCAAGCAATTCTCCTGCCTCAGCCTCCTGATTAGGCGCCCATCAACATGCCCGGCTAATTTTCGAATTTTTAGTAAAGGCGGGGTTTCACCATCTTGGCTAGGCTGGTCTCAAACTCCTGACCTTGTGATCCACCCATCTTGGCCTCCCAAAGTGCTGGGATTACAGGCGTGAGCCACTGCACCCGGCCTTGAAGAAGTTTCTTAATCTCTGAGCCTCAGTTCCCTTATTTGTAGCTTGTTAGTGACCCATATTGTACAGGGGTTTTATATACAAGACCAATTGAGAAGATGTGTATAAAGTGCTTTAAAAATAAATTATATGGAAACATGATGCAAAGCAAGAGTGTCTTAGAAACCATTTGATTATTAACACTGACAGCCTATTCTGTGCCCCACTCAGGAGCCAGATGACATTCAGTACTGCTGGGCCATGATACCAAAATCTTTATTAGCATTTTCATTCTGTAGCAAGCTTTTCCCCATTTTTGGGCAGCAAGTGGTGATAAGGGAAGGGATAAAAAAGATAAGATGATGGATTTTTTTATGAAGTAAAGGAGAAAGAACCAACTTCCCATTCATTAGGATTTCACAGGTTGGTGCTAGGAAAAGGAAAGAAAAAGAATATGGGGAGGAATAGGCAAAAGCAAAACTAAAAAACTGCTGAAATGGGGAAATGGCTGACTAGGATGAAGTCAGAGGATTAGAAGACCTGGACTGAAGTCTCAGCTTTACCACCTCCTATCTGTGACCACACCTGAGCTCCTGAACCTCTCAGCCCCGATTTCCTCAGCTATGAAAATGCAAATACCCACCCTACAGACCAGACTGAATTTATCAGATGATATATGTGAAGTATTTTGTGAGCAACTGTGTACAATTAGTTATTGTTATGATCAAGAGAAAGGGGCATTGTGGATGGTCTGTCAGTTCCCAGGGGTTGGTGGAGTCCCTGGATAGGAGCGTGCAGCAACTTGGCTCCAGTTTCTATAATCCCATGGGGGTCGTAACCCTGGGGTTTGAGAAACAATGCTGCAGAATATCTTTCAGTCTTGCCCTTCATTACTCTATTTACTGAATCAATCTGGCCTAGAGGATATGTGGTGCCAGGGTTGATAAAAGCTGTCTTGGCATTTTTATAGCTGTCTGGCCAGAACAGTTCCTTCTGTCTGTCTGTCTCTTTCCTTCTTTCTCTCTCTCTCGCACACACACAGCACTAGAATGTACTTCACATATTAAGTTGATTCTCCTGACCATTATCAGTAGGACATAGGGTGATTTCTTCAGGTAGGTGTGCTCTGATTAATGTTAACCCTCCTTCTTTAACAAATTACAGAAGTGTTCCATGTTTATCTCCAAAAAATTAGAAAATACAAATAAGCAAGAAGTAAAAAAAAAAAAAAATCCCAAATCTCACCCCTGTGGAAGATAACCCTGTTAACTTTTTTGTATATCCTTCCAGACTATTTCTTATATAAATAAATACATATGTATCTGAGAGAGATATTGACTTTTTGTTTGTTTCTACTTAAGCTTTTCAGTAAAACACATGGAAGCAAGCCCTTCATTAACATTTGTGGAGCTCCAGGCCAGAGTACATATAGAGGCCTGCTTACTGTATATCTAAATATGTCAAAGTTAAAAATCAAGCAAAGGAATGGTTAAATAAAATTTGTTTTATGCTTTGATCTTGACAGATATTCCTTTATAATGACTTGGAAGGCCATATTTTAATTTGGAGTTCTCAAACATCTCAGAAGTCAACCAAAAGGAGGTGCAGAGAGAGTCAGCTCCCTTCCCCCATCCTGCTTTGCAGGGTCCCAGGTACACATGTGCACACGCCGGCTGCTAATCTCAGGTATGTCTTCACCACCCACAGACAGCTCTGCATGGCTACCACTCAGACCTAGGAATGTCCTCAGGAATATGGGCACAGAAGAGAGGCACATACACCCTCTGGTTGCAGGCTTTGGGCCTGTGGGCAGGGAACTCTTGGGGTCCCAGTTACTGAGCATGGTCTAGAAGATGGGGCTAATACAGGCTCTAGGCACGAGCGAAACATGTCTGGAGGAGGGACAGAAACAGAAAGCCCCATTAAGGGTGGTACTGATGGGAAAATGGTGTCAGAAATAGGAGTTGTTGGGAAGAACACCTATTCCTCTCTCCTTAATTTTCCTTAGAAGAGAGAAAATTTCTGTTCCACATGGTAGGAAGGAAAAGAATAGGAGCCTCTCTCTATTCCATGTTTATTCCAAGGGAGAAGGAGCGACTTAAGGAACTAGACAAATCTAACTGTCTCTCTCTCTCTCTGTCTCTGTCTCTGTCTCTCTCTCTCTCTCTCTCTCTCTGTCTGTGTGTGTGTGTGTGTGTGTGTGTGTCTTTCTGTGTCTCTCCCAAGATAGGTAAAACCAAGGTCTATCAACCTTGACACTATTTGGGCTGGATAATTCTTTGCTGTTGGGGCTGTCCTGTGAATTATAGGATGTCTGCCAGTGTCTCTGGCTCTACCCACTAGATATCAGCAACACACTTCTCCCAGTTGTGGCAACCCAAAATATTTCCACACATTGCCAAGTGTCTCCTGGGGACAAGATTGTCCTCTTTTGAGAACCAATAAGTTAAACAACAGATTAGACAGATAAGGAGAGAACTAGTGAAGGGAAGAATAGCTCTAGAGATAATTTAGCACATTCTACATCAGACAGGGAGATAAATAAAAGAAGTTAGGAGACACAGAGGACAGATTTCCAGAAAAATGTCTAATCAGAATTTCAGAAGGATATGAAAGAAAATGGGGAAGAAATATTTGAAGAGTTAATGGCTGACAATTCTTCAGAATTGATGAAAATTATTCTCAAATTCAGAATATCCACATAGACTTTAAAATCACCTCTCAATTTACACGTACACATAGCCTACAGGATTTTGAAAAGGAAAAAGTTTTAAATTATACCATTTATAATAGCATGAAAAATTTAGATACTTTGCAATAAATATTTTTAAAGATTGATAAAGGCAAATATATCAGCAGGAAAATACATTTTCAGGTAGACTAGACATTATATGTGTTGAAACATCACTATAGCCCATAAATAGCTACAGTTATTATATGTCAATTTAAAAAATAAAATAACTTTTAAAAAGTCTTAAATTTAAAAATGGTGGGAAATACTATGAATTGGTAAACTCCATATAGTAAAGATGTTGTTTCTCCTCAAATTGATCTATAAATTCAATATCATGTTAATAAAAATTCCAATCTACTTTTTTGTAGAAATTAAAAATATGATTCTAAAACATACAGGTTGAGCATCCCAAATTCCATATCTTGAAAACCCTATAGTCCTTCCTTCAGCTGATAAACAATTTCAGCAAAGTTTTAGCATACAAAATTAATGTAGAAAAATCAGTAGCATTCCTATATACCAACAACAGCCAAGCTGAGAACCAAGTCTGAAACACAGTTCCACTCACAGCTGCCACAAAAAGAATAAAATACTAAGGAATACAGCTTACCAGGGAGGTGAAAGACCTCTGCAATGAGAATACAAAACACTGCTTAACAAAATCAAAGATGACATGAACAAGTGGAAAAACATTCCATATTCATGGATAGGAAGAATCAATGTCATTAAAATAGCTATACTGCCCAAAGCAATTTATAAATCCAATGCTATTTCTCTTAAACTACCAGTGACATTCTTCAACGACTAGAAAAAACTTTTAAAACGTATGTGGAACCAAAAAGCCCAAATAGCCAAGGCAATCCTAAGCAAAAAGAACAAAGCTGGAGGCATCATGTTACTCAACTTCAAACTATACTTCAGGGCTGCAGTAACCAAAACAGCATG
>NW_016107403.1:2141653-2189108 GCF_001604975.1 Cebus imitator
AAAAAATTAGCTGGGCATGGTGGCGCGTGCCTGTAATCCCAGCGACTCAGGAGGCTGGGGCAGAAGAATTGCCTGAACCTGGGAGGCGGAGGTTGCGGTGAGCCGAGATTGCGCCATTGCACTCCAGCCTGGGTAACAAGAGCGAAACTCCGTCTCAAAAAAAAAAAAAAAGAAGTGGACAAAGGACATGAACACTTTTCTAAAGAAGACATACATGCAGCCAATAAACATATGAAAAGCTCAATATCAGTGGTCATTAGAGAAATGCAAATCAACACAATGAGATGCCATCTCAAACCCACAATAGCTATTATTAAAAAGTCAATAAAAATAAGATGCTGGTGAGATTGCAGAGAAAAGGGAACACTTACACACTGCTGGTAGCAGTATAAACTCGTTCAATCATTGTGGAAAGCAGTATGGTGATTACCTTAAAGAGCTAAAGACAAAATCCATTCAACCCAGCAATCCTATTACTAGGTATATACCCAGAGGAATATAAATCATTCTACCATGAAGACACATGCATGTGAATGTTCATTGCAGCACTATTCAAAGACATGGAATCAACTGAAGTGCCCATCAATGACAGATTGGATAAAGAGAATGTGGTACATATACAGCATGGAGTACTATGCAGCCACAAAAAGAACGAGATCATATCTTTTGTGGGAACATGGATGGAACTGAAGGTCACTATCCTTAGCAAACTAATGCAGGAACAGAAAACCAAGTGTCACATGTTCTCATTTATCAGTG
This sequence comes from Cebus imitator, assembly GCF_001604975.1. Lineage (NCBI taxonomy): Eukaryota > Metazoa > Chordata > Mammalia > Primates > Cebidae > Cebus > Cebus imitator. The sequence continues at coordinate 2,142,413 of NW_016107403.1, forward strand.
GGAGCTAAATAATGAGAACTCATGGACACAAAGAAGGGAGCAACACACACCGGGGCCTACTTGAGGATGGAGGCTGGGAGGAGAAAGAGTAGCAGAAAAAATAGCTATTGGGAACTAGGCTTAGTACCTGGGCCATGAAATAATCTGAATAACCAATCCCTCATCACACAAGGTTACGTATATAACAAGCCTGCACATATACCCCTGAACCTAAAATAAAAGTTAAAAAATGTAAAAACTATAAATCAATAAGAAAAAAATCCAGTGGGGGGGAAAAAAACAAGTATTTTACAAAAGAGAATCACCAAAGAAAAATACAAAAATAGACTCAGCCATCAGAAAAATGCAAATTAAAATAACAAAGAGATATGACCACATACTTAAAAGAATGGTTAACGTTAAAATGTCTGCCTACCAAGTGTTAGGATGTGGAGCAGGACTGGAGTAACTCTTAGCAATGCTAATGGGAGCATTACTTGATAGAAACACTCTGGAAAACAGGGAAAACAGTTGGGCAATATCTGCTAACTTCGAACATATGCGTACTCTGTGGCTGAACAATTTTACTCCTGAGGTGCACACACATACTCAAGCGCAAATGCAGACACCAAAACTCATACAAGAGTGTTTACAGCAGCATTATCTATAATAGCCCCAAACTGAAACAATCTAAATATTTACCAACAGTAAAATAGATGCATAAATGGTGGGATAGTCATGCAATGGTCTGCATCAGTGAGAGTGAATGTTCTTGCCACAGCACGACAACAACTTGAGCGAACCTCTCAAACACTACATTCAGGAAAGGAAGCCAGATGTTTAAAAAAAATTAATTTAAAAAGTGCATGCTGCATATTTCCACATATATAATAAGTTCAAAAAGCAGATGAAATTAAACTATGTTATTTAATGATGCATGCTTGGTATCAAAACTATAAAGGAAAGCAAGGAAGTGATCACCACAAAAGACGCTAGTGGCTACTCTTGTGGGTACAAATGGGTGACGGATGGATGGTACTAAGGGGCTTCCGGAGAGCTGGCAATATCATGGTTATTAACTTGGCTCATGGCTAATATGGTTCTTCTGCCAAATCATCAAGTTGTACATTTTTGTTTTGCAAATGTGTGTTGTATTTCACAGTAAAAAGCTTTAAAATATTAGGAACAGTGCAGTCAACTCCATGTGAACCTGAATGTGTCTGCTTTCTCCTCTCCAGGTTTTTGCATTTTTCTGCCTGTCTCTTCCTTCTTTCTGAGGAGGCCTGACCTCTTTCCTCAAGTAATTTTTCTCGCAACTCATAAAACTGACTTTTGAAAAAGCATGCTGCATTTTGAGGTGAAACTTAGCAACACAAACCCAAACTTAACTCCATGTGACTTTAACTCCCCACCCACCCCCACTACGAAACACCTCCTGAAACAAAATATAACAACATTTTACAACTATAAGGTGGTTTTACCCTAAGCCAAAAATGTGGATAATTTGACATTACACTCTAAATTCTTTATTTCTTTTGTCTAATACAGCTAAGATCCTATGCTGTCTGGATAAATAGGGGGGTACTAATCTAAGGCAACCCGGGCCAGCATTTAGGCAGTGATTGAGTGCGGTCATCTTGGTGACCAAAGCCAGCTTCTCACATTTCTTCTTGAAAAGCATGGTGCTGACACGTTTAATATCCTATGGCATTTCCTCTGGGCTCTGTAGTCTGATGGAAAAAGTCCCTGCTAATGTCTGATGGCCAAGTTGAATAGCACAGCCTTGAGACCCTCCACTTCACAGCTCTGGACAGGGTGGTGATTTCTCACCAAGTTGCAGTAGAAATACCGATAGTCATATCCTGGCAGAATCCACACACCACCGGTTATAGGGAGAACACTTATGTGTGCCTGGATGGTTTTGCACCAATAAAGGCAAAATCTCACCCACAACTTCACAGGGAATGATAAATCAAAATCCAGTACACTACAAAAATGAAAAAGATAAACGTAAGGTTTGAAGTTTGTCTGGAAGAATTCCAAAAATGCATATTTCAAGGGAACGTCTCAGGGCAACCCTAAATAGACTGGTGACCTGAAGATCAAAGACACCGTATTTTATTAGCCGTCTCCTGACCCAGCCAATCTGACTGTCCTTCCCTAACTGTTACATGCATCCAGATAAACCCTCCCCTGTCTGTCTTTACTTTCTTTCTCGGAGAATCACAAATCAGCCCTGACAGCATTTGGTTTCTCATCTTAAGGAATGTAGCTGGTACATTCTTTATGTGAAAGAGGCAATCCCAGGAAGGGGTATGAACCAGACTGAATGAAGAGTATCTTATTTCATCTGAACAGAACAAAAGAGTGTCTTTCCTTTCCCAATGCCTGCATGAGTCTAAAGACTTGAATGAAAGCAGACTGGCTGAGCTTAGTCCTGAGGATGGATACACGGCTGGCAGAGAACAGGGGTTCTCTGGGGTCCGGGAGGTGACTTTCCTTGCTCTGTGATTGTTCTTATAATGGAGTCCTGTCTTGCTAAGGGGAGCAGTGACTGACAGGGTTATTTATCCTTGACTGCTTCCCCACGCTGATCCCACGTTCGTTTGTTCTTTCTTCTTTCTTTCTTTCTTTCTTTCTTTCTTTCTTTCTTTCTTTCTTTCTTTCTTTCTTTCTTTCTTTCTTTCTCTTTCTTTCTTTCTTTCTTTCTTTCTTTCTTTCTTTCTTTCTTTTCTTTCTCTCTCTCTTTCTTTCTTCTTTCTTTCTTCCTTCCTTCCTTTTTCTTTCCCTTTCTTTCTTTCTCTTTCTTTCTTTCTCTTTCTTTTTTTTCTCTTCTTTCTTTCTTTCCTTCTTCCTTCCTTCTTCCTTCCTTCTTTCTTCTTCTTTCTTTCTTTCCTCTTTCTCTTTCTTTCTTTCTCTCTCTCTTTTTTTTTTTCTTTTTTTTTGAGGCAGAGTCTTGCTCTTGTTGCCCAGGCTGGAATGCAAAGGGGCGATTTCACTCACTGCAACCTCTGCTTCCTGGGTTCAAGCATTTCTCCCTCATCAGCCTCTCAAGTAGCTGGGATTATAGGCATGTGCCACCATGCTCAACTAATTTTGTATTTTTAGTAGAGTTGGGGTTTCACCATGTTGACCTCAAGTTCTATAGGTACAGTTGGGACATAATTATTTTAAAATGTTATGAGTTTTTCATGAGTTTACTCTGACCTGGGAATGTTGTGAAGTATCAATGTGGCTGGCAGCCTGAAAGATGGCCTCCAGTGACTTCTGGCTCCTGGTGTTCTCAGCCTTGTGGAATCCCCATCCCTGGAGCACCTTGTGTCTACATAAAATATTGACAACATTGAAGCGATGTCATTTCTATGAGTAGGTTACGTAAGATAGTGACTTCCATCTTGCTAGCAGAAACACTCCTTGGCTGCCTTTGATAAAGCAAGCCACCATGCTGGAGAGGCCCATGTGGTCAGGAACTAGGGTTGGCCTTGTGCCAACTGTCCCCATAGCCCTGAAGGAAGCAAGGAGCTGAGGAAGTCAGATGGCCCAGCAACCCTCAAGGAACAAATCCTGCCAACAAACACTTGAGCTTGGAGGCAAACCCAGTTAGGCCTTCAGATGAGACCCCAGCCCAGGCTGACATCTTGACTGCAGCTCTGTGAGAGACCCTGAAGTTAGTCCTGGCTCATCTGTGCCTGGATTCCTGTCTCTCGGAAACCATGAGATAATAAATGTGTGTGGTTTTTAAGTTGCTAACTGTATCTTACCAATGTGTTATAAAGCAGTAGAACTAATACAGTAGATTTTACTTAATAGTCACTAATTATTACAAAATATATTTCTGGATATATTTTATTATTTCAAAGATAATACACTGACAAAATAATTAAACTTGATATGCTTCCACTGTATATCACATTGTTTCAAAATAAGTCATCTCCTTAGAGAATTATTTATAAAGTAACAGATCATATAAGGGCAGGCATTAAGAAGCCTGTGGTCTAAATGTCACTCCTCTGATTAAAGACCTTCTGGAGTTCTGCATGAAGTGCAGACTCTTTGCTGTGACATTCATAATGTGACTCCAAACCACCTTCCCAAGATTCCTCCCCATCACACCACTCCTTGTTGGTACCTTATGCCCAAGGGGTGGTTCCTGACCAGCCTTCCCACATGCAGCCTGCCCTCCCTTCTCCTGCTGCCCTCCTGGTGCTCTCCCTGCCTTTCTCCACCTCATGCCTGCTGTGGAAAGCCTGCCTCCTCAGACAGTGCCTTCATGCGATTTCTTACAGGTCCCACATCCACCTCTGAGCCAGGTGCTCTGTCTCCTTCCTTATACTCCAACACCACTTTTGGCCTTGCTTAGGGTATTTGTCATACTTTGCCCTTCATTCTGGTTTGCTGTCTGTCCCGTCTCTGATTTGGCCTCCTCTGATTTCCCATGTGAGACCAAAAGCTCCATGAAACTGTCCCTCATTCTTGGTGGCCCTGCCTACACCTAGCGCATCACCTTCAGTGTAGTGAAGACGTGGTCACACAGTGTTTGCAGAATTTAATTTCATGAAGGGCGATGTAGTGCAGCGTTACCCAGATGCTGTTAACGGAAGTTCTACTAACAGGAGATTCTATGGCTGAAGTAGTGTGGGAAACCACGTGCGCTCTGTCCCTTTGCTGAGGTTTGGATAATTGTCCTCTACAAATCTCATGTTGAAATTAAATCCCATTGTTGGAGGTGGAACCTAATGGGAGGTGTTTGGGTCATGGCAGCAGATCTCTCATGAATAGATTAATGGCCTCTCAGGGTGAGTGAGTTCTCACCCTGTTGGTTCCCAAGAGAGCTGGTGGTTAGAAAGAGCCTGGCACCTCCCCCTCTCTCTTCTGCTTCCTCCCTCACCACGTGTTCTCTGTACACACAGGCTCCCCTTTTCTTTCTTTTGTCTCTCTCTCTCTCTCTCTCTTTTTTTTTTTAACAGATGGGGTTTCACTTTGTTGCCCAGGCTGATCTCGAATTCCTGGGCTCAAGTAATTCACCCACCTCAGCCTCCCAAAGTGCTGGGATCACAGGCGTGAGCCACCGTGCCCATCCCCCTTTGCTTTCCGTCACGAGTAGAAGCAGCTTAAAGACCTCACCAGATGCATAAACCAGTGCCACACTTCCTGTGCAGCCTGCAGAACTGCAGAGGCAAGTACACTCCTTTTCTTCATAAATCACCCAGCCTCAGGTGTTTCCTTATGAAAACACAAAATGGACTAAGACATCCTCCATAAAGAGCCGCCATGGGTATGAGATGATTAAAGTCTCTAAGAAACCCTGCAGTAAAGAAGCAGGCAGAACCCAGCATTCAGCTGTGCCTTTCTATAATGCTGTGATTTGGGCAGAAGGTGTGGAAGCTCCCTAGATACCTCTCTACAGGATTTCTGCCCATTTAGAGCTCACCTCAGAGTGGATGCTGTATGTTTGGTTTTGTTTTTTCCCCCTCAATAAGGCTGTGAGTTTATCACACCTCATGGTCTATGCCCATTCCCTTGTTCAGTCACAGGTGATTCCAGGGTGGTTTCAATTGATGATGCTTTGAACAGATACTCCTAAAAATACACAAATCCTGCTATTAGGAACTAAGCCACTTCTACTGCATTTAGAAACATATTTGATAACTAGTTTGACATGATGACCCCTGTCCTCAAGGGACTTTTTGCTCAAGAGTGCAGTGACTAAAGATTTCAGGTATTAGACACTCACTTTTTCACCAGTCTTTGCCAGATTTATTCTATTTAATGGATATTAAATAAGCCTTTCCCATGTGTCAAGCACTATGCTAGATGCTTAGGGTACAAAACGTAATAATGAACTGTTCCTGCCCTAAAGAATGTCTAGTCTGACTCAGAGCATAACATTATTTTAATGTAATTCTGCGAGGGTTGAAACTTCCTCTATGTATCTTAACAGTGGGTTATAAAGCAGTAAAACTAATACAGAGATTTCACTTAATAGTCGCTAATTATTACAAAATCTATTTCTGGATATATTTTATTATTTCAAAGATAATAGACTGACAAAATAATTAAACAGATATGCTTTCACTGTGTGTCACATTGTGTGAAATAATTCCTGGGCTCAAGTAATTCACCCATCTCAGCCTCCCAAAGTGCTGGGATTATAGGTGTGAGCCATCATGCCCATCCCCTTTGCTTTCCATCACGAGTAGAAGCAGCCTGAAGTCTTCACCAGATGCGTACACCAGTGCCATGCTTCCTGTACAGTCTGCAGAACTGCAAAGGCAAATAAACTCCTTTTCCTTCTAAATTTCCCAGCCTCAGGTATTTCTTTATCGCAACACACCTGCACATAAGCAAGAGCTGGGGAGGCACCAGCTGAGGGCACTTTGCTGAGAGGAAAAGGGAAACCTGGGATGAGAGTTGGTTGAAAGACGCAGAAAAGTTACCCTGAGAATAAAGGTAGAAGAAAGAAAATCTAATTTAACTTTATTTATTTATTTTTTTAACATACTCTCTGCCAGCAACTCTTTCTGCAAGGTTCTAAGGGTTCTAAGATGAATAAGGCCCACTTCCTCCCTTCTAGGACTTTAGCTGAGGTTGTTTGGGGCAGAGGTTGGGTGAGGCTCATCGGAACAGATTAACGGAGACAGAGTCCAAAGGCAATGTGATGAATTCCAAGTACAGGTAACACTTCTAATTTTAATTTAAGTAATCATTTCTTGCCTCTAAGCTTTATTTATTTTTTTTAAGAGGCAGCATCATTCCTCTGGGTGTCTTGAGCCTGTAGACTCAATAGCTGTGAATTGAAGAATTTCTGACACCTGGTCATCCTTTCCCTGCTGGAAACACTGTTCCTCCCCCTCTCTCTTCTTGTGCTTCACTTACACGAAAGAGGGCATTAGAAGAAAGGAAAAGGAAAAGTGCTTGCCTCCCTTTGTGCTCGTAGCAACTCTGATCCTAGATCTGTTTTGGAAGACTTGCTGTAAAGTGACGGCAGTAGCCACTCCAGGAAACTATGTCCGTGGCTGAAAGAGCCGTAGGCTCTGCCGTCGGGAGACCGTGGTAGTTTTGCCTCTGCTATTCATTGATTATGTACGCCTGGTGTGTTAACTAGTTAACTAAGGCTCTGTGTGTGTTTACCTCATCTTGAAGATGGGGTAAAAAGATATTCACAGGGTTGTGTGCAGATTAGTGCTTATGCACTGAGCACACTATCCAAAAGGCTATTTTAGGTGCTTAATAAATGCTAATCCCCCTCCTCTTTTTCTTTAAATCAGAGAAGCCACCCTTATTTTGAGTATATATTTCATGCTGCCCTCAGGACCGTGTAAAGCTGGATTATTCTATGCTAGTCCGTTTGCACGCGAGTGCTTCCCTTCTCCGAAGTGGAATTGTTACACCTAGTGGTTGGGAAAATTGTGCCATTGTATTTGTACTCAACACAGATGACTCAAGGATTTTTTTCCACTCTTTGGATGTATCTTCTCATTTTCTCTGGGTTACCTTGAGGAAGACAAGGCGTTGGTGTTTATATTGGCATGCAGGATTGAGAGAGAATGTAAAAATGGGTGGGACATACATATATGCAGTGATAAGTGGAGATGTGAACACTTTTGGCTTAAAAATCAATTTTCCTTTGCTATTCTACTCAGGCCAAGGAAGCACCAATTACTTCAGGTCTTTCCTGGAGTAATGAATTCACCTATAATGCCTTCCTCTCCTCCCTTCCTGTAGTCCCTTCCCAGTAGCTTGTTTTTCTTTATTCAAAGAACATATACTGAGGGTTCGTAGGGACGCGCACTGGGCTAGGGGCCGAGCTCCCAGGAAGAGGCCGCAGGGCAGGAGGAAATTGCTGGGAGAGGCACACACGTGCTCACAGCCCCCAGCCTTGTCTGTGCCTGACACATCTGTCCCAGGTGGCTCTTGAGGAGCCCCACAGATGTGGTAAGAAGAGAAAGGGGGCGGGAAAGGGCCCTGGGCTCCAAGGATAAAAGGGGATAAGTCAGAGAGGTGGTGCAAGTGGGTGCAGGTCCCACAGGATCCACTGTGGAGAGGGGACTGAGGGGGCGGCGGCAGCAGAACCAGCCTGGCCGGTGGTCACGGGGCAGCCCAGGCCAATGGAGCTGACTTGTGGAAGAGTGGAGAACCCAGCAGGTGCACAGCTGTCCGTGGGGCCTGCTCTCCTCACTCTTCTCTGCAGGTCTGACCCCTTTCATTTTAGCTCTAGATAATAAGTTTCCATCACTTCATTTAGGAAAGCACCAAATGGGGCAGGCCCTGTTTTGGGACTGGGTATGCAAACACAAGCAGGACCCCATCACTGCTCCCAGGGAGCCCGCTGCATCCTGCTGCGATTCCTGTCAGGGCTGCAGAGCAGAATCACCCCGGGGAGCTTTTAAAACACACACCAGCCGGAGATTCCGATTCAGCAGGACAGGGTGGGGCTGCCCTTTCCCCATCTGCTAGTGAACCTCAAGCTAATGAAAATAGAAAGAGAAGGATGAGGAGATCAACACCCCTGTTTTCCAGGCACTGTACTAAATGCTTTATAAGAGGAAGAGAAATGCAGGAACAGTGGTGTGCTTCAGCTGGCTCATACCAGCCCAGAGGGGCCAGCTCTGTGCCTTTCTTCTCAACTTGGTGTTCAGTGGCATCACACTGGTACTTTGAAATCATCCCTGGTGGGAATAGTACAGCATGGAAATTGACAAATAATAAACACTGGGGCATTTTCCCGTCTAGAAAGCCAGTTGTTAAACATTTACCAGAACACCACTGTGTGTGTATGTATGTTTCTTATTTAGTGTAATCTTCTCAATAAACCCAGATATTATGCACGTACTAACACTTGCCAGCTTTCATATCACTTTTAAATATGCTGCCCTATTCTCGCAATACCCCATGAGGTATCAATGTCCCCATTTTAAAGAAACATTGGCTCCAAGAGGTCACACAGCCAGGAAGGGACAGACCGGACATTAAAGGCCAAGCTTGCCTCCTGTCAGCCCTTTTCCTGCAATGGCAGCCCCAGCAGGCAGATTTCTGGTTCTGAGCCAGGGTCCTGGTCACAAGGGCTGGAGGGACCAGGCCTGACCCCGTTCTCAGATGTCTTGTAACAGGAAGCTTCCCCCAACACTGGGAGGCTTAGCTTAATAAATGAGTTTCCTGTTCTGCTTATTCGTGTACACTGAGCATTCTCATGCTACGTTTGGGCCTACATAGGCAGGCTTCCAGAGGCCTCCAATCTGGGGCTTGCTTTTTCCAGGGGGATGCGCTGTGCCAGGGAAATGTGCCCTTGGCTGGCATGGAAAGAAGAGAATCTAGAACTTTTAAAAACCCGCCCCTTCAAGGTCTTGGCCAAGGCCATGGGAATTTCCAAATATTTCCCTTGTCCCAATTGAGGTAGCAATGAGTGCACTTTGCTAGAACGAGGCTTAGAGATTTATGTCCTCATGGAAAATCCCCAGAAGTGAGGGAAACTCATTCTAAAATGGCGAAAATAGCAGCAAACCCAACCAGCTCCCACAGATATCGCCAGCTGTGGAAACAGAGCATCCTGAGGACGAAGGCAAGAAGGAATTCCTAATTCCCAGGGTCTCTCTCCCCACCCTCTGGGTTTTGTCAGGACCTACTGGTATCTGTTGGAATAGACAACTGACTGAAAAGCTAGTCACGTCATGGAAAAATCACAGTGAAAGACCTTTTAAAGACAGAATTTTCTTTCATGTCAGGGGTCTGGGCAGCTGGGGCTATTCCACCCACGTGAATGCTCACTCTGATTCCTGAACTCAGAATCCTTAGTTTATCTCTCATACTCAGTCACCACTACCTGGAGTTTCCACAAAGGGTGTCAAAGATGAGTCACCTCCCTTACCTTCTGAAGGATGTCCTGTCTAAGGGATGGGCTTCCAGAGGGCACTAGATGGGAATAGTGGTTTGTATTGCTCAGGGCCCCAGAGGTTTTAGAATGGAAGGACTCAATGCCCTGGGCTTGCTGGATGATCCCTTACCAAGCTGTGGCCTCACACCCTTCTATGCTCCGGACCACCTCCAGTGCTTGCTTGACCCCAGAGTGAATCTTTCTTTCATTTTGAATCCTAAACACATGTCCCCTGAAATGTTTCAGACAGGGGGGATCAACAGCAACCCTAGCAGCTTTTGTGCAGAACCCCCAGATCTGAAACTGGTGACTGGGACCTGGGACCTGGGACCTGGCACCCGCAGGTGGGTGGGCCCCAGGTGAGTCCCACTGGTCTCCAGCCGAGGAACCCGCCTCTGGAGCTTGGAGGTTGTGATGCACTGTGCTGATGGACTCTGAATTCCAGACTCGGGACACAAGGGAAGATGCAAGGCAACTGTGTAAACCAAAGAGGTTGCAGCAGGAAGGTGACAGCAAAAGCAGACACTGGCCAGAATTTTCAAAAGCCTCTGCAGTATGGTTCCCAGACAGGCAGCATCAGCTCACTTGGGGATTTGTTAGAAATGAATCTGCCTGTCAGTGAGAGGCCCAGGGGTTCCTGTGCTTGACTGCAGTGCCCTAGACAAAGCCAAGCCTTTGAGCAAAAGACGTTTGCAACTTAAACACAGTGTTACAGAGTGGGGGAATGCTGATTTCTCTCTCTCTCTCTCTCTCATATTATATCATAAAGGATTTGGACTCAGAAGAGATTTTTTTTTTGAGACAGAGTCTTGCTCTGTCTCCAGGTGCCAGGCTGGAGTGCAGTGGCACGATCTTGGCTCACTGCAACCTCCACCTCCAGGGTTCAAGCAATTCTCCTGACTTAGCCTCCTGAGTTGCTGTAACTACAGGCGCCTACCACCATGCCCAGCCAACTTTTGTATTTTTAAGTAGAGACAGGGTTTCACCATGTTGGCCAGGATGGTCTCAATCTCCTGACCTTGTGATTAGGCCTCCCAAAGTGCTGGGATTATAGGCGTGAGCCGAGATTTGAGTTTCAAACCTGGCTTTGTCAGTTAATACTTGTGGGATCTCAACCAAGTCATTGAATTCTCTGAACACGCTTCCATATTTCTACAAAGGAAACAGTAGGTGACTGCTGAGCTGAGCACTCGCAGGTACCAAGCAGTGTTTTACACCTTGTACTCATTTAATCCTCCTGACAAACCATGTGACACCTGTGATATTATTATCCCATTTGACAGGCGAAGACCTCAGGCACAGATGCTAACCAGCTTGCTGGAGATCACACATTCACGAGTGTCAGAGTGGGGCTGGGAACTGGGCAGCCTGGCTCTGGAGCCACCCTCCATCCGCACACCATGCTGGGACCCAGTGGAGTGACTAGCAGATTGGTTGTGTGGGTTAGGTGGAATGGTGGATATAAACCACACAGCCCAGCTCCTGACCTGTGCTCGGCCCTGAGTAAGTTACTACTTTCATTATTATACATGCGTAGATGAAAGTTGGGTGGTAATAGTGATTTTTCCTAAAATGATGGAATTTTAGGTGCCTTTGCCTTTTCTTACCTGTATATTCCTGAAATCAACATGTTCTGCTTTTGTCACAAGAAGAGAGGAAATAATTGTACTTTTTAAAAGCCCCTTGATATGGTTAGCCCTTGTGTCCTCACCCAAATCTCATCTTGAATTATAATCCCCGTAATTCTCATAATCCACACGTGTCAAGGGAGAGACCAGGTGGAGGTAATTGAATCTTGGGGATGGTTCCCCCATGCTGTTCTTGTGATAGTGAGTTCTCAGGAGACTTGATCATTTTATAAGTGTTTGGTAGTTCCTCCTGCATTCCTTCTCCTTCCTGCTGCCTCATGAAGAAGGTGCCTCAATTCTCTTTCCTTCGCCTTCCGATGTGATTGTAATTATCCTGAGGCTTCCCCAGCCATGCTGAACTGAGTCAATTAAACCTCTTTCCTTTGTAAATTACCCAGTCTCAGGCAGTTTTTTTTAATTATTATTGTATTTTGGGCTCTGGTGTACATGTACACATCCTGCAGGATTGTTGCATAAGTACATACATGGCAGTTTGCTGTCTCCATCCCTCCCCACCGCCCCCGTCACCTACATTAGGCATTTCTCCCAGCATTATCCAGCAGTGTGAAAAGCTACTAATATACCCTTTTTGACTTGTTCCTGTGACTTGCTCCTATGACTTGCTCATATCCAACATGAGGGAGGGAAGGATAGAGAACTTTCAGAGTCTGAGCCAAGCTCCTCCTCATAGAAGCACAGAGGACACTTACTCCATCTCTGAAAAAGCAGCCCACACCCTACCTCCATAGCCCTCCAGAAGACACCACGAATGATCTGTAGGAAGGGCAGAGTGGGCACTTGCTAGGGACTAGAACCTCTGGGGAGGGGGAATTGTCTCTGTGTGTCTCTGGTTCACCTGCATTTAAGATGAACATTCTCAATAATAAACCTTTCCATGTGTAAAGAAGGGCGTGGAAAAATGTATGTACTGGAGACTCGGTTAATGACTTTCTAAGTGTGGAAAATTTCCCCCCAAAGTGTTTCCGAATATAGAAAACTCATAATAAATGATGAGGGCTCATAAACCTCTCTGGCAGCAGTTGCAGGGGTCAGAACAAGGAAGGAGAAGGAATTCCCAGCTCCCAGGGCGCCGCAGCCCACACTGTCTTCTGAGCTACTATGCAACCAGTGATTCCGTATCTGCACCTACCCAGGGGCTCCTTAGACAAATATTAAAGTAAAATATCAAATGTATTACTGTTTTTTTTAATGTCACTGACAAAGCCCCGAAAATAGACTGCATTTCTCCCAGAATGCCACTGGTCACATTGTTCCTTTCTCTTGTGTCTCTGAAGGGGTTTGTTGTTTTAGATTTGTTAATGGTTGTCAAACACATGCCTCAGACATTTTTAACCTCCGCCTATTTGACCCAACACACTGAAACCAGCCCTGATTCTCTGCTGACTGCATTTACCAAGATTGAGTCCTTTATTTGTCAGGTTGCTGCCAAAGCCAAAGCCCCCCTCCCCTGGAGCCTTCCCTGCAAACCATCTTTATCTACTTGGCAGCTGTGATTCTCCTCATCCCTTTGGATGGTGGAAACTAGAAGGAGTGCAGAAAATCAGGGGTTGTAGAAACCTGCACCTTCTTCTTCTTCCTTTTTTTTTAATTTTTTTTTTTGAGACAGAGTCTCGCTCTGTCACCCAGGCTGGTGACAGTCGTTCGATCTCAGCTCACTGCAACTTCCACCTCCCAAGTTCAAGCGGTTCTCCTGCCTCAGCCTCCCGAGTAGCTGGGACTACAGGTGCGCACCACCACATCCCACTAATTTTTGTATTTTTAGTAGAGACGGGGTTTCACCATGTTGGCTAGGATGGTCTCAATCTCTTGACCTTGTGATCCACCCGCATTGGCCTTGCAACGTGCTGGGATTACAGGCGTGAGCCACCGTAAGGGGCCAAAACTGGCATCTTCTTAATGCTCCCCACACCTTTCTTCCTTGAAGCAAGGAAGAACCTAGTTCTGGCACAGAAAAGATACCCGAAGACATATCAGAAGTGCCCAACCAAATGGAGATACGAGTGAATGTGGCCACTGGGATCACAGCTGCTCTAACAGGTCCATTCTAACCATTCTAACATTGGTGAGCCCCCAGAGAGTGAGGGATCACCTCAAAAATCTTCAAAGAGTTCAGAGAAACCCTGGACCTTCCACAGGCCTCCCGGGCAAGGCAGGAGTTTTGGTCCTGAGCAGATAACCCTGCCAGGGCATTAGAGACAAAGCCATCATGTTGGGTATGAGCAAGTCCCTCTCGACCACCCTCTCCCCTCATTTCATGAACAGGGAGAGCAGTGCTCATGTCCAGAGAGACCACCAAGGAGCGCTGAACACGTGTTTTGACTCAGAAAGTCCTAGAAGAGTAGAGAGAAAGGTCACCAGGTTTTTAAAACTCAAACTTGATACTTGGATGTATTCATGGCCTGGAATACAAGAGTTGAGAAATACCTCCCACTCCACTTGTCACAGTTCAAGGCTTTGCCCATGTATCAGTTTGAGGTTTGGGCTCTACATTTTGAGATAGACTGAAGTATCCAAAGAGAGCCCAAGAAGACGGAAAACTATGGTATAAAAAAGAAAGAATGGGCCGGGCACAATGGCTCACACCTATAATCTCAGCACTTTGGGAGGCTGAGCTGGGCGGATCACAAGGTCAAGAGATCGAGACCATCCTGGCCAACATGGTGAAACCCTGTCTCTACTAAAAAAAATACAAAACTTAGCTGGGCATAGTGGCACATGCCTGTAGTTCCAGCTACTCGGGAGGCTAAGGAGAAGTATCTCCTGATACTCAGGAGAATCACTTGAACCCAGGAGGTGGAGGTTGCAGTGAGCTGAGATCATACCACTGCACTCCAGCCTGGGTGACAGCAAGACTCCATCTCAAAAAAATAAGTAAATAAATAAGAAAGGATGAAGATTAAGCCTATGCATTCAAAGCTCTTGTGATCCATTGGAAAAAATTAAAAATAAAACCAATGCAGAATGCTAAATATGGTGTGATTCCTAAGCTTGTGAAGAAAAAGCCACAGGATGATAAAATCTCTGTGTTTAAGTAAAAGGAGACTGGTTATCTGAAGAGTGCTGATCTGTTTTCTATTGTCAGTGAATTCAGTGATTTTATTGCTACTCTCCCCTGAGTTTCTATCATGGGCAGTGCAGGCATTGAATCAGAGAATCTTCTAAGGGAAGACTCAGGAGTTCAGTTCAGGGGAGTGATGCTGAGGGACAGAGTTGTCTCCATGGCTCCTGGAAAAAACAAGGGCCTCTCAGGTATCAGTGGTACTTTCTAAGCCCACCCAGTGACAACACGTGGTGGAGAATCAGGGTTCCATTCTAGAGAGGAAGCTTGAAAGACATGTTGGCTAAGAGAAAAATAAGGAAATACATCTCCAGGTTACTTAATGGTAGGGTTTGGCTGTGTCCCCACCCCAATCTCATTTCGAATTCCCGTGTGTTGTTGGAAGGACCCAGTGGGAGTAATTGAATCATGGGGCAAGTCTTTTCCCTGCTGTTCTTGTGATAGTGAATAAGTCTTATGAGATCTGATAGTTTCATAAAGAGGAGTTTCTTTGCACAAGCTTTCTCTTTTTGCCTGCTGCCATCCATGTAAGCAGTGACATGTTTCTTCTTGCCTTCTACTGTGATTGCGAGGCCTCCCCAGCCACGTGGCACTGAAAGTCCATTAAGCCTCTTTCTTTTGTAAATTGCCCAGTCTCAGGTATGTCTTTATTGGCAGCATGAAAACGGACTAATACAGTAAATTGGTATCAGCAGAGTAGGGCACTGCTGAAAAGATACACAAAGATGTGGAAACGACTTTGGAACTGGGTAACAGGCAGAGTTTGGAGCAGTTTGGAGGGCTCAGGAGACAGGAAAATGTGGAAAACTTTGGAACTCCCTAGAGAATTGTTGAATGGCTTTGACCAAAATGCTGATAATGATATCACAGTGAAATTCAGGCTGAAGTGGTCTCAGAAGGAGAGGAGGAACTTGTTGGGAACTGGAGCAAAGGTGACCCTTGTGTTTTAGCAAAGAGACTGGTGGCATTTTGCTCCTGCCCTAGAGATTTGTGAAACTTTGTACTTGAGAGTATCTGGTGGAAGAAATTTCTAAGCAGCAAAGCATTCAAGAGATGACTTGAGTGTCGTTCAGTTTTAAAAGGGAATCAGAGCATAAAAGTTCAGAAAATGTGCAGCCTGACAATGCGATACCAAAAAATCCCATTTTCTGAGGAGAAATTCATGCTGGTTGCATAAATTTTCATAAGTAATGAGGAGCCGACTGTTAATCCCCAAGACAATGGGGAAAATGTCTCCAGGGTGTCAGAGGTCTTCACCGCAGCATCTCCCATCACAGGTCCAGAAACCTAGGAGGAAAACGTGGTTTTATGGGCCGGGCCCAGCATCCCTGTACTGTGTGCAGCCTAAGGACTCAGTGCCCTAAGTCCCATCTGCTCCAGCCATGGCTGAAAGGGGCCAACACAGAGCTCAGCCCATGGCTTCAGAGGCTGCAATCCTCAAACTTGGCAAATTCCATGTGGTGTTGAGCCTGCAGGTGCACAAAAGTCAAGAACTGGTGTTTGGAAAGCTCCACCTAGATTTCAGAAGATGTATGGAAATGCCTGGATGTCTGGGCAGAAGTTTGCTGCAGGGGTGAGACCCTCATGGAAAATCTCTGCTTGGGCAGTGTAGAAGGGAAATATGGGGTCAGAGCCCCACAAAGAGTCCCTACTGGGGCTGTGAGAAGAAGGCTATCATCCTCCAGACCCCAGAATGGTCAATCCACTGACAGCTTGCACTGTTCTCCTGGAAAAGCTGCAGTCACTCATTGCCAGCCCGTGAAAGCAGCCAGGAGGGAAGTTGTACCCTGCAAAGCCACCAAGGTGGAGCTGCCCAAGACCGTGGGAGACCACCTCTTGCATTAGCATGACCTGGATGTGAGACATGGAGGCCCTTTGGAGCTTTAAGATTTGACTGCCCTGCTGGATTTTGGACTTGCATGGGGACTGTAGCCCCTTTGTTTTGGCCAATTTCTCCCATTTGCAATGGCTGTATTCACCCAATTCCTGTATCCCCACTGTATCTAGGAAGTAACTAACTCAGTTTTGATTTTACAGATTCATAGGAGGAGGGGACTTGCCTTCTCTCAGATGAGACTTCGTGGACTTTTGAGTTAATGCTGAAATAAGTCAAGACATTGGGGACTGTTGGGAAGGCATGATTGGTTTTGAAATGTGAGGACATGAGATTGGGGATGGGCCAGGGGTGGAATGATATGGTTTGTCTGTGTCCTCACCCAAATCTCATCTTGAATTCCCACATGTGGGAGGGACCCGGTGGGAGGTAATTAAATCATGGGGCAAGTATTTATCATGCCGTTCTCATAACAGTGAATAAGTCTCACGACAACTGATGGTTTTATAAAGAGGAGTTCCCCTACACAACCTCTCTCTCCTCATCTGCTGCTATCCATGTAAGACGTGAGTTGCTTCTCCTTGCCTTCTGCCGTGATTGTGAGTCCTCCCCAGTCATGTGAACTATAAGTCCATTAAGCCTCTTTCCTTTGTCAATTGTCCAGTCTCAGGTATGTCTTCATCAGCAGTGTAAAAATGGACTAATATGCTTAAATATTGAATTAAGGCTATGAAAGAAAGAGCGGGGTTTTCTTGGGGGATCTTAAGAATGATACCCACCTTCCTTGTTTAAGAATCCTCTTGCCTGGCGACAAAGGGCTCCACCTATTTTTAGGTGTCTATAGTGTAATGGAGCTCTGAGGACAGAAATCCAACTCTGGCTAGCTTTGGCAAAGGAGGAGATGTTTGAGGGTCACGTAACCAGTCTCCAAGGGGCTGGGGTGTGGTTGATCTGGGGACATCTAGAACCAAGGAGTGGTGTGCCACCAGCACTCTGTCTCACCTCTCCCTTTCTCTACATGTTGGCTTCAGATTTTTGTTCTTATTTTTCACATACTGCCTTTATGTCTCGATCTTCACTATCAAAGAGGAGCTGCCTCTCTTTCCTCAGTTTCATGCCAAAACATTCTAGGGAAGTTCTGTATATATATATATATATATATATATATAATTTAGGATATTATATATAATATAGGCCATATATTTATATTATAAATATAAATGTATTTGTATATAATATAGATACAAAATAGGATATATATTATTATAAATATATATTCTATATTATTTATATATCATATATATTTAAGAGTTTAAGCAAGCAAATTGAAATGGAGTTTATTAAGGATTAACTTACACAATCACAAGGTCCCACAATAGGCTGTCTGTTAGCTAACGAGCAAGGAGAGCCAGTCCAAGTCCCAAAACTGAAGAACTTGGGAGTCCAGTGTTCAAGGGCAGGAAGCATCCAGCACTAGAGAAAGACGTAGGCTGGGAGGCTAGGCCCATCTCTCCTTTTCACATTTTTCTACCTGCTTTATATTTGATGGAAGCTGATTAGATTGTGCCCACCAGATTAAGGGTGGATCTGCCTACCCCAGCCCACTGACTAGGTACAGGGGAAGTTAATCTCCCTTGGCAACACCCACACAGACACACCCAGGGTTAATATTTTTTATTGGGCAGTGTGCACACTGCTCAATCCAATCAAGTTGACATTCAGTGTTAACCATCACAGGCTGGGTCAAGTGTGCACCTCTGAGGGCAGGTGGCCAGGGCCCTCACTGGAACCATGTGGCTAGAGCGGACAGAGAAGCAGATCCCAGCAAGGACTGAGTAGACACAGCCACAGTGTCCACTGTGACACTGCACAGGATGCCAAATTCTATGTATGTGTGGGGTGGGTCATGGACCTGGGGGAGAAAAGAAGAGAAACAGATCTTGAGAGCAGGGGTAGAGTAGGGTTGGGAGACAGGTCATCCTGTGGCATGAGCAAGTGAATTGAAAGGACATTCAGTTCTGCTCTTGAACAAAGATGACTCGGGCCATATACATTTCTTGCCGATTTCCTCTCCACCTTACCTGATAACTTTTCCTCCTTAAATTCTGTCTGAACTAGTTGGCAAAGTGAAATAACATTTTCTGTTTATTTGTGCTTGGTATAGCTGGAAAGATTCCTATGAAGTTGTGGTTTTTTTCCCCCTCATCATTTTGTTTGTAAATTTCTACTCAACATAAGTTGTTTCTCAATAGGCTACTTGGGAACTGTACGATGTATTGGTATTTGTCAGTAGTAGCTACATCTTTCTACTTGGTGGACTCTGCCTTCCAGCTATGAACTCTAGCTGTGAGTGTGATAGAAGCTGATGTAGTTTGGCTGTGTCCCCACCCAAATCTCATCTTGAATTATAGCTCCCATAATTCCCATGTGTCTGGGAGGGACCTGGTAGGAGGTAATTGAATCATGGGGGGCAGGTCTTTCCCGTGCTGTTCTCATGATAGTGAGTAAGTCTCACAAGATCTGATGCTTTTATAAAAGGCAGCTCCCCTGCGCACACTCTCTTGCCTGTTGCCATGTAGGCCATGCCTTTGCTTCTTTTTTGCCTTCCACCCTGATGAGGCCTCCCCAGCCATGTGGAACTGAGTCCATTAAACCTCTTTTCTTTATAAATTACCCAGTCTCGGGTATGTCTTTATTAGCAGTGTGAGAACAGACTAATACAGAAGCATATTCGCAGTTGAAGGTGAACAGGACACTTTAGCTTTCCCAGAATGGGTCACCAGTCTGACAGGGGTGACAAGGATGTGCAGTGGAGATGATCAGGACTTTGGAGCCAGACAGACTAGGGTTTGGATCCAGGCTGTAAAATGAATAAGGACTGTTCTGGAGGATGGGGCACACAACCCAGGTCCCCCTTCCTGATCACAGTATCCACTGCCCTAGCTGTTGAGGGTATTGACTGGTGATGGTTTGAAACTGAGGCGTTTCCTGGGTGTTGCTGTGGCTGAGGGACCTACCTCACCCAAGGTTACACGTGTCCCCAGAGTGCCTGGGCTGATTCAAGGGTTCAAAGGCTCAACAATCTCATCTCAGTTCAGGGCAATTCTGAAGTTATCCCAGCTCTGGAGCTTCTCTGGGATCTGTTGTGGCCTTTGTTGTGACTGCACAGGTGTTCGGCCTCTCTCTGCCCCATCTTGTTTTTTTTTTTGTTTGTTTTTTAGTGTTGCTTTAGAGAGCATTCCCGATAAACTTCCTACATGCAAATGTCCATCTCGGGATCTAAAACAGGTAAATCCTACATTTACCCTGTAGGATTTTTTCTACCAGGATTAAAGTCAATGTATAGCAAATGCTTATTGCAATGGTTTAAAAGCCATGATCTACATAGTTCAGTGTTAGAGTTAAGCCAGAATTAAATAAAATACAGTATATTCAACCAGAATAATTCCAAAATAACTTGAGTCCTTTAATTATCCTATTAGGAGCAAGACTCTTGCTTGTAAGTTCCAAGAAAGCCAAATAAGACTTGTTTAAGGAAAGCACGGGCATAGCTACTTATACATATGGTTGGTGGGGAAGGTTCATAAACCTACAGTGTCCAGGGGTAGACTTTCATGCACATCTGGATCCAGGAGACATTAGCTATAGCCAGTGGCATCTGGAGGCTCGACCGGAACACCAGCATATGTGGGTCTTTTTCCCTCTCCAGGCAGTGTCGGGGTCTCTTCTTCCCCTTGTGATCTCGTCAGCAGGCTAGCTAGACTTCTGGTATGGTCACTCAGGACTCCCTAAAAGTGTACTAGTCACTGTCATGCAACGATATGCAGCTTCCTGTTGTGTGCCATGCCATCTTAATGTTTGGTCACTCTAACACCTTCCGAATTAGGGTTCTCAAGAGAAACAGGACCAATAGGGTGTGTGTGGGGGGTGGGTAAGGAATTGGCTCACACAATTATGGAAGCTGAAAAGTTCCAAGATGTGCTGTCAGCGAGCTGGGGACCCAGGAGAGACAGTGCTGTAGGTCCAGGTTGAGCCCAAAGGCCTGAGATCCAAGAGAGTCAATTACATAAGTTACAATCTGAAAGTCAGCAGGCTTGAGACCCAAGAGCCAGTGTTTCAGTTCAAACTCCACCGCAGGAAAACACCAATATCCCAGCTGGAACACTCGGGCAGAAGGAGTTCCTCTTACTTGGCCTTTTCGTTCTAGTCAGGTCTTCACATCTTCTGGTGATTACATCAAATCATGGGCCAGGAAAACTACACAGAAAACCAGTGAGGAAATACAAGACTTGAACTACACTGTAATCTGTTAGATTTAACATACATCTATAGAACACTTAGCAGAATATATTATTCTCAAGTATACATGGAACATTCTTCAGGATAAATCATACACTAGATCATAAAACAGCCCTCAGTAAGTTTAAAAGAACTGAAATCATACAAAGTATATTCTCCACAGGCCAGCCCTGTGGCATTCCACAGGACTACACAAGAGTGAGAATACCAGGTGTTCACTGGGCGGGGGAGGGGGATCGTTGCTGGGGATCAGCTACCGAAGTCTACCTGGGCAAAATGTACTTACAGACAAAAAGCAAACAGTTTTGGGCACGCAGCTAGCTGCTCCCTGAAACTCCTTTCATTTTCCACATTCAGGCTTTGGATCTTGGTAAACACAAAAGTCCTTTGGAGGACTAACATGCCAAACTTTTATCAGTCACTTACATCTTTGTAAAACCAAAGATCTTCAATGATGTGATAAAGGAAGGATATATATCAAAGCCCTGGGACTCAAGATGGGAATGAAGGAGCTTTACTGAAAGATGGGTGGGACAGGCTGGATGGCAAGATCAGATTCTGAAATGTACCTCACTCACTTTTATGGTTTCCATAGTGCCAGGCCTGCTTAGGTCCTTCATAGTAGTGATGGCCAAGTGCCTCTCCTCCAGGGCATCTTTAATAGGAATCTCAGCCTGAGTCCAATGCCATGCAGCTACAAGAGCACAATTGTGGACAGGTCCCAAAATTGGGAGGGAATGGGTTTGGGGGCATTAGAGCCTTTCTAGAGCCACCAAAATTACGAACTAACTCTGCAGTCTGTTGGTAGCCTTTTAATGGATATCAAGATATATTTACTAGAACAAATATTCTATCCTTGTTCTTTAAGATCATGCCTCTCTTAGGGATTGGAGAACAATCCTAATTTGTAAAGAGGTTTTTGGAAACTCCTTTATAAATATTGACATCATAGTTAGTTTGACATCAGTCACCCAAAGCTACCAACAATGGCAGAAGAGCCAAAGGGTTCAGCATGACAGGCCAGTCTGATCATTTTTCTCTTTGATTTCAGAAGGCAATGATTCCTCAAGTGTGCTTGGAATGGAAATGATAAACAAGAGTCATTGCTTTCTTCCCATGTGAAGGTCTGTCATTTGAGCTCCATATTTCAAGTCTTACCTGCACCTAGCCTTTGGCATGAAATGTGTCATTGAATCAACTAATGCTTTTGGTTTTTTTTTTTTTTTTTTTTGGAGACAGAGTTTCACTCTTGTTGCCCAGGCTGGAGTGCAGCGGCTTGATCTCATTTCACTGCAACCCCTGTCTCCTGAAGCAATTCTCCTGCTTCAGCCACCCAAGTAGTTGGGATTACAGGTGCCTGCCACCACAACCAGCTAATTTTTTTGTATTTTTAGTAGATCTGGGGTTTTGCCATGTTGGGCAGGCTGGTCTCGAACTCCTGACCTCAGATGATCTGCCCACCTCAGCCTCCCAAAGTGCTGGGATTACCAGTGTGAGCCACCACACCGGCCAATTAATGCTTTTAAATGGCTTGCTTTACTCCATTTTTTTTTTTTTTGCAAACATTCAGTTACCTCATTCTATTAGCAAAGGCTGTTGATGGGTCTAAGAAAAACTGAAGGCATTCATCTCTGGCAAAGATTCATAATTTGTGATGTTGGTGGTTACTCCACCCAAGGTTTCCATCTTAATTGGAAACAGTAGGAAGTAATTTAGCTGTGCCTGTTTCTCTAGCTATTAATTTAGCTGATTTTCATTCCATCAAGGTTCTAAGGGAAACAATTCCAAACTAATTAGCCAGAACTTCCATTTGATAGTACAGTAGTTGGTTACAGGTAGGACATGTTGGGTGTTTCACTTGTCCAGGCTTCTTAAGGTAAACTCTGCAAGGGTGCCTGGCCTCAGCTCCGGATACATTTGGCATCTAGAGACAGAGCTTTGAAACTGCTGGTGTTTATAATTAAAACCAGAGTCTGTTCGGTGACCAAACACTAAAACTGCTTGAGTTTTGTTTTTCTAGTTGAATTTCCAATGACAAAATATCACAGGCGTTTTGTTTATTGGCTCTTCCCAGGAGAACTGCTGCTAAGATAATATCTAAAGCTTTACAACAGTGTTTAAAAAGTTAGCAGTGTAAGAATCTTCTTTAAAAAAGATAAAGCAAATACTTTCCACTTCATTATTTTATGAAGACTTTAGTGATTTTGAAAATCTGATATTTTTGTCTGCTAACTCTTGTGAACTAACTGTGGTTTTTCTAAGCTTTCCACAGGACTGTTCAAGCTGGTGAGGCACCCCCATGTTCTGAGATCTTTACAAGGCAGCGAATGATCCTGCTTACTTAGTCATTTTCCAAGGCCAGGAATGGGGCTCAGCCCACTTCTGCAGGAACAGACCTGAGCACCAATGATCCCTGCTTCAGGTAGCTCTCAGGTCTCTTTCCTTCTTGCACAGGTAACTCTATGCTACACAGCCACAAAGCAAAAGTTTCCTCAAAGGGGTCGTGGTAAAAAAAGACTGTCTCTTTAAAAATTATTTTTATTTTTTAAGACAGAGTCTTGCTGACTCCCAGGCTGGAGGGCAATGGTGCGATCTTGGCTCACTGCAATCTCCACCTCCGGGATTCAAGCGATTCTCCTGTCTCAGCCTCCTGAGTAGGTGGGATTACAGGCATCCACCACTACACCCAGCTAATTTTTGTATTTTTAGTGAGACAGGGTTTCACCATGTTGACCAGGCTGGTCTCAAACTCCTGACCTCAAGTGATCCGCCCACCTCAGCCTCCCAGAGTGCTAGGATTACAGCCACTGCGCCTGGCCCAAGACTATCCATTTTAAGCTGCAAATTAGGTTTGGCAAATTTGGCCAAATGAGAGCACTCTGATTGCATTTCTCCCACCTGCAGCATCCAGCACTCCCCTGCAGCTGAGTCCAGCAGGTGCTCCTCCTTCCCCGCCAACGACACACTCCACTGCTTCTAAATTGTCTGAGTTTTCAGTGGCAGCTTAGATGTTGGCCAGGCTTTCATCAGTCTGGGAAACAGAGTCTTCAGTCAGCACGTTCGCCACTGAGGCCTGATGGGAATGTGTGTGACTACACAGCAGCAAAAGGGATTTCACCAGCCACATGGGGAAACCGGCCTCATTACTGCACAGTCACCTCCTCACGTGGTCTCCTCGGGCCAGCAACCTCTCTTCTTAATTCCTGCTTTCATCCGGCCATTCGTCTTAAACTACCTCCTTGTCTCATCTCAAAATTCAGTGTTTAGCTTACATACAGTGGAGACCTAAGGACTAACACATCACAGCACTGAGGGAAATAACTTGTTCTCATTCACTTATTATTCAGCAACCATGAATGTCTGTTCAGCCATTAGATAGTCTAGATATTCCAAGATGGCTTTGTTTAAAGAAATATTGAGGCTGGGTGGGGTGGCTCATGCTTGTAATCCTAGCGCTTTGGGAGGCCGAGGCGGGTGGATTGCCTGAGCTCGAGAGTTGCAGACCAGCCTGGGCAACACGGTGAAACCCTGTCTCTACTAAGATACAAAAATTTAGCCAGGCGTGGCAGCGCACACCTGTAATCCCAGCTACTCAGGAGGCTGAGGCGGGAGAATCGCTTGAACCCAGGCAGCGGAGGTTGCAGTGAGCTGAGATAGCGCCACCGTACTGCCTGGTGACAGAGTGAGACTCCGTCTCCAATAAAATAAAAGAAATTTTGATATTTTACATGAAAGCAATTTATTAACTATATAGTAAATATGATCTTAACGCTTGAGGTGGAGCATCATGATTCCGAGAAAATTCTTATCACAACTGAATGACAGAATCCATAAGCAGAGCCAAACTGAGTCTTAAGACAAGAAATGCCCTTTTGAAAACGTACTGTTACACCTTTCCTAGGAGGGAAGAGTTCCTGGTGAATAAAAACACCAGTTCCAGTCTGTGATATGGAACAGGACTTGCAAAGCATTTTCACAGATAGCTTGTTTCTAGTTTTGAAAGCTGCCTCTTGTTTGGAAACAGCCACTTTTTGCAGAAAGAAAACACATGTGACTATGTTTATATCTCTGAAGAGAGAGGCAGAATTAAGGTAGTCTGTAATATCTGACTGTTTACAGGAAGAATAACTCTTTTATAAATACTCGAATTGGCCTAGTGCGGTGGCTCATGCCTGTAATCCCAGCACTTTGGGAGGCCAAGGCAGGCGGATCACAAGGTCAGGAGTTCGAGATCAGCCTGACCAACATGGTGAAACCCCGTCTCTATTAAAAATACAAGAATTAGCCAGGCGTGGTGGCACGCGCCTGTAGTCCCAGCTACTCAGGAGACTGAGTCAGGAGAATCTCTTGAACCCGAGAGGCAGAGGTTGCAGTGAACTGAGATTGCACTACTGTATTCCAGCCTGGGTGACAGAGCGAGACTCCATCTCAAAACAAAACAAAAACAAATTAGGAAAACAAGGGGGAGAGGTTGAATGATGAGCTTTAAGTTTGGGATTTGACTTGCTGTATGTTAGTATCTCGGTTACGAGCAAAAATGAACAGGCGATGCTTCTTGCTTTAAATGTGTTCACTGTAGCAGAGACAGGAGGTGTATATACCCATAGTTCTAACCGGAGATGGAAAGGGACGAGTGTCACAAGGAGGAGACACGGGGCACTGCAGAGAAGGACCTTACCTTCTGCTGGAAAGGCCACTTAGAGGAAGCATTTTAGCCAGTGTTGAAGGACCCAATCACTTTGCAACAGCAGCGGTGTGTGGTCGGGTATTGAAGGCAGGCAAAATGTGGTGGCAAACATCTGCCAAGAAGGGTAATGCGGTCCAGGTCATGGGAGGGCAGTACAGTGAGATGAAGAGGAAGTGACAAATTGATCAATACATCTCAGGCTAGCGAGCCTGGACATCGTTTAGCAAGCAGTGGGGGAAGGGTAAACCTGTAAGTTATTAAGGTTGGGAGTCCGGGGCAGGGCACGATGGGAGAAGCTAATACCGAGGTCTTGAGTAGAATGGGGGGAGACGGGAGATACAGGGAGGACAAGAGGAATGCAGGGGCCTGGGAAGGCAAATGGGACCTTCCACAGTGTGCAGGAAATGGTCAGGCCCCCGTGCACGAGGAAGAGGACTGTTGATGGAAGTCTGTGGCCGCAGAGGCTTCTGGCATCTCACAAAGCGCTTGGTGTCAGTCCGGCCAGATACAAGGGACGCTGGGTGAGTGAGAGCAGTGCCTCTCAAACTTTAATGTATGCACAAACTACTTGGGGATTTTGTAAAAATGTGGATTCTGCATCTGTAGGTCTGGGTGGGGCCTGAGAGAGTGTACACATTTCAATAAGCTCCCAGGTGAAGCTCACGCTGCTGGTCTGGGGACCACCCTTTGAGTAGCAAGGAGCTGGAGCTACTCACATTTGCTAATGTTAGGCAGTGATTTATAACAGCTGGAAGATCTGTGAGAAAGTGACCCAGTTGCATCAAGGTGTTCCTATTTCTTTAAATCTCGAACTGTGGCAGAAAGCTGGCACGTGATTAATTGCATTTGTTTCTCAGATGCTAATTTGACCCATGGAAATGGTGCTCCTCTCCCCAGGAGTGTGTGTGTGAACAGCCTTCCTAGGTGTAGAAGTTGTAAACTACCTCCGAGGACAATCTGCTTCCCCGTGTGCGAGGGAGGGGGAGGATGCCGCAAAGGAGAAAGAGACCCCTCCATTGTCCCAGAAGCCTCCCTTCTGTATTAGGGGGCCTATGGGAGCAGCTTCGGGACCCGGCAGAAGTCAAGGAAGAATACTTGTCCAGAAGTGATAGATCCTCTAGCCCATCCTGACCCAGTGTCTGGAGTTAGTTTGCAGCCTGGAACAGTTTGCAGCCTGGAAGAGGCTGGGGATTACGTCGAGGTAATAGTCTATGGTGGGAGGCTGATGACCAAAATGGTAGCAGGAAAACAGGATGTGGCGTTTGGGGTGGGCACTCGCAGGCTGATGGCCCCCTGCCTCTAGAACTGCTCTTCATAGCTCCAAAAAGTCTCACTGGCTTGTTCCCTGTTACTCTATGGGGCCCTTTATTTCTGGGAGACCAGCTGCAGATTCACATCAGCGGTCCTGGAGCAGAGGCCCCTGGTCTTTGTGTGAGGCAGGAGGGCTGGCTTTGAGCTTCTCCTCTTGAGCTGGATAAGGGGTGTGCATGCCTGTGAGTATATTTTGAGTCATCTACTTATAGGATAACCATTTATCCCTCTTCATCATCTTAAGCCATGTTTCTCTTAATCTACTTGGACCATTTTGGGGTCATCCTGTTTTCCCCTCCTGGGATAGCCATGCCAGGTTGCTTATTTGTATAATTTGGCCCTGGTCCCTTCTAACCTCACCTCTGAAGACAGATTTCCAGCTGGACCCAGTAAGCCTGGAGGGCTAGGCACCGCCCCGGACAGTGAGGCTCAAGGCTCCCATGCAGAACCCATGCCCACAAAATCATCAATGGTTCTAATCATTAGATGTGTGGTGTAATATGTGGGGGTTCTGGACATGAACAGCAAGGGTTCAAATCCTGGCTCTGCCAAATAGTTACATGGCCTGCTTCTCAAGGACCTGCACTTTGGGGCCAGCCTAACCGGGATCTCTATTCTAAATCCTTGCCTTCTCCTTGTGAGACCTTGGGCAGGTCACACAATCACTCTTGAGTGTCGGTTTCCTCGGCTATAAAGCAGAGATAATGACACTCTCTCCCTCATAGGGTTGTGGTAAGAGTTGAGTTACGGAATGGGTGGGAAGCCTCTCACACTGTGTGTGGCAGGGGAAGCACCCAATAAATAGTAGCTATTGCCATGAAATGATACTTAGTTAATAGGTAAAGAGTTGTGGGTTTTATTAGAAACAAAGTAGGTACATCTGCTTCTTAGTCCCCAGTCCCTCTGGAAAGCCAGACCACAAGCTCATAAATGCTTAGCATGGCGTCCACCTGGTGGCCGCATCCCCAAATCTCTCATCAAAAACCTGGAGGAAATGAAAAGGCTTGTAATTTATAAACCAAGCCTTCACATGGGGGCCGGGGAGGAGAGTAGAGGGCAGGCACACACTCCGGGGCCTTGGTGGGGGCCTCGCAGGCAGCTTGAAAACAAAGCGGCACTTTGTCCTGGGGCCTGGCTTTGCTTTTTGTCATAATATTTAATTTTGAAATTTCAAGTAACATTAAGGTGTGAAGTATTTACAGCTGCTAAAGAAGGGAACATAGGTTAAAAAGGCTGAGAAATCGTCTATAACCTATAAAGCACAGCAAAGCCCCAGGAATGCGACAGGTACAGGGAGGCTTTGGGCTCAGCACCTTCTGCCCCCTCTGCCCAGCACCCACCTATCCCTGGCACGGCAGGGGGTGGTGGAGCTCCCACTGCCCAGCAAGCTGCCTAATTGGCAAAAGCTGGCACTTTTGTGTTCTGGCTGTTTCCTTTTCCTTTATAATGCAAATGAGTGAGACTCGAACAAATGTTCTTTAAAAACTGATGCTCGTTTATCCTTGGGTTTTCGTTATCCTTCCACTTATCCCTTAGGATGTGGGGCATACATCCTTTATTCATCCTGAGAAGCCCATTTGCCAGCCTGGCTAAATACAACTCCTTCACGAATCTTTTATTCACAATTTTAATTCTTTTTACACTACAGGCTTAATAAAGTTGTAAAAGTTAACAAAAGTGAAAAAATATACTTGTGCAGAGAGTGCACAAAAAATATACTTGCAGAAGAGTGCACAGGTATATGGCTTTTTGAATTGCTGCAACGTGAATTTGATCAATCACAAAGCAGAGCGTTACCACTGCCATCCCTGGAGGGTGAGCACAGTCCTGGCTTGGAACGACACTGAATCGTTTTGTTTGGTTTTGAGCTTTATGTAAATGGAATTCCACAGGACGTACTATGTTATACAGGATGTACGATGTTAGGGACACACATCGTCCATGTTGCTGGGTGTTGTTCTAGATCTTTCATTCTTGTTGGGGTATAGTGTCCATGGTGTGGTCCTTCATGGCTGGGGATGTCCCCAGTGGAGGTGGGCATGTGTCTCCTGACAGGATCGGTCCCAGGGATTGCCATGTGACCTCGGTCGGCCCATTGGGATTTCCCAAATTGGAAGGGAAATTGGATAGATATCTGTCTTCCTCAGGAGAAAGGGTATACCATAGCAGATTGGAGTCAGGCCATCTGTGTCCCATCCTGGCTGTGTCACTTACTAGGTGTGGGATCTGGTATGAGTTATTACACCTCTCTGCTTCCTGTGTGAATTTCTTCTTCTGTAAAAGGAGATAACAACACCATCTACTCCACAGGGTGATTTCAAAGATTAAATGAGTGCGTAGAATCGCGCCAGGTACAAATTAAGTGCTGATAAGTGGATTTTTATTCCTGTATGGTGAACTGTGAAGGTGCGAGGTTTGGCTGTGGCCACTGGGCTGCTTGCCGTAAGAACGTTGATTTCCTTGAGGTTCCCCATGCACACTGTGTCTGTTGTGCCTCTAAGCCTTCGCACATGCCGTTCCCTCTGCCCAGCTTATCAGTGTCCCTTTTATTCCCACAGAAAATCTCCATCCCTCTTTCCTGTCTCAGTTCAAAGGGATGGACCAGTCCCGTGGGCATCCTTCCCACATTCTCCCAAGCAAATGCCATCCCCATCCCTGCTTTCGTCACTGTGCCACAGCAGTTTTCAAAGTATGGTCCACAAACTCCTTTTAAAATAAAATTTGAAATAAAAATTTAAAAGTTAAAAGTAACATGTATACTGTTGAAAAGTACACAAGTGTATGGCTTTTTGAATTGTTACA
The DNA here is from genome assembly GCF_001604975.1 of Cebus imitator. NCBI lineage: Eukaryota > Metazoa > Chordata > Mammalia > Primates > Cebidae > Cebus > Cebus imitator. The sequence continues at coordinate 2,171,903 of NW_016107403.1, forward strand.
AAGTGAATTCGGCCAATCATGAAGCAGAACATTATCACCACCACCCACGGCAGAGTGAGGACAACCCTAAGAGGTGATTTGCTTTGTTCACTGTGTTGACATTTGCACCGATGATGCAAAAGCATTGCTGAATGAATGTAACTGCATTTGTGTAAATCAAGTGACACGTGGCAGGATGTGGTGGCTCATGCCTGTAATCCCAGCACTTTGGGAGGCCAAGGCAGGTGGATCACCTGAGGTCAGGACTTCAAGACCAGCCTGACCAACATGGTAAAACCTCATCTCTGTTTAAAATACAAAAATTAGCCAGGCATGGTGGCAGGCATCCATAATCCCAGCTACTTAGGAGGCTGAGGCAGGAGAATTGCTTGAACCCGGGAGGCAGAGGTTACAGTGACCTGAGATTGCATCACTGCACTCCAGCCTGGACGATAGCGTGAGATTCCATCTCAAAAAAAAAAAAAAAAAAAAAAAAAAAAAAAAAAAAAAAAAAAAAAAAAAAATCAAGTGGCACCAAACTGTACTACTAGTCATTGGATTCTTCATCATCATGTACTCATTGTAAAGAAAGGAAAAAGAAAAGTCAGTTTCATTTAAGAATGTCTTTGATGAGGCAGTAAAAATGCTTAAATTTTGACCCTTGAATACATGTCCATGTATTTTTGAGTATTCTGTGTAATGAAATAGGAAGTATGCGTGAAGCACTTCTGTGTACTGAAGTAGGACACCTGCCTCAGGTAAAAACACCTGTGTGAATGACTTACAAGCAGAATTAGCTGCCTTTTCTATGGGATACCATTTTTACTTGAAGGAAGAAGTGACAGACTATAGTTATTCAGACTTGGATATCTGGCCGAGGTTTTCTCAAAAATGAATAAAGAAAGCCTGTCACATCAAGAAAAATAATTGTCAATACTTGGTGCCAAAGCTAACAGTTGAACTTTCAAGTATAAATTAAAATTTTGGAAAACATGTAAATGCCACCATGAGTTTAAAAGTGTCCCAGTACTTACAGACTTTTCTGGTGAGACACTGGAGATATTCATGAATGGGTCTGAGCCAGACTCTTACGCTGCACTCTTTAAAATAATTAATGAGACAAATAATAATGGTATATATTTATGGGATACGATGTGGTTTTGATATGTACATTTCTACATGGTAGAAAGATTAACCTAATTGACAGCCACCACCTCACCTACTTATTCTTTTGTGGTGAGAATGTTTAAAATCTACTCCTTTAGCCATTTTGAAATATACACTATATTATGGATTATGGTTACCCAGGCTGTGCAAGATGAGAACTTATTCTTCCCATCTAACTGAAACTTTGTATCCTCTCACTAACATCTTCCCTTTCCTCAGCCCTGCCCCACTTCAGGTAACCCGCCCTTCTACTTTCTGTTTTGAATAGCTTGTTTAGACTCCACAGATAAGTGAGATGATTCGGTATTTATCTTTTTGTGTCTGGCTCATTTTGCATAATATAATGGTTTCCAGTTTATCTATGTTATCATGGACAACAGAATTTTGTCCTTTTTAAGGTGTATAGTATTCCATCATGTGTATATGCCAATTTTCTTCATCCATTTATCTGTTGGTAGACAGGTTTTTTTTTTGTTTTTTTTTTGAGACAGAGTTTCACTCTTGTTACCCAGGCTGGAGTGCAATGGCCCGATCTCAGCTCACCGCAACCTCCACCTCCTGGGTTCAGGCAATTCTCCTGCCTCAGCCCCCTAAGTAGCTGGGATTACAGGCATGTGCCACCATGCCCAGCTAGTTTTTTGTATTTTTAGTAGAGACAGGGTTTCACCATGTTGACCAGGATGGTCTCGATAACTTGACCTCGTGATCCACCCGATGATGCTGAAATGAACATGAGGGTTTATGTATCTCTTTGACATACTGCTTTCAGTTCCTTTGGGTATGTACCCAGAGTGAGATTGCTGGATCATTTAGTAGTTCTACTTTTAATTTTTTTAAGGAAATTCCATACAGTTTTCTAAAATGGCTATACCAGCTGGTAGCTCATGCCTGTAACCCCAGCTAATTGGGAGGCTGAGGAGAGAGGATTGCTTGAGGCCAGGAGTTCAAATCTAGCCTGGGCAACATAGTGAGACCCCTATCTCTATAAATAGGTGGATAGATGGATAGATAACCAAAATGGCCATCCTGATTTATATTCTCATCAACAGTATGCCAGGGTTCCCTTTTCTCTATAGCCTGGCCAACGCTTACTTTTTTCTTTTTGGTAATAGCCATTTAAACAGGTGTAAGGTAAAATTGTGATTTTCATTTGCATTTCCCTGATGATTAGACATGTTGAGCATTTTTGTTATTGTTGCTTATCTGTTGGCCATTTGTATATCTTCTTTTGAGAAATGTCGATTCTGATCCTTTGCCCATTTTTTAAGTTGATTTTTAAATTTTCTTACTATTGACTTGAGTTCCTTATATATTTTTGGGTGGTTTGTTCCATTTTTCTAAGAGCCATGTACTCACTGTGTCACCCAGGCTGGAGTGCACTGGTGTGATCATAGCTCACTGCAGCCTTGACCTCCTGGGCTCAAGCAATCGTCTTGTCTCAGCTTCCCTAATAGCTGGGACCACAGGTATTTACCACCACAGGCAGCTGAGTTTTAAAATTTTTTTTGTATAGACAGAGTCTTGCTATGTTACCCAGGCTGGTCTTGCACCCTTGGCCTCAAGTAATCCTCCTCCTCAGCCTCCCAAAGTGCTGGGATTATAGGTGTGAGCCACTGTCACTGCACCTAACCCCTGAGTTCCTTTTTGGATATTAGCCTCTTATCAGATGTATGGTTTGCAAATATTTTCTCCAAATTCATGGATTGCCTCTTCAGTCTTAACTGTTTCCTTCACTGTGCAGAGGACTTTTTAGCTTGATGCAATCCTATTTGTCTGTTTTTGCTTTTGTTGCCTGTGCTTCTGTGGTCATATTTTAAAAATCACTACCCAGTTTGGTCCCACTCTTTGTACATACCTTCCCCTCTCCAGGTTGTGGCAGTTCTCCTGATACCACTGCCATCCCATCCACCATCTTCCTCGCCTCCAATTACTGTTCTACACCTCACCCCTCGGACATAGTGTGCCGCTATGATTGACAGATGCATTTACCTGGGGAGGAGCTAGGCTGACTTCTGGGATAGCAACCTCTTGGACCATAGCCTTGGGGGGATGACACCTGCTCTTTGGTGATCCCCTTTGCTTAGGGGTCCAGGAGGGATTTTAATTCCAACAATGGGAGGTGAAATCCAGGCCAGTGGGGAAAGGCTAGTGCCCTGGAGGCTGACAGGAGAGAATGAGGGGAACAGGCCCCCGTTATAAGCCCTTGTGTTCATATCCTGCTTCTGCTTAGAAGTCCATGTAGGGAAGCAGCTGTGAAAGGAGGAGGTGTAACTGATGCGCTCTCTTCCACTTTTTTAGGAGATGGCAGGGTTATTGTCTAGCATGTCTTTATCTGAAACTGCAAGTAGGAAGGAAACTTCAGGATCACTAAAGTCTCACATCTTTAGTGTAGAGGGAAAAAGACTCTCTTAACCTTCAGTAATCATAGAAAAGCATTGATATTAAGTACTTATTGATAGCTGACTAATATTGCTTGCTGGCAATTATTGTGAAGTTCGTTTTCAATTTCCTTTTGAAGATTATTTTTCTTAAGACACCAGGATCTCTTATGTATTATTCCTTTTTTGTTTTAAACTTTTTAACACATTATTTTGAAATATAAATTAGCACCCAAAAGAAGGTGCAAAAATCGAACAATGAGTAATTTCCTGTATATCTGTCACCCAAATTTTCCCAGTGATAATGTCTTACATGATCATAGTACATTATCCAAACCAGGAAACTGGCATTAGTACAATACTACTGCCACAAAGAAATTCCCTTATGCTACCCCTTTATAGCTGTGCTCCATTAGTCTTTTTTTGTTTTGAGACAGAGTCTCACTCTGTCACCCAGGGTGGAGTGCAATGGCATGATCTCAGCTCACTGCATGCTCTCAGCTCACCAGCATGATTCTAGCTACTTGGGAGGCTGAGGCCAATTCTCCTGTCTCAGCCTCCCTAGTAGCTGGAATTACAGGCACACATCACCACGCCTGGTTAATTTTTGTATTTTTAGTAGAGACGAGGTTTTACCATGTTGGCCAGGTTGGTCTGGAACTCCTGGCCTCAAGTAATCTACCTGCCTATCTCCCAAAGTGCTGGGATTACAGGTGTGAGCCACTGCGCTCCACCCATTAGTCTTTAAATATTGTTTTTACTTATTTTAGGAAATAAAGTTAGGAAAATAAAGTTAATGAAAATTTAGGAAATAAAGTTTGTAAAGTTTAAAAATAAAGTTTAGGAAAGTTATACTTTATGTGAAGTATATATGATTAGAATCAATGGAGCCTAGCGTAGTGCATGCAGCAACTTGTGTGGAGTTTAAGGCTGAAGAACTAGAGGAGCCTTCTGCAAATGTTGCTGGGACAGCTCACGGGCTGTGTGATTTTAGGTTTTAAACTTTTTATGATTAGGCAAGAAATGCAACCTCTCTGAGCTTCAGTTTTATCACCTGTAGAGCACAGTTAATGACACCCACTTCGCAGAGATGCTGCACAGGTTAGATATGAAGCATATGAAGTACCTGGGATGTCCCAGGCTTTCTGTTCATGTTCAATGTCTTAAGTCAGTTTGCCCAGGGAGCAGACTGAGGTAAAGAGCTGCACTCAAGTGGTTTGTTTGGAGAGTGCTTACAGGATCGACACCTGTGAGCTGGGAGGGACACAGGACTGGGCAGAGGGAGAAGTTGAATTATGAGGCAGTTGCCACACAAGGCCTCTGAAGATGCTCCAGGGAGCTGGGATGGCCCTCCAAATTGTGCAGGCCTTTATCCCCTGGTACCACCCAACTGTTGTATTGTGCGTTGCTCCTGGGGAGGGAGCAGGCTGGCTCCCTTCAGCTGAGTGCAAGACCTGAAGACAGAGGGCTATGAGCCTTCAGCATCTAATGCTCCCAGCAGCTGGAGGCTGGACGCCTTAGTACTGAACAGAAACCTGGGAGCGAGTCACAGCAACTACTCACTCATTATTACCATGGTGGCTTTGAGGAAGGGGGACATCAAATAAGGAGACAATGGACCACAGATTTTCATCCTCCCACCCCGTCAGCCACATTAAACCCAGGCAGCTGTGAGTGGCTTGATAACTCCACAAAAAGCTGTTTCCTTTTCTGTTTTAGGGCATTAGAAGGGATCTGTTTACATCTTTAGGAAGAGCTATTTTGGAGAAGGGGGAAAAGCAATGGGTCTCACTCTTCTTTGTAGCTGCTAATGAGAATTTCCTAAATTTCTCTTTGCCAGTTCTATAAAAGAACCCCATCATGTGCAATCCTGCCCTATATAAGGATTGCCTTGAAGTCAGGTTTAGAGTCAGACTTTTAATGACTTTTTAAGAAATCCCTTCTTAGACTGCCAAGGACGAGTTGGTATCAGAAATATGCAGCAATTGTGTTTATTTAGTAATTATTGGATGTCTACCAGAAGGATGTCTGGGCTAAGGCCACTGGGGGATACCAAAGAAGAGAAGCTGATCCTCCAACCAGAAGGTTCCATTTTGTGCCCTCACTCAATACATGGCCACTCTGTGGAATTGCTAAGAACCCTAAAGACTCCGCCAAAAGGCGCTTAGACCTGATAAATGACTTCCGTAATGTTTCGGGATACAAAATCAATGTATAAAAATCAGCAGCACTTCTATACACAAATAATGTTCAAGCTGAGAGCCAAATAAAGAACATAACTGCACAAAAAAGGGTAAAATACCTAGGAATACATCTAGAGTAAATAAGGGAATTTTGAAAGCATCAAACTAAGTATCATAATATGGTTTTGAGTACATAGTAGATGTATCATACCTGTGGACTGATTATGATAGTTATGGTTCATATTTAATTTGATTTTGTGTAATTTATAGACATTATGATGTCACAATCCCTTTTATAAGGGAAAGAGCATACATGCTAGGGTAAAACCCATCTCTTCTGTGCAACATCATGAGTTTTGGAATAGAATACATTTTCATGAGTTTTCCTGATTTGTTAGTGTCTCTCTGGAGCAAATTCCTTTAGCCAGCTATCCAAGCAACTATGTGCCTTTATTTGTTTATAAAATACAGCCCACAGCATATACTCAGAGTGAGATGATAGCATCCAAGAATTTTTAGCCGGCCACAGTGGCTCACGCCTGTAATCCCAGGACTTTGGGAGGCTGCAACGGAAGGAGCATTTGACCAGGAGATTGAAACCAGCCTGGGCAACATAACGAGACCTCATCTCTACAAAAAATTAAAAACTTAGCTGAGCATTGGGGCACACACCTATAGTCCCAGGTACTTGAGAGGCTGAGGCAGGAGGATCACTTGAGTCCAGGAGTGTGAGACTGTAGTCAGCTATGATCATACCACTGCACACTAGCCTAGATGACAGAGCAAGACCCTGTCTGGGTGGGGGGGAGGGGGTGGAGCCCATGGATTTTTCTTCCAGAAGGCTTGATAAACACTTTTTGTCTTTAACATTCATGCTGGGTATTATAGGGTAGGTGTCTTCATTAGCACGTAGTGTCGCATCTGTGACAAAGATATAAGATCTCACTCTGCAGGTCACTGTCCACCTCTCTTCCTCTGTCTGCATTTCTCTCTGTTTCTCAGCCAGAGGAGAGCCCCTGCAAGATGCAGGAAGGTCACATTATCCTGGGGAGACTTAAGTGGCACATGTCACCACTTGCCTCCTCACTCAAGGAAAAGTCTGGGGAGCAAGAGCAAGATCTGCTGTCCCTTTGTAACCCTACAGGGACTTCTACAGATAGAGTTGGTGACTAATAACTATTGGAGACTGAACAGACTTTTCTGTGACCCCTTATTAGCAGTGCCGGAACGCGAAGATAGCTCATCAGCCGTGGTGAGCACCACAAATTAGTCAAGTTTAGAGGCAGCAGGCTTTTGATGGTTATATCAGAGATCTGGGCTCACTCCTGTAAATATCACTGGGCAGTTTTCCTTTTTAAATCATAACCTATGGTGAACTTATCTAATGGATCAGTTAAAATGCCCTGAGAGTCACACAAGGCTGGGTTCAGAGGATTTTGAAGCCACATGACCTTAGAAAAGTGGCCAAACCACATAAAGGTACAGTTTTCTCATCAGGTGAGTGGGCTGACACTAACATTACTGCCCTCATGGGATTGTTTTATGTGTCAGCTGAGCTGATACCTGCAAAGTTTTGGGCTCACAACAAATGCTTAATAAATGGTGGCTATTATTACCATTGCTAGGGTAAACATATGTTATCCAAATCAAGATACTTTGACAGGTAAGGAGGGCATAAAAATTAGAATGTTAAGTTTTCTAAAAGGTTTGCTTCTTGACCAGTAAATTGGTTTATATTAATGGACCTATAAAATGATTCTATTCAAAAACTATTTTCAAAGATAAAATACTTTTGAAGAAATAAAATAGCAGTAAGTCCTAGCTGGAGCAATCAGGCAAAAGCAAGAAATAAAAGGCATCCAAATAGGAAAAGAAGAAGATAAATTGTCTTTCTTCACTGACAATGTAATTCTTTATCTAGAAAACTCTAAAGACTCTGCCAAAAGGCTCCTACACCTGATAAATGAGTTCAGTAATGTTTCAGGATACAAAATCAACATACAAAAATCAGCAGCACTTCTATATACAAATAGTGTTCAAGCTGAGAGCCAAATCAAGAACACAACCCCGCAAAAACAGATACAATACCTAGGAATACATCTAACCAAGGAAATGAAAGTTCCCTACAAGAAGAACTACAAAACACTGCTGAAAGAAATCAGAAATGACACAAACAAATGGCAAAACATTCCATGCTTATGAATAGGAAGAATCAATATTGTTAAAATGGGCATACTGCCCAAAGCATCTACACATTTAACACTATTCCTATCAAACTACAAATGTCACTTTTCACAGAATTAGAAAAAGCTATTCTAAAATTCATATGGAAGCAAAAAAGAACCTAAATAGCCAAGATAATCCTAAGCAAAAAGAACAAAGCCAGAAGTATCACATTACCTGACTTCAAACTATGTTATCAGACTGCAAGAACCAAAACAGCATGGTACTTGTAGAAAAACAGACACATAGACCAATGGAACAGATTAGAGAGCTCAGAAATAAAGCTGCACACCTACGACTGTCTGATCTTTGACAAAGCTGACAAAAATAAGCAATGGGGAAAGGACTCTCTGTGTAATAAATGGTGCTGGGATAACTAGCCATATGCAGAAGAATGAAACTGGACCCGTACCTTTCACCATATACAAAAATTAACTAAAAATAGATTAAAGATGTAAATGTAAGACCTCAAACTATAAAAACTTTAGAAGAAAACCCAGGAAATGTATTCTGGACATTGGCCTTGGCAAAGAATTTATTATTAAGTCCTCAAAAACAATTGCAACTAAAACAAAAATTGACAAGAGGAACCTAATTAAATGAAAGGGGTTTTGCGCAACAAAAGAAACTATCAACAGAGTAAACAGACAACCCACAGAATTGGAGAAAATATTTGCCAACTATGCATCCAACAAAGGTCTAATATCCAGAATTTATAAGGAACTTGAAACAAAAATCAAATAATCCCATTAAAAAAATGGGGAAAGGACATGAACAGACACTCCTCAAAATAAGACAGACAAGTGACCAACAAACAAATAAAAAATGTTCATCATCACTGATCATTAGAGAAATGCAAATCAAAACCACAGTGTGATACCATCTCACACCAGTCAGAATGGCTATTATAAAAAAGATGAAAAATAGAGCTGAGTGTAGTGACTCATGCTGTAATCCCAGTACTTTGGGAGGCCGAGGTGGGTGGATCACCTGAGGTCAGGAGTTCAAGATCAGCCTGGTCAACATGGTGAAACCCCGTCTCTACTAAAAATGCAAAAATTAGCTGGGTGTGGTGGTGGGCATCTGTAATCCCAGCTACTCAGGAGGCTGAGGCAGGAGAATTGCTTCAATCCAGGAGGTGGAGGTTGCAGTAAGCCAAGATTGCATCATTGCACTCCAGCCTCAGTGACAAGAGCAAAGCTGTCCCAAAAACAAATAATAGTAAATGAAAGAAAAAGACAAAAAATAACAGATGCTGGTGAGGCTGCTAGGAAAAGAAAATGCTTATATACTGTTGGTGGGAATGTAAAGTAGTTCAGGTACTGTGGAAAGCAGTTTGGAGATTTCTCAAAGAACTGAAAACAGAACTACCATTCAACCCAGCAATCCCATTACTGGGTATATATCCAAAGGAAAATAAATCATTCCACAAAAAAAGACACATATACTCATATGTTGATCACAGCAGTATTCACAATAGCAAAGGCATGGAATCAACCTATGTACCCATCCATCATGGGTGGATTAAGAAAGTGTGGTCCCTGTATACCACGGAATACTACATAGCCACAAAAAAGAATGAAATCATGTCCTTTGCAGCAACACAGATGAAGCTGGACACCATCATCTTGAGTGAATTAATGCAGGAACAGACAACCAAATACTGCATGTTCTCAGTTGTAAGTGGGAGCTAAATATTGGGTACATATGGACATGAAGATGGGAAAAATAGACACTGGAGACTTTTAGAGGAGAGATATGGGGGGGGGAAGGGCCAAAAAACTGCCTATTGGGCACTACACTCACTGCATGGGTGACAGGATAACTTGTACCCCAGACCTCAGTGTCACACAGTATATCCATTTAACAAACCTTCACATGTAATCCTTAATCTACAATAGAAGTTGAAATTATTTATTTTTTGAGATGGAGTCTCACTCTGTCGTCCAGACTGGCATGCAGTGGTACAATCTCGGCTCACTTCAACCTCCACCTCCCAGGTTCAAGTGATTCTCCTGCCTCAGCCCCCTGAGTAGCTGGGATTACAGGCCTGCACCACCACACTCAGCTGATTTTTGTTTTTGTAGTAGAGTTGGGGTTTTACTATGTTGGCCAGGCTGGTCTTGAACTCCTGACCTCAGGTGATCCTCCCACCTCAACCTCCCAGAGTGCTAGGAATACAGGCATGAGCCACCACACCTGGCCAAAATCATCTTTTAGAAGGAAAATGGCATATATTTGTGTTCATTAAAGCAAATTTGAAAATTTATGTTATCTGAAAATTAAAAAATTTAGACAGAATAATGATACAGTTTTACATATGTTAATTTCTTGATCTGTTATGGTATTTTTTTGGAGAGTATGTTTTTTAGTAGTTTTACTATTTCTAACTTCTTTTTCATAAAATTGTCTGCATTTTGGGTTTAAAAAGTTTGAAATGGATACTTGCAATAGATTCTTTTTTATATATAAACCACAACATATTTAATTTAAAAAATTACTCTCTCTATAGGCATGATGGTACCTTGTAAGTTGAAAACCATTCTGCTAAATAAATGGCTTCTATTCTGAGAGCCTTTCATTGATACAACTTGTCAAATAGGTTGTCTCTATTTATGATTTGTTTGAATGGTTCACCAAATTAGGTGGTTCAAAATGGTAAACCTTCTCAATTACATTCTATTCTGGGACAGAATCTAAATCCAAATAAAAATAGAGGCTCCACCAAAATATGCTTCTCACTAGTTGAGATAGTCCAGTGCACAATTATAGCATTTCCAAATTTGTACTTTTTTGGAGCTCTCATCAACCCCCTCCCCTGCTGGCTCTGAGGATACATTTCAGTGTCTTCCTTTGCAGAGCTGGCTTCATGGGCTTATGAATAGCACAGTCGCACAGAACCCAGTGCTTAGAAGGACCCCAAAGTGGGTTTCATGCTCTGCTGCCACCATCTTGAAATTCTTAATTTTATTTATTTATTTAGGAGACAGAGTCTCTCTCTCTTCTGCCCAGGCTGGAGTGCAGTGGCATGATATCAGCTCGCTGCAATCTCTGCCTCCCGGGTGCAAGTGATTCTCCTGCCTCAGCCTCCCAAGTAGCTGAGATTACAGGTGCCTGCCCCAACACCTGGCTAATTTTTATATTTTTAGTAGAGACGGGGTTTCATCATGTTGGCCAGGCTGTTCTCAAACTCCTGACCTCAGGTGATCTACCTGCCTTGGCCTCCCAAAGTGCTAGGATTACAGATGTGAGCCACCACACCAGCCAATTCTTAATTTTTGACTGAGGGATCCTACGATTTCAGTTTTACTTTGGGTCCTGCCATCTATGTAGCTGATTCTGCCTGTCTGGCAGTTTGGTTTTCAGTAATTGCAGTTCTATAAAATTTTCAAGCTCCAAAGCTGAAGGTTTGAAAAAAATCCATTTGCTTAATACATTAATTCTTGTTTAAAAAAAAAAAAAGTACAGCTTGCTGCCAGTGCTCATTTAATTTTACATAAACACACTCTTTGAGGCTAAAGCAAATCTGACTGATTTTCCATGTGAAAATAAAATACAAAAACTGGTTGTTGGAGTTACCTCTAAACAGAACTCACATCAGAATGTTCTATCTCAGAAAAATCGGATTCATCAAATGACTCTTTGGCCAATTACTGTTGGAGAATGATGTTTCAGGCATAGGAGTGCTACATTTTCCGAGATTTGACATTTTCAGTGATTGAGAATTACTACCTTTTGTAAATGGAAATACCACTACTAAAAATGGAATACCGTAGATAAATAATATCTTTTGTTTCCAAAGTCAATGTACTTAAGCAATGAGAAAGTAATAATAAAAGCAAGATATTTCATGGCAAAGTTATCTCAGGGTAAACGCTGCAGCTGCAAACACTGCCAGCAAGTGTTCTCAGGGCAAATGGGGAAACAGTGGGGAACTTCCAAATGAGTTTGAACCACACGCAGACAAAATTAGGAGCACTGTAGGACACTTAAGGTAATTTTAACAAAGTAGTTTATCATAAAGGCTTTGCTGTTTCTAAGTCACTTGGTAGGCAGCAGGGAGAATTGTGTGATCCAGGGGTGTGTGTGTGTGTGTGTGTGTGTAAAATTTGACAATTCAGCTTTCATTTCCATTGACAGGTCACCACCTCTTGTTTGTACAAAGTGCTAATTATACACATTCCACTACAGTCCAAGTACATTTCTGCTCCACAGGCTTTTGATTTAGTAAGAATATTGTTTCCCCCAAAATTCTGGCCACCAAAACTTACTACCCCTAAAGCAGATTTTCTCTTCAGTGGTGAAACTTTGAAACTGGATTTATAATGACAATCAGAATGAGAACAGATATTTTACCTTTGGCAGAATGAACTTTCCAAGACTTTAATTTTATATAATAAGTTCATTTTTTTTTTTAAAAAGAACTATTACAATGGACTGATTTCTCATTGGAAGCAGCTGATGTCCCTGATACAAAACTGGTGTCGTACCTGTTAGGATGGCTATTATAAAAAAGATGAGATAATGTGTGTTGGTGAGGGTGTGGAGGAAAGGGAACCCTTGTACACTCTTGGTGAGAATATAAATTAGTACAGTCGTTACTGAAAACAGCATGGAGGTTCTGTAAACAATTAAAAATAGAACTATCATATGGCCCAGCAATCCCTCTGCCAGGTATTTATCCAAAGAGATCAAGTCAGCCCAGGTGCAGTGGCTCATGCCTGTAATCCCAGCACTTTGGGAGGCTGAGGAGGTCAGGTCATCTGAGGTCAGGAGATTCCAGACCAGCCTGGTCGACATGGTGAAACCCCATCTCTACTAAAAATACAAAAACTATCTGGGCGTGGTGGTGCACGCCTGTAATCCCACTTACTCAGGAGGCTAAGGCAGGAGAATCACTTAAATCCAGGAGACGGAGGTGGCAGTGAGCTAAGATTGTGCCACTGGACTCCAGCCTGGGTGACAGAGTGAGACTCCATCTCACACAAAACAAAACAAAAAACAACCCACCCCCAAAAAATCAAAGAGATGAAGTCAACACCTCATAGAGATATCTGCACTTTCTTACTCATTGCAGCATTATTCACAATAGCCAAGATAAAGAATCAACCCAATGTCTATCCAATGGAGGAATGTATAAAGAAATTCTGGTATCTATATTTCTCTATATAGAGCAATACGATGCAATATTATTCAGCTTTTAGAAAGAAGATCTTTCCATTAACAACAGCATGGATGAGCTGAGAGTGACGGATGCTAAGTGAAATAAGGCAGACACAGAAAGAAAAATGTGCATGATCTCTTTTATACATGGAATATTTTTTTAAAAAGTTGAATACATAGAAACAGAGTACAATGACAGTTACCAGAGGCAAAGAGGGGCAAGGAGTGCAGAATGGAGAGCTGGAGATCAAATGGCACAAAGTTGCAGTCATATGTTAATAAGACGAATAAATCTAGACATCAGAAGTACATCATAGTGACTATAGATAATAATGGACTACATACTGGAAATTTTCTATATGTAGATTTTACATGCTCTTACCATACACACAAAGAAGGATAACTGTCAGATGGCAGATATATTAATTGGCCTGACTGTAGTAATCACTTCACCATATATCACTTCAAAATATTATGTTACATATTTATAACATAAATGTATTCAATCAAATTGAAATAAATACACTGGTGTCATGTCACTGTTTACACAATTCTCATTCTGCTAAAGGAGACTCATTTGCAGCTAATACTTAATTTTTCAGGCATGCACCAGAAAACTGGGAGTAGAAAATGAATGAAATGACTTTAGAACAGTTATGGCATCTAAGTGAAAAAATAGGCTTCATAGAATATAAAAACACACCTCATGCAGCTGTGTGTGTTATAATCATCTTTGGGCATGATCTACTTAGGGTAACTACTGACTTTTGAGGTAAATTCTGATGCTTCTTCAGGAAGTTTGTTTTCTGGTTTTCACATGGCCAGTGGTATCATTATGACATCCCTGCCGTGGAAGCTAGATATCAAAAAATGTTTATGCAAGTTACACGTTTGTCTCCAACATTGATATTTTAATTTTTCACTAAAAATGTGAATTGACCTTTTCAAGCTGATTGATTGCTGCCACGGGGTTTATTGTAAAAGAAATGTATGTTACTAAACAATGCAATAAAGAATAGATGTAGATAAACTGTAAAGTAAGTGACAAAACCACCGTACACAAGAACATTCAAACTACAGTCTGTGTGTTCTGTGATGCGCTGCTCAGCCTCCACTTCCTGCACATATTCATTTCATTTCACCTGAACTGTACTTTCTCACATTTCCCACTGACCCTGCTGATATGTGGCCAGGTAGCTTCACGGGCCTCCCAGGCTACAGCAGGCACGAGTGAGAGGTGGCTGGCAGCAGGGTGAATACATCTCCTAATGCCATGAGTCCCTGGAAACTTGTGACTGGGCACACGGTAATTTATCCAGCTGTCTTTCAGACAGAGAGTGTTAATTGCACCCTATCAGGGAATGGTTGAGAAAAGACAGAAGGGTATTGCTGGTCATCCTTAGATTTTACCAGGAGTTAAATTGAGAACTCAGTTTACTCATCACTATTGTTCAAGACTGCTGGCAACTGAGAACGCCAGGGAGAGGGCTACTAAATCCATCCCAGCTTGTTGAATTCCAGTGTTATTAATAATGTTTTTCTAAAAATGAGGCACCTGATAAACGTCAACTGCCTGGGACTATCCTGAGAAAACCCGGATATACAGTCACCCCAATTGTCATCCATTGCACGGCTTATCCTGCGACTTCCTGATGAAACATCATACTGCACTAATTTTATAAACAACTTCTACATAATAAAAATGACCTTCATTTAAATGTAAAGGAAAGGGTGAGGCCGGAGTCAAAAATGAAACAATGTGAAGCAAAAAGATGAATGGCAACTCAGTGGGTGTATTCAGATATCACAGCTTACCTCTCCTGGAAGCCAAATCCCAGGGACAATTTCTGGTCATTTTCTTACTGGAGCTATTTTCAGTTACAGCAGGCTGAATTCTCCAGGGGAAGAGGAAAACTGGGTAGTTTATCTTACTCTTGCTTCGTAAGTCCAGGGCCTACATATGTTTGGGTCTAGAGCACTGAAATCCCCTTTGAACTGTGCCCCCAGTGAAGTGTCAGGAAACCACTGATCTTTCTGGTGGGGGAAAGGGGTGTTGTAAGTCCACAGTTGTGTTGGAGACCAGCTGTATACAAGTCATGTAAACTTTATTGTCTGAGGACTTCATCACCTGTAAAAAGGCCCTCACAGCATGGGCTGCCAACACATCTGGGTCAGAACAGCTGGGAACAATTTTTAGTTGGAAAAATCACTTATGTGGAAAAGGAGCATAAACTTTCATCATATACTGGCTGGTTGTAAACCAAGGCCACGGCAAGGAGAAATTTGGATGCCTTATTTTTCTATTTGGTTAGAGTCAGGTATTTCTGGGGCACATACAGCACATGGTTCCTAGGTGACAGGACTCAGTCATAAAATGAACTGGTCACCAGATTAGCTTTTCTGAGTCCTTCACTAATGGATTTTGGGAAGCAGATGCTAAATGCTTACCAAAATCCACATATAGTCTTATTAAGGCTTTTCCACAGTTACCCAATCTACACAGTATGCCAGTAGGAAAAAGCATTTCTAAGTAAACAAGGATGAATTAACACAGACTAAAATTTTATTTCTTAATATCAAATTATGCCATGTGGACTTGGGTGACCAGATGAGTGACTAGAGGTGACCAGACAGGAGAAGATAGCAGACAGGGCCCCGTCCAGAGGCAGAGTAAAACCATATTGTAAATTTGAAATCACTTACTGTCTTAATCATCACATATCTTGCTCTTTTCCTGGTGGAGAAAGCAAAAAGCATGAGCCAGCTTCAATCCTCAGAGTGTCTGAGAAATAGAACTACCCATGGTACTTGGAAACTTTACCTTGTCAACTCCGAAAGTGCTGTTTGCCCAAAAGCCATAATAAATGGTTAGTTTTTTGAAATTTCACTTGACCTACTATTCAACTATTCTTTAAATATTTTATAATTTCTCATCTAAAGTATTTTTTATTGTGGTTAAATATGCATAAACCTAACATTTACAGTTTTCGCCATTTTTAACTGTACAACTCACTGGCAATAAGCACTTCCATGTTGTTGTTTAATCATCACCATTATTTATTTCCGGAACTTGATTTCTGATTTTTTGAGCTTATCCAAGATACAATACGTGTGCCTGAAGAGAGAAAGATGCGTGATTTTGCTGGGATCAATACCCAATTGTTTGTTTGCTTTCTTCTGGGTAGGCATGTAGACTATTATGGAGGCCAGCTCTTGTTAGGAATGCCTGTATCTGTCAACATGTTGTACTTTACCCTTTTTTGAACTTTGCTTTTATTCTAGGATGATTGTGAACCAAGGAAAAGTTATAAAAATCTATAAATGCTCTAAAAAAGTTTTCAACAGTACTATATGGCTGGCATGGGAGCTGTGGGGACTTTATTATGTTCGTATTTGGAAAAAGTCGTTTAAGCCCTGCAGTGATTAGATGTGACTGTGTGGGTTATGTAGGAGAACAGATAGTTTAGTTTTTAACTTCTGCAATTCAAATTGTGTATAAATATCATTTAAAATGAAGATCCAGTTCATCCTGGAGAAAAAATACAATGAGTATAAAAAATGTGATAAAACTTTAGGCTGTTCCAGTTACTGTTGAAAACATGAAAGAACTCTTAGTGGAGAAAAACTATAAATGTAAGAAATATGGTAAAATATTTAATTTTCCCAGTTTTCTTCAAAGATATGAAAGCAATCGAACTGGAGAAATAAAACCTAAAGCTGAAAGAAATGTGATTTGAAAAAGTGAAAGGACTTACACTGAAGAAAAACCTTACGAGAATGAGAAATGTGGTCAAGCATTTAGGGTTTTTGTTTGTTTTTTGTTTTTGTTTTTTTGAGACAGAGTCTTGCTCTGTCACCCAGGTTGGAATGCAACGGCAGGATCTTGGCTCACTGCAACCCCTTCTCCTGGGTTCAAGCTGTTCTTTGTCTCAGCCTCCCGAGTAGCTGGGACTACTGGCACATGCCATCACGCCCAGCTAATTTATATATATATATACATACATACATATATATATATATATACACACACACATACATATATATATATATACACATACATATATATACACATACGTATATATATATATATATATATTTCTTTTTTTTTTTTGA
>NW_016107403.1:2190964-2196703 GCF_001604975.1 Cebus imitator
CAAGACAGTTGCAGGTAGGCAAAAAAAAAAAAAAATTAACCGGGCAGGGTGGCACACGCCTGTAGTCCCAGTTACTGGGGAGGCTGAGGCAGGGGAATCCCTTGAACCCAGGCAGCAGAGGTTGCAGTGAGCGGAGATCGTGTGACTGCACTCCAGCTTGGCAACAGAGCAAGACTTCGTCTCAAAATTAAATAAATAAAGAAAGAAAAACATGGAAAGCGAACTACTGGTTTAAAATGCAACCATTTATTTCATGAGTCAAATAGTGATATCCATCTTTGATCATATGTGATGCAAATATGGCCAAACGTTAGCATTTGTTAAATCATTATGGCTACTATATGGGTATTGTTTTTAGCATTCTCTGTACTTTCTGGACTTCCCATGACAAAAATGAAGAAATGTAATGTATAGAATTGAACAAAGCAGAGGACATTTTCCTCCTGGGTAGGCAAGGAAAATTTCAACATTATATTATTTCTGGAGTTGACTGGACTTCCTACTCCTGAGCAGTCTTACCTGCACATCTTTTGAAACAGACTTAATTGCTGCCTAGAGCCCACAGGGCGATGTCATAGCACTGCTCCAGGGCACTGAAGCTTACAGTGAAAGCACATTTTCAGCAAGTACTGAAGATTGTCTCCACATTGGCTGGTTTGAAACTGTGGTGAGTGAATTCAGAAAATAAATTGTGTTGATTCTTTAGAGCTTCGAGGCTTTGAACAAAATAATGAATAACCCTTAGTAATTAACATGCTTGTTTTTAGATCTTTTGAATGTAATCAAGGAAAGGAATGGAAAAGAAAGAAGCTCAGAAAGCTCCCAGAAGCGTTTTGGCACTCACCACAGCCCCTGGAGGATAAATAACAGGGGGATAGATGGCTAAGTGGGTCCTATTTATGTGTTATTCATCGACACTGGAAAACGTGCTTTAATTCAAAGCATTGTTTTCTCTTCAAGTGTCTCCAGTCAGCATCACATAGCTTTACTAAATGCTTTTGGTAATGCTAGAGTGATTTCAGTGTACCAGTGTCTTTGAGTAGTTCTTTAAGGAAATAAAACTAAGAAAAAGAAGAGGGCAGACAGAGGGCATTTGACCACAAAGACTGAGAATTTCATTAGCTTGTACAAGAATCCTTCTGGGAAATGTGATAGTTTATAGCAAAGATTCCCAGGCACATGTGTTCTTAAGAACAAAGGGGCCTTTGGGATGCTGTATCAGTGAGGATGCTTTTAGCTGCAAGTAACCGCAGATCCAACTCAAGATTGGTTAAGCCAAGAGATTGATTATCTTGTGTAACAAATGCTTCAGTTGCTGTGCTCCACCCAAGGCACACCAGGCTGCTAGTTCCACTTCCCTGTGGCTTCTGAATTTGTCCTTTTCTCTTTGTGGGCTTCATCCTGCAGCAGCTCTGAGCATCATATCCATTCACAACAGAGTCTTGTGGTCTGTTTGGCCCCAGCCTTGCCTGGACACATGTATGTTCATTAGTGAGTTCTGACTCTTCTCAATGAGGAGGTGCTGGAACCAGCTGCCAGTGAGGATAGCAGAGGTTGAAAAGACTGAGAGATACTAGAAAAGTAAGAAAGGAATGGATAATTGTGAATACACAATTCTTGAGGAGGACATGCCTACTTTCAGTCATCTTTTTCTGACATCTGATAAAACAACCAGCAAATCAAGTGAGAGCAATACTGCACTCCATAGATTGCTGCTGGTATAACCCCTTAAGGGAAAAACATCTTAAGTGATCTTAAATGAAAGAGGCTACTCCAAAAAGAGATGGATGTTTTCCAAGTTAAGACAAGAGCATTAGTATTATTGCCTTATATTTGTTTTTGTTTGGTTAGTTGATTTTATTTTTTCCTTGAGACAAAGTCTTGCTCTGTTGACCAGGCTGGAGTGCAGTGGAACCATTTCAGCTCACAGCAGCCTTAACCTTCTAGGCTCAAGCAATCCTCCTGCCTCAGCCTCCTGAGTAGCTGGGACCACAGTGGGGTCTTGCCACATTGCCCAGGCTGGTCTTGAACTCCTGGCCTCAAGCAATCCTCCTGCCTCTCTGAAGTGCTGGAATTATGGTTGTGGACTACTATGTCTAGGCTTTTTATTTTATTTTTTTTTAGATGGGGTCTCACTCTGTTGCCCAGACTGGAGTGCAGTAGCACAATTATAGCTCACTACAGTCTCCAACTCCTGGCCTCATGGGATCCTCCCACTTCAGCCTCCTCAGTAGCTGGTATTACAGGTGCATGCCATCATGACCTACTTTTATATTAGTTAATATAAGCATCATGACAGCAGGATTTATTTTTTCTTATTCACTACTGGATCTGCAGTGATTAGACCAAAGAATAACACACAGCACATTCCCAATAAATATCTGCCAGATGAATGAGTAATGGTGGGGACAGTTTAATAGTTAAGAAAGACCCAGTGAGAGAGAGAAAGAGAGCTGGGTTCCAATGCCAGCTCTATTATTTACTAGCTGTAGAATCCTATTTCTTTTTTTTTGAGACATGGTCTCTGTCACCCAGGCTGGAGTACAGTGGCATGATGTCAGCTCATGCAACATCAGCCACCCAGACTCAGGTGATTCTCCCACCTCAGCCTCCCAAGTAGCTGGGACTACAGGCATGCACCATCACGCTCGGCTAATTTTCTGTATTTTTTGTAGAGCTGGGGTTTTGCCACATTTCCCAGGCTGGTCTCAAAGTCCTGGGCTCAAGTGGTCAACCTGCCTCAGCCTCGCAAAGTGTTGGGATTATAGGCATGAGCCACCATTCCTGGCCTGTAGAATTCTTGTTGTGCCTCATTTCCTCTTCTGTAAAATGGGGATAATATAAACCTGCTTCATCAGGTTGTTGTGAGAATTAAATGAATCAATACATGTAAAGTGCTTAGAGGAGTGCCAGGCCCATAGCAAGCCCTCAGGAAGTATTAACTGTCTATTATCATTACTACCACTTACTAAGTTTTTACTTCTATAAGCCTCAGTTTCCTCACTCATAAAATGGGAATAATAAAAGATACCTCATTTTGAGGTTGAAATGAGACATTGTTTATTCTTTCCTTACAGCATCAGGCACGGGATTAGGAATAACTTAGCCAAAGGTCACTATAATTCCTTATCTATTCTCAGTGCTTTTTATTTACAAAGTTATTTTTATTCCCATAATATATTTGATTCCTGCAAAAGCTTAGTGGGAGAACAGGTCGAATATATGCCCCTTCTACAGGTGGAGAAACTGATGCACAGAGAAGCTAAATGCGCATTAAGACTCACTTCATAGGCCAATGGTAGAGCTAGAAGTCAACACAGCAGTCATCCGATGCTTCTCACTGCAGATCTTCCACATTATTAACAATTTAAGCAGAGACTTCACTGCTGGAAAGTGACATTATTGAGCAAATGTACAATATTGGATCAGAAATGGAGGTCTTATAAAGACCATTTCTTGGTGGGATGATATAGGAGAAAAGAGAAAGGAAGTAACCAGGACAGGAAATGACATTTCACAAGACGTGCTCTACGAGAGGAAGGTTAGAATGATCCATGTGGTACTGGATTAAAGTTAGAGCCATTAGAATAAACTCATGAATTTAGCTTAATACAGCTACAGATGGTTACAAATACATATTTGCAGATATGTATGGATTTATGGGCTAGTACGTGTAGATACATACATTTTATTGCTCTGTCAGCTAAAAGGGACTAGAAACCACAATACCCCAGTTGTAATGAGCACCTCCAGCACTCCAATCTTGGTTTCTAATACCATTCTCCAGTAAAAAAAACAAAAAACAAAGCAAATCAAAACAAAACAAAACAGGAATCACTGGAGAAATGGGTGATTCTGGGGCTGGACTGATAACATACAAAAGGAGACTATAGTGCCAGAAAGCAAGGAAGTGCTGCAGAAAAAGGATAGGGATATGTCAAAGGATCGCAGGAGCCAACTGAAAAGGTTCCCAATGGCCAAAGTGTGAAAAATTCGAGCAATAAAGTAAATAATGTAGTACTGGCTAATAACCCAAGGTATAAAATAAATGTTAATCCACCTAATAAAAATAAATGATTGTATAAATAAATAAATGGGGAAGAAGAGACAAATCTCCTTGCAGAAGAATTCCAAATAATTTATGTACATACTCCTCCATCAAGGAGGTGAAAGATAATTCCTTATCCCTTAAGTGGGGGCTATAATGACTTCTTTTCAAAGAGTCCAGGATGGAAAGAAGGGAGAAAAGAGTAATTTTACAGTAGAGAAGTCTGATAAACACTATCTCAATCAGAAGATAAGGTTAATATCAATAGTGATAAGTCAACTTGATAGTAGGTACACTACAGGTGATGCCGTGAGAATGGTACTTTATCTCACTGGTCTTCCTTCCAAAAACCCATAAGCCCTATCTAGCCAGGAGAAAAACATCACACAAACTCAAAGTGAAGAATATTCTATAAAATACCTGACACCTAACCAGTATTTCTCAAAACTATTACGGTCATCAGAAATAAGGAAATTCTGAGAAATTGTCACAACCAAGAGGAGCTTAAGTAGACATGACAACTAAATGTAACATGGTATCCTGGATGAGATCCTGGGACAGAAAAGAGATGCTAGGTTAAAACGAAGGAAATTTGAATTAACTAAGGACTATAATTAATAATGCATCAATATTTGTTTTTTAGTTTTGATACATATACCATATGAATATGAGATGTTACAGAGAACCCAAGAATGGAATATTCAGAAACTTTCCATACTATATTTTCTTTTCATAAATCTAAAACAATTCTAAAATTTAAAGTTTGTCAAAAATTAATCAGACTACTAGGACAGCAATAATAATAACAACAACAACAAAGAAATGGAAAACAAAAAGCAGATGGGAAAGTGGAAAACAAACAGCAAGATGAGTGTATACTCAACCATATAAATATGTTCACTGTAAATGGTCTAAACACTCCAATTAAAAGCAAGATGTTGTGAGATAGAATTTTTAAAATGTAATATCCAGGCTGGCTGGAGTGGCTTATTCCTGTAATCATAGCACTTTGGGAGGCTGAGGTGGGTGGGAAGATCACTTGAGGTCAGGAGTTTGAGATCAGCCTGACCAACATGGTGGAACCCCCATCTCTATTAAAAATACAAAACTTATCTGGGCATGGTAGGGCATGCACCTGTAATCCTAGCTACTCAGGAGGCTGAAGCAGGAGAATCTCTTGAATCTGGAAGGTGGAGGCTGCAGTTAGCCAAGATCACACCACTGCACTCCAACCTGGGCAAGAGAGAAAGACTCCACAAAAAGCCATATCCAGTATTCAGTGTATGCCCTCTATACAAGAAACCACTTTAAAGATATAGATAGATTAAAATAAAAGATAGTGACACATATACCAATCAAGCAATAATCAAGAGAAAACTGGAGTAGATACAAAGTGTAATTCATAACAAAGAATATTATCGTAGATAAAGAAGACATTTCATGATAATAAAGGTGTTATTAAGAAGACATAACAGGCCGGGCATGGTGGCTCCAGCCTGTAATCCCAGCACTTTGGGAGGCCGAGGCGGGTGGATCACGAGGTCAAGAGATCGAGACCATCCTGGTCAACATGGTGAAACCCCGTCTCTACTAAAAAATACAAAAAATTAGCTGGGCATGGTGGTGCGTGCCTGTAATCCCAGCTACTCAGGAGGCTGAGGCAGGAGAATTGCCTGAACCCAGGAGGCGGA
>NW_016107403.1:2197253-2208238 GCF_001604975.1 Cebus imitator
TTTTTTTTTTTTAAATAATGATGGCCCTAGTGATTTCAATATGCAACCTTAATTTATTATTGTCTACACTGAATAAATATTATAGCACTTAATGGACAGAAAAATGACTTAAAACACTGTAATTCCATTTACAGCCTTTATCCCTTTGTGCTATTTTGTTATGTGTTATACTTCTACATGTGTTATAAACCCCACAACACTTGCTATTATTTTTATCTAAACATTCAAATATCTTTCCAAAATAAAATAAAAAAACTAGTCTTTTATATTTACCCACATATTTACCTTTTTTAGTGCTTTTCATTCCTTCCTATAGATTCTATCTGGAATCTGGCTTCCATATGGGATAACTTTCCTTTAGCTGAAAAAACTTCTAGAGGTTTTAGTGATATAAACATATAAACAAAATGGCCTATTTCTTGTAGTTTGGGTCTGTTGGTAACACATTCTCTTAGTTTTTTTTTTCCTTCATTAAACGTGTCTTTATTTTGCCTTCATCCTGAAGCTTATTTTCCCAGGATGTAGAATTCTAGGTTGACAATTATTATATATTTTTAAAACACTTCAATGATATTATTCCATTATCTTCTGGATTCTATTATTTCTGATGAGAAGTCAGTTGTCATCCATGTCTCTCCTCCCACATTCCAAACCCCCTCTTCCTCTCAAATATAAAGTGTATTTAAAAAAAAAATTAAACAATTTTATTCAGGTATAGTTTACACATCATACAATACACCAAAAAGTGTACACTCAATCTTTTTTGATATATTACATTATAATTTTTTAAATTGGGATAAATATACATGTATATTCACATATCTAAAACAACATTTGAGGTTTTACCTACTTTTAGGTGTACAATGCTGTGGCTTTTATTACATTCCCAATATTTTGCAACCATCAACACTGTATTTCTGAAATTTATTCATCACTTCAAATAGAAACTCTGTTTAAGGCACTAACTCCCCATTTCCCTTTCCCTGGCCCTTGGTAATGGATATTTTCTGTCTCTATGAATTTGCTAATTCTAGATATTTCATATAAATAGGAGCAATCATTTATTTGTCCTTTATGCCTGGCTTATTTCATTTTGTGTAGTGTTTTCAAGGTGCAATCATGCTATAGCTTGTGTTAGAACTTCTTTTTATGGCTGAATAATACTTCATTGTACATACATATCACATTTTGTTTATCCAGGTATCTGTTTATGCACACTTGGGTTGTTTCTATACTGTGGCTATTATGAATAATGCTGCAATGAAAATTGGTTTACAAATATCCAAGATAAGATGATGAAAGAAAAGCAAGAGGGTGTTAAAATGCATATATATATATATATATATGTGTGTGTGTGTATATATATGTTTATATATATATTTTAATAGAGTATGAAAAGTAGGATTTATGTTTCATGAAGATCACTCTGTGTTATGTTTAGGTTTGACAAAATGTAAGGTTTGTGAGGGCCATGTCTGAAGGCAAAGATGCCCTAGAAGGTTTTGTCATATTTTAGATCCTGTTTCAACTGTGGTAAATTAAACTGAAAATATTTTAATTAAAGTATATACACAACCACGTCATTCTAATCCTCTCATTCAAATTCAAAGCCAGTGATGGCCAGGAGTCTGAAACATCGGTCAACCTGGGGTTCAGATCACAGTTTGCTGTGGCTTCCTCTGTACTACTAAATGTTTATTTCCTCACCTACAAAATGAAAAATCAACCCATACATTTCTTGTGAAAATTTTATGAGAAAGCGTATCTAAAGAATATATAAATAAGCATGATTTTAATACAAAATTATTCTACTGTATTTGTGACACATTTGTGAATCATTTAGGACAGTGATCCTCAACCTTTTGAACAACAAGGACCGGTTTGATAGAAGATAATTTTTTCATGGATGAAGGTAGGGAATGGTTTCAGGGTAAAACTGTTCTACTCAGATCATGAAGCATTAGATTCTCAAAAGGAGCACACAGCCTAGGTCCCTCATAAGCACAGTTTGCAATAGGGTTCATGTTCCTTTAAGACTCTAATGCTATTGCTGATCTGACAGGAGGTGGAGCCCAGGTGATGATGCTGAGTCACCTGCTACTCACCTCCCGCTGTGCCTCCTGGTTCCTAACAGGCCACAGATGAGTACTGGTCTGTGGCTCAGGGGTTTGTAGCCCAATTGAGGATAATGATCTTTGTCTTAAATTATTTTTAGCATATGAATTAGGGTAGTTAAACAATCAGAACCAATTACAATAATTATAGATATAAAGTAGTGCACTGAGGTTTGACTAAAACTTAAAAATTAAGATTAGTCTGTATTGATTATTTATATGAACATTTCTGAATATCCTCCCTCCCACGCCCCACCTCCTGTCAAGAAGTTGCCATTTGTTTAGCCATTACAATCCTCCTGAAAGTGTTTTAGGTGAATGTGTAGTTTAACTTGCTAGACCAAAAAAAGAAAACAGATAAAATGAAATGAAACAAAACAAAAACTCTGAATAAAACCCAGTTATTGGCACATATAAAAAATATAAGATGTAAAATCTGTTTCCTTCTTGGTATTCCATTTCATTAAATCTGGAAAACTATATGTCCTTTTGTTACATCTCTAACTAGTTACCCAAAACTAGATTCATGGAAATTTAAGTATTAAAAATATCAGAGAGTTCTAAACTTCACAATCAAATTCAGGCTTCGATCCTTCATATAGCTGAATGTACGAAATGGATGGGGTAAAGTCTTTCTTCTTTAACTTTGCAGTTCACATAGAATGAACTTTTTGCCCTCAGGTTTAAAAGATGACAAGAGCCATTAAATACAATTCAATATTTATTAAGTGCTTATAGTATGCCATAGATTATTAGGTGTGGGTGAATGAGGATAAAAATGTCTTCCTTCTAGCCTTTGGAAATTCACAGTATTAAAAACAGGAAAATGCAATAGTTCATTTTTCCTATGAAGAGTCAAGATCCCTGGTCAAGACACTGTTAAAAGTCTACACTTTGAGGCTATCTCTGACTTTAAAATCACAGTAATGATTTATAAAATATATTTTAAAACGAAAATTAAATAGAGATAGCTAATCTCAAAAAAATATATATAGATTTTTCTTTGAGTGATAAACAGAACAGAAATTAAAAGCAGAGAAAATGACTAAAACAGAATTCTGAGATTCCAGGCTACAAAGATGCTACAGAGAGACAGAGTCTAAAAAGAACTTACTTAAACCAAGGACTGGGGAAGGCCGCCCCGCAGGGAAGCAAGGCTGAATTAAAGCTGTGCCATCTACTCCTAGGCCAGTGACTTGTAGGAAGTGACTAACCCTAAGAGCTTGGAGATCACAGCCTTATGACCAGCCTGAGTGAGTCCCTTGCAAGTTATTGACTCTGCAAGCTCTCATATGCTCTGTGAAACAAAAACTCAAATCAATTATAAGAGAAAAGGCTGCAGTTTAAGGCACAGAGGTTGAATGAAGTCCACTAGAAAACCACCCAGCAGAGAGAAGTGAATATTGAAAGATAGGTTAAAAAATAACCCCTTAAAATGGGCACATTCAATTTATACAACACATGGATTCTTTAAAAAGGCAGCTTAAAAATCCCCACCAAGAAGAAGATGAATGAAAATGAAAATGATAGAAGAATCTGAAGAACATTTATTTGGGGTTTATCAAAGAGGCAAAGAAAAAAAAAACTATGAAAAGAATAAGAAATAGGGGCATCCAAGAAGCCAAAATTACACTTGTAAGAAAAAAATTCATTAAAGTTAAAACAATTATCTTGGAAATGGCAAATATGGTCAATATAATTAAAATTAAGAAATCTCAATTGATAAAATACAAATTATATTGGACTAGTGAAAGTGAGAATGCATAAATATGATGCTAATTAAGAAGAAATTAATAAGTTAGAGACAGTAAGATACAAAAAACATGAGAAGACTTGTGAAACTTGGAGGATAAACTAATAGATTTAATAGAATTTTAGCTAATAAATGTTGACAAATGGCCAAGAAGAGAAAGACAGTAGAAAAATAACACTCAAAGTGATAATCACACAGCATTTACCAGAAATGAAGAAAGAAATGTCTCTAGATGGGAAATTAGCTGTAAGTGTTGAGAATAATAAAATTAAGTCAGCTATCAAAGTAAAACTGCAGAGCATCATGAAAAAGGGAGTCTCAAGATGCTAACAGAGGTAGTAGACACTATCTATAGAGGAAAAGCAATTGTATTTAATCAGACTCATCAGCCATAAGAGAAAAATCTTCAGACTACTAAAGAAATATATAATTGTGTAACTGACTGAATTATTAAAGATGGAGGCACATGATGATTGTTTTAGAAATATAAAGGCAGTAGCAGTATATATTCTCACTAATAAAAATAAACAAATTAATGGCTTAAGAAACTTAACACCTTTAAACTTAGAATAGTGGCTTCAAGTGCCTGTAATTCAAGTTAATAAATTTGTAACTCAGTATATATGTTTCAGTTTTATCAAACAAATATGAATGTAACTAGGTATTTTATTCTCTTTGTAGCAACTGTGAATGGGAGTTCACTCATGATTTGGCTGTCTGTTTGCCTGTTATTAATGTTTAGGAATGCTTGCGATTTTTGCATATTGATTTTGTATCCTGAGACTTTGCTAAAGTTGCTTATCAGCTTAAGGAGATTTTGGACTGAGACAATGGGGTCTTCTAAATATACAATCATGTCATCTGCAAATAGAGACAATTTGACCTCCTCTCTTTCTATTCGAATAATCTTTATTTTTTTTCTCTTGCCTGATGGCCCTAGCCAGAACTTCCAATACTGTGTTGAACAGGAGTGGTGAAAGAGGGCATCCTTGTCTTGTGCCAGTTTTCAAAGGGAATGCTTCCAGTTTTTGCCCATTAAGTGTGATATTGGCTATGCGTTTGTCATAAATAGCTCTTATTATTTTGAGATATGATCCATCAATACCTAGTTTATTGAGAGTTTTTGGCATAAAGGGCTGTAGAATTTTGTTGAAGGCCTCTGCATCTATTGAGATAATCATGGGGTTTTTGTCTTTGGTTCTGTTTATGTGATGGATTTTGTTTATAGATTTGTGGATGTTGAACCAGCCTTGCATCCTGGGATGAAGCCGACTTGATCATGATGGATAAGCTTTTTGATGTGCTGTTGGATTCGGTTTGCCAGTATTTTATTAAAGACTTTTGCGTCAATGTTAATCATGGATATTGGCCTGAATTTTTTTTCTTTTTTAGTTGTGTCTCTGCCAGGTTTTGGTATCAGGATGATGTTGGTCTTGTAAAATGACTTAGGGAGGAGTCCCTCTTTCTTTATTGTTTGGAATAGTTTCACAAGGAATAGTACCAGCTTCTCTTTGTACCTCTGGTAGAATTCGACTGTGAATCCTGGACTATGAACCCAAAAGTCCAGGACCACCTGGACTTTTTTTGGTTGGCAAGCTATTAATTGCTGCCTCAACTTCTGACTTTGTTATTGGTCTATTCCTGGTTTAGTCTTGGGAGGGTATAAGTTTCTAGGAATTTATCCATTTCTGCTAGATTTACTGGTTTATTTGCATAGAGGTGTTTGTAGTAATCTCTGATGGTTTGTATTTCTGTTGGGTCAGTGGTGATATCCCCTTTATCATTTTTTTAATTGCATCTATTTGAATCTTCTCTTTTCTTTTTTATTATTCTGGCTAGCAGTCTATCTATTTTGTTGATCTTTTCAAAAAACCAGTTCCTGGATTTATTGATATTTTGGAAGGGTTTTTCATGTCTCTATCTCCTTCAGTTCTGCTTTGATCTTAGATATTTCTTGCCTTCTGGCTTTTGAGTTTGTTTGATCCTGCTCCTCTAGTTCTTTTAATTGTGATGTTAGGGTGTCAATTTTATATCCTTCCTTGCTTCTCTGTTGGGCATTTAGTGCTAAAAATTTCCTTCTAGACACTGCTTTAAATGTGTCCCAGAGATTCTGGTACATCGTGTCTTTGTTCTCATTGGTTTTGAAGAACATCTTTATTTCTGCCTTCATTTCGCTATTTATCCTGTAGTCATTCAGGAGCAGGTTGTTTAGTTTACATGCAGTTGTGTGGCTTTGAGTATGTTTCTTAATCCTGAGTTCTAATTTAATTGTACTGTGGTCTGAGACACTGTTATGATTTCCATTCTTTTGCATTTGCTGAGGGGTGTTTTACTTCCAATTATGTGGTCAATTTTAGAATAAGTGCGATGTGGTGCTGAGAAGAATGTATATTCTGTGGTTTGGGGCTGTAGAGTTCTGTAGGTGTCTATTAGGTCCACTTGGTCCAGATCTGAGTTCATGTTTTGGATATCTTTGTTAATTTTCTGTCTCATTGATCTGTTTAGTATGGATAGTGGGGTGTTAAAGTCTCCCACTATTATTGTTGGGAGTCTAGTCTCTTTGTAGGCCATTAAGAACTTGCTTTATATATCTGGGTGATCCTGTATTGGGTGCATATATATTTAGGATCGTTAGCTCTTCTTGTTGCATTAATCCCTATACCATTATGTAATGCCCTTCTTTGTCTCTTTTGATCTTTGTTGGTTTAAAGTCTGTTTCATCAGAGACTAGGATTGCAACTCCTCCTTTTTTTTTTTGCTCTCCATTTGCCTGGTAAATCTTCCTCCATCCCTTTATTTTGAGCCTATATGTGTTTTTGCATGTGAGATGGGTTTCCTGAATACAGCACACTGATGGGTCTTGAGTTTTTATCCAATTTGCCAGTCTGTGTCTTTTGACTGGGGCATTTACCCCCTTTATGTTTAAGGTTAGTATTGTTATGTATGAATTTGATCCTACCATTTTGATGTTAGCTGGTTGTCTTGTTCCTTAGTTGAGGTAGTTTCTTCATAGTGTCGATGGTCTTTACAGTTTGGTATGTTTTTGCAGTGGCTGGTACTGGTTGTTCCTTTCCATGTTTAGTGCTTCCTTCAGGAGCTCTTACAGGGCAGGCCTGGTGGTAACGAAATCTCTCAGCAGTTGCTTGTCTGTAAAGGATTTGATTCCTCCTTTACTTATGAAGCTTAGTTTGGCTGGATATGAAATTCTGGGTTGAAAATGCTTTTCTTTAAGGATGTTGAATATTGGCCCCCACTTTTTTCTGGCTTGTAGGTCTTCTGCCGAGAGATTCACTGTGAGTCTGATGGGCTTCCCTTTGTGAGTAACCCAACCTTTCTGCCTGGCTGCCTTTAGCATTTTTTCCTTCATTTCAACCCTGGTGAATCTGACAATTATGTGCCTTGGGGTTGTGCTTCTCAAGGATTACCTTTGTGGTGTTCTCTGTATTTCCTGTATTTGAATGTTGACCTGCCTTGCTATGTTAGGGAAGTTCTCCTGGATAATATCCTGAAGAGTGTTTTCCAGCTTGGTTTCATTATCTTCATCACATTCAAGTACACTGATCAAATGTAGATTTGGTCTTTTCACATAATCCCGTATTTCTTGGAGGCTTTGTTCATTTATTTTTGCTTTTTTCTCTAATCTTGCCTTCTCATGTTATTTCATTGCGTTGATCTTCAATCTCTGAAATCCTTTCTTCTGCCTGATCAATTCAGCTACTGAAACTTGTGTATGCCTCATGAAGTTCTCGTGCTGTGCTTTTCAGCTCCATCATGTTGTTTATGTTCTTTTCCACTCTGGTCATTCTCATTGGCATTTCGTCTCACCTTATTTCAAGGTTCTCACTTTCCTTGCATTGGGTTAGAACATGCTCCTTTAGCTTGGAGGAGTTTTTTTTACCAACTTTCTGAAGCCTGCTTTTGTCAGTTCATCATACCCATTCTCCATCCAGTTTTGTTCCCTTACTGGTGAGGGGTTGTGATCCCTTGGAGGAGAAGAGGCGTTTTGGCTTTTAGCAATTTCAGCCTTTTTGTGCTGGTTCCTTCCCATCTTCGTGGATTTATCTACCTTTGGTCTTTGAAATTGGTGACTTTTGGGTTGGGTTTCTGAGTGGATGTCCTTTCTGTTGATGTTGAAGCTATTTCTTTCTGTTTGTTAGTTTTCCTTCTAACAGTCAGGCCCTCTGCTGCAGGTCTGCTGGAGTTTGCTGGAGGTCCACTCCAGACCCTGCTTGCCTGGGAATCACCCATGGGGGTGAGGCGGCTGCAGAACAGCAAAGATTGCTGCCTGTTCTTTCCTTTGGTAGCCTCATCACAAAACAGTACCTGCCAGATGTTAGCCAGATCTCTCCTGTATGATGTGTCTCCCAGTTAGGACACACAGGGGGTCAGGGAGCCACTTGAGGAGGCAGCCTGTCCCTTAAGGGTGCTCAAGCACTGTGCTGGGGGATCTGTCATTCCCTTCAGGACTGCCAGGCAGGGACCTTTAAGTCTGCTGAAGCGGAATCCACAACTGCCCCTTTTCCCAGGTTCTCTGTCCCAGGAAGGTGAGGTCTTTGTATGTCCCTGACAGTCTGCTATCTTTTCGTTCTGAGATGCCCTGCCCAGCAAGAAGGGAATCTACTTGACTGTTTGCCTGCAGAGGCCTCACTGAGTTGCCACGCTGGGCTCTGCCCAGCTGCTGGGTAAACTTCCCCAGTGGCTTTGTTTACACAGGCAATGTTGAAACCACCTACCAGAGCTCAGCAATGGTGAACGCCCCTCCCCTCACCAAGCTCGATTGTCCCAGGTCGAGCTCAGGCCGCTGTACTAGCTTTGAGAATTTCAAGCCAGTGGATTTTGGCTTGACGCCGTAGGTGCTGGAGGGAGTCTGCTGGTCTGCAGGTTGTGTAGACTGTGGGAGAAGCGCAGTATCTGAGCTGGAGTGCCAGAGTGTCTGGAGAGGTCCCTAATGGCTTCCCTTGGATGGGAGAGTGAGTTCTGCCACCTCTCGCACCACCCGGGTGAGACAGTGTCCCACCCTCCTTCAGCTTGCCCACCTTGGGCTGTTCCCACTGTCTAACCAGTCCCAAGGAGATGAACCTGATACCTCACCTGGAAATGCAGAGATCACTCATCTTCTGGCATGCTTTCGCTGGGAACTGCAGACCAGAGCTGTTCCCATTCGGCCATCTTGGCGGAAGTCCCCCAAGTGTATTTTTTTCTTTGACTTTTTTTTTTTGGAGACAGGGCCTCAGCTCTGTCATCCAGGCTGGAATGCATGGCACAAACACAGCTTATTGCAGCCTTGACCTTCTATGCTCAAGTAATCCTCTTGCCTCAGCCTCCTGAGTAACTAAGACCACACACCACCATGCCTGGCTAACTTTTTATTTTTTGCAGAGACAAGGTTTCACTATGTTGCCCAGGCTGGTCTCAAACTCCTGAATGCAAGCGATCTGCTCACCTCATCCTCCCAAAGTCCTGGGATTATACACTTTTAAATATTTCTTTAATCCATTTTTTTGTCCTTGTTTTCTGGGACTCCAATTCCAGAAAACAAGGACAAAAAATATATCCGTGTATATTAGACCATTTACTATTGTCCCTTCAAATTGTTAATATTTTAATTTTTAATATTTTTCTTCTCTGTGCTTCTGTTAAGATAATTTCTATTGGCTTGCCTTTACATTTTTCAATCACTTTTCTCCCTATGTCCAGTATTCTTAGGAATTTAGTTCACATGTCCTCCTTTTCATTGTTCACTGGTTTTAAAAAGTACAGTATTTTTTTTTCTTGGCATAGGTAACAGTCTTTTACAACTGTCTACATTTTAATTGGAAATAGAACCTTGAGTGGTTCTTAAGCCATCCTATATCATACAAAGAACATGCTAAGCATGTAGTATTACTGAGAAAACTACCAGACATCAGATAATATCTAGGATATTAAAAAAATTTCTTAGGCAATTCTAATGCAGGAGTCCCCACACACCCTTAGAGAAACACTAATTTGTTGTTAAAAGCTGAAGTCAAATAAGTAGTTAGCCGTCCAAAAATGAAAATCAGTTTGAACTGAGGCCTCAGGAAGACCATCAACAAAGCTGTCAGGTTGCTTTACTAAATTCAACTTTAAAAAACTCATAGCCATTATGAAAACTAGTGTGGAGGTTCCTCAAAACATTAAAAATATAATTACCATATGATCCAGATTAGTATCTTCACCTATGAGCATTCTTCTGGGTATTTGTCGAAAGGAACTGAAATCAGCATCTTGAAGAGATATCTAAGCTTTCATGTTCATTGCAGCATTATTCACAATAGCCAAGATATGAAATCATCCTAAGTGTCCATTGATGAATGAATAAATAAAGAAAAGGTAGTATAGGCCAGTGGAATACTATTCAGCCTTTGAAAAGAAGGAAATCCTGTCATCTGTGACAACATGGATTAACCTGGAAAACATGCTAAGTAAAATAAGCCAGGCACAGAAAGATAAATACTACATGATCTCACTTATATGTGGAATCTACAAAAGTTGAACTCATAGAAGCTAGGGGCTAGGGAGCAGTGGGGTGGTAGAGTGGGAGTGGGGAGATGTTAGTCAAAGGGCACAAAGTTTCAATCAGACAGAATAAATACGTTTTGAAGACATTGTATACCATAGTGACGATAGTTAATGTTTTGTATACTTGGAAATTGCTAAGAGGATAGATCTTAAATGTTCCCACCACAGAAAAAGATAAGTATGTGAGATGATAGATATGTTAATTAGCTTGATATAATCATTTCACAGTGTAAATGTAAGATTATCATGTTGTATACCATAAACATATAGAATTTTTATTTGTCAAATATACCTTGAAAGAGCTGGCAGAGGGACAGTTTAATTTAAATAAACTGGTGCATATGGAAAGAGACATGACCTGTAATTTCCAAAGGTCAGGTAGTTACTCCAATTCATTTATTCTTGATTTTATACTGGGCTGTGGCTCCCCAGTGAGCCAACTACAGTTTCAATTAAGTAGTTTTGGGAGACAAGAATGTCTTCAGTGATGTCTATGGGCAGGCTTGTATAACTCTTAAAAGATCTCTAGCCGGGCGCGGTGGCTCAAGCCTGTAATCCCAGCACTTTGGGAGGCC
>NW_016107403.1:2208569-2215882 GCF_001604975.1 Cebus imitator
AGGAATATGAATGATTGAGAACACCTAGATTTGCTGTTTACCAATTAATCCTAAGGTTCCATGGCCTGGAACAAATACCAAGAGATAAAGACATTAACTGGGATATTATGTGGCTATCAAGAAAGGACTCTAATTTTTGAACAAATATACCATAAATTATGCACCCAAATGAGTGCTGTTTTCTTCAACATGCAAAAGGAAGTTGAGTATCAACCCTGCTTCATTGGTTTCTCTCCCTAGAGAGTTGCATTGGGGATTCTAAGGTAGAATCTAGGTCAGCAGGAAAGAGTACTCTATGAGCATGATCTGCCATGAACATGGCTAGGGCCCATGGCAGCAGAAGTGGTACATAACTGCCTTTCCTGGGTTAATGGTACAGGTATTGATTGACTTACGACCCATGCAACTTACGACCATTCGACTTTACGACCACAATCATTAGCCATGACTGCTCCACGTCTGGCAGCGCAAACGTTGCCCAGCTGGGTGTACGACAGTGCGGACCAGCTTCCGGCAGGCAGCACTACCATCTCCGCGTGCATATAGCCTACTCAACTTACAACCAAATCGTGTTACGACCAGTCTGTCGGAACCAATCATGGTCGTAAGTCGAGCACTAGCTGTAATTAATGTGTTTGAAGACTTGAGCATAAATTGGGCTCTGCCATCTACTAACTGTGAGATCTTGTGAAAACACATTCTCTGAATCTCAATTTATTTAATGGTAATTGATCATTAAAAATTTCTACTTTCTATTTCATAGATATACATGTGATATCCTCTTTGAAACATACAGTGTACTAATAGCAAGTTATTCTTCAAGGAAGTCACTTTGGTAGGCTATGATCTTATTCACAACAATTCAGTCATTGTACATTCTTTGGGAGTACATTTATAAATAGTTTGAGCAATTTGTGAGAAGCATTTTTACATGTCCCTGTGATGGCTAATTTTATGTGTCAATTTGGCTGTGTTAAGGGGTGCCCAGAAAATGCATAGAACACTATTTCTGAGTGTGCCTGGATGGGTATTTTCAGAAGATATTAGCATTTGAATCAGTAGACTGAGTAAAGAAGATTACCTCTCACCAATGTGGGCGGGCATCATCCAATCCATTGAGGGTCCAAATAGAACAAAAAGGCAGAGGAGGGGCAAATTCTCTTCTTCTTGAGCTGAATGTCCATCTTCTCCTGTCCCCAGACATCAGAGCTCCTGGTTCTTGTGCCTTTGGATTCTAGGACTTCTACCTGTAGCCCTTTTGCCTCAGACTTGGGAGTTACATCATTGGCTCCCATGGTTCTCAGGCCTTTGGATTTGGACTGAACCCATATGAATTGACTCATGTAATTATGGAGGCCAAAAAGTCCCACAGTATGCCATTTGCAAACTGGAGAGCTAGCATCATGGGACTTCTTGGCTTTCATAATTGTGTGAGCCAATTCCGGTAATACATCTCCTTTTATGTATCCATGATTATTTTATTTGTTCTGTTTCTCCAAGGAATCATATTACACGTTGTTTTGATAATTCAGCTAGATCACCTACAAACTGATCATAAACTTTGGATTTAAATGATGTATTTGTTTCCAAAAATCGAATTCACTATTAGTGGATGAAAATTTGTTACCACTGGGTTATTAAAAAGTGTATGCCACAGGCTTTTGAAGATTCTTCCCAAAGAGGAATTCTAAAAATGATTTATGCAATTGCAGCCTCATTCTTGTTAAGAGTATGGTCTCCCAAGGGAGCTATGTTGAAGGCCAAAACTCACTTGAATATGTAACCTTCTGTTAGCTTGTTTAATTAATCAGTCATTTTGCATTAGAATCTCATGGCATGTATAGCAGTGTTACCATGCTTTGAATCAGAATGATGGTCACAGACTGATCCTGCAGTAATCCCTAAGAATGTAAGCAGGGTAGCCCAGATGAATTCTCAGCCTCTGATAGAGAGGGAATTGGAGCTTTCTGGTGCTTACTGATAACATAACAAGAATGTCTTCAGTGATGTGTATAGGCAGGCTTGTATAACTCTTTAGAAGATCTCCAGAGGAATATGAGTGATTAATCTCCAAGCAAACTGTAACACCAGAATTATAAAATATAGATTTAATACAGTTGTGAAAATTCTTTCTGTTTAGGCCAGGCACAGTGGCTCAAGCCTGTAAAACACTTTGTGAGGAGGATTGCTTGAGCCTAGGAGTTCAAGACCAGCCTGGGCAACATAGTGAGACCCTGTCTCCATAAAAAATTTAAAAATTAGCTGGTTGTTGTGGCACATGCCTGTGGTCCCAGCTGCTTGGGAGGCTGAGATGGGAGTATTGCTTGAACTCAGGAGGTTGAAACTGCAGTGAGCCATGTTTACACCACTGCCCTCCAGCTTTGGTGGCAGAGTGAGACCCTGTCTCAAAAAATTTTTTTTAAAAAAAAAGGAAAGAAAAGAAAATCCTGTTTGTTCAAAAGTGCCTACTATGGTTAGGCAAAGGCAAGAAATATTAGAAGAAATGCAGCAAGCAGTTCTTGGAAGGAGTGTATTTCAGCACTGAATCTGGGCTATTTGAAGGAGAGAGATGTTGACACAGTTCCAACCCTAAACTGTTATGGAGGGTGAGGTATCTCTCTGAGACTGAGTCCTGAGGGATCTCTGCCCTTTGCCTGAGCTTTAGAGGGTCATACTGTAGCCTTTTTCTCTCTATGAGAAGAGGGGTCCACAGGCTAAAGGGATATGCCCACCTTAAGCCCACTGTAGTAGAAGGAATTCTTTTTTTTTTTTTTTCTTTTTTTGAGATGGAGTTTCACTTATGTTACCCAGGCTGAAGTGCAATGGTGCGATCTCGGCTCACCGCAACCTCCGCCTCCTGGGTTCAGGCAATTCTCCTGCCTCAGCCTCCTGAGTAGCTGGGATTACAGGCACACACCACCATGCCCAGCTAATTTTTTTTGTATTTTTAGTAGAGACGGGGTTTCACCATGTTAACCAGGATGGTCTCCATCTCTTGACCTCGTGATCCACCCGCCTCGGCCTCCCAAAGTGCTGGGATTACAGCCTTGAGCCACCGCGCCCAGCTGGTAGAAGGAGTTCTAAGATGGCACCCAAGATTCACACATTCTATATCTTCCCTGTCTCTGAGTGTGGATGTGACCTATAAATATAGTGGATGTCACTCCCATGATTAGGTTACATTGTATGGCAAAAGTGGGGGGTTTGCAGATATAATTATTGTTTCTCATAAGTTAACTGCAAGTTAATAAAGATTGTCCTGGGTGGATCTTACTTAGTAAGGTGAAATCCTTTAAAAGAGGACTGAACCTTTCGTGAAAAGAGAGATTCTACTGCTGGTCTTGAAGAATCAAGTTGCCATTAGTTCTACAGCCACAAGGAAATGAATTCTGCCAGTGACCACATGAGCTTGTAAGAGGACTCTGAACCTCAGTTGAAATTGCAGCCCTGGGTGACACCCTGACTGCAGTCCAGAGAGACCCTGAGCAGAGGATCCAGTTAAGCCACACTCGGACCCTTGACCCAAGAAAATCATGAGATAATGAACATGTGTTGTGGTAAGCCATTAAGTTGGAGGTGATTTAAGATGCAGCATAGAACACGAATTCACCCATGCCTCATCTTCTAGTCCAATGGCACACAAAGTGTGGTCTGTTTCCTGCTGATCCAGGATGAGCTAAGTATAGAAAGTGAGAGTAAATGTTTAGTACTTTCTATGGCAATTTAACACTGCTGAGACATTTTAATTGTATTTTACAAAAATGTGGATCCACAGTAGAGTGAACATTTTTAAAAAAATCATTTTTCACCAGAGAAGTATTGTTCTAGTTCATGATCTGCCTTCTTAGAATTCTGATTTCTCTGCCCTACTGGCCCTGAAAGGGGAATGAATCAGCTCTTCAAAGGCCTGCTCAGTCCTCTTTCTTTAGTCTGCCTGTCTAAGGGCAGACCATGCTCCTGCTAAACTAACCCCTAACCCTGATGACTGGCCAGGAATTAGCTCTTTATGGGGGTTGAGGATGGAACTCCAGATGTGTGGGTTGACATGTTCACACATGAATATGAGCCGCTGAAAGTGCTAGATAGAGAGATGGGAAGAGAAGAAAGGAATAACCAGGGGCCAGAGGCTGTGGATAGCTGTTCACTTATAACCTCAAAATTCCCCACTAAAACATGGGAAATCTCAAAATTTTAAGTCCAGATACAGCTTTGGGTCATTGTGAAGGTCTACTGGCCAAGGTAGAAGGAGAGAACATATTTTATTTAACATTATGCTAGCTTGACTTATGTTTGTAAACATTCTAGACGTATGCTATGTCGGCCTTCATTTGTTCTCTTGCTCTGGCCTTGCAAATGTTAAGAGTGAGCCTGGAGAGTGGCCTTTGCTCCTAGAACATTCCAACTACTTCTCCCAGAGATTGCAAACCTAGAATCTTGAGGGGCTTAAGTGTAAGCGTTTATATACATATATATAGTGATGCCCCGCCATAATTAACACAAAAAGGTTTTCTGCACTAATGATGCTTAGATTTTTTAAACCCATTTTTCCCTAACTGCATGATGGTACGTGCTATGCTTTGAATGCATCCCCCAAAACCGCATGTTGAAAACTTAATCCTCATGCAGCAGTATTGGGAGTTGGGGCCTAATGAGAGGTAATTAGGCCATAAGGAGGAAGTAAATGGATTAAGACCCATTTATGCCTAGTGTTCCATTATTGGAACACTGAGCATGCGGGAGTTATTTATATCTTACTGCTCAAGGTCATCGCCAAGGCCTGATTGCAAAAATTCAAAAAATTGCAACCTCAGGCATAAATGGTTAAATGTTATCATGGAAATGGGTTTGTTTTAAAAGGACAGATTTGGGCCCCTTTTGTCTCTCCCTCTTTTGCCCTTCCACCTTCCACCTTGGGATGGCACAGCAAGAAGCCCCTCTCCAGATGCTGACCCCTCTTGGACTTTCCAGCTTCCAGAATTGTGAGCCAGTCAATTTCTGTTTATTATAAATTACCTAGTCTCAGGTATTCTGTTATAGCAGCACAAAACAGACTAAGACAGTGGGTTCTCCTAAATCCATACTATGCCAGCAAGAACCAAGGGCATAGAACATTTCCTGAGCAGTGTTTCAGATCCCCAGGAGAAGGTAAATGCTGTAAATTACTGTGCATTTGCCACAGTGTAGTAGACTGAATAGTGGCCACCAAAGAGATCTAGGTCCTAATCCCTAACACCTGTGAATGCTAACTTAAGTGTCAAAAGAGGCTTTGTAGATGTGATTAAGTTAAGGGATTTTTGATGGAGAGGTTTTCCTAGATTAACTGGGTGGGACCTAAATGCAATCACAAATGACTTTATAAGGGAGAGGCAGAGGGAGACTTGACACCAAATAAGGAAATAGGACCTTGAGGCAAGAGGCTGAGCTATTGGCTTTGAAGATGGAGGAAGGGGCCACAATCCAAGGAATGCAAGGAGTATAACTCTAGAAGCTCAAAAGATAAGAAAAAGGATTCTCCCCAAACCAACACCATGATCTTGGCCCAATGACACTGATTTTACATTCTGACCCCCAGAACTATTGGAGAATAAAAATGTGTTATTTGAAGCCACCAAGTTTGTGGTAATTTGTCACAGAAGGCAAAGGAAACTAATACACATAGCAAAAATCGAGACTATTTTTAAAATCTGAATTAAAAGTCTGGGATTTTGGTGTGTGTGCAACCACCACCAATTTTCTAGATACTCTTGTAGACACAAGGTATTGTGAAACAGACAATATAAGTGAGAATGGACGAGAGTAACACAGACCCAAAGGGCATGTTTCAAAAGCCACATGGAAGGCCAGATCCCAGATGACACAGCACTTTAAGAGTGTTTCCTCAAAATAACTGTGAAGGAACACCAAAAGGGGCTGTAGATGTGTTCAGCTTTATTCCCACAGTTGACATTTATAATGTATCAGTCCCCATTAATAGCTAAGACTGACAGACAATCAAAGGATGTGTAGGACCCATAAATTGTCCCAAGCACACTCAAGAGGGAGCATTTTTAATGCAACCTTCAGAGACTAGGTATAAAGGAAAGAAAAGGAGCAAAGGAAAACTCAGGGAGAAATTTAGGGGACAAATGTTCCTGACCAAAATGTCAGAGCCTGGAGTAAGCTCTTGGTCACAAAGGAACGGTGAGAAGCCCTGTAGCTGGAATTACTGCGGAAGCCCGTTGGGGTCACAGGAAGTATTTGTGGTGGGATTATCGGGAAACTTTCCGACGTCTCATCTCCACGTAAGCCCTAGGTTAGTCCCTAAAAACTGGATGCTGCGGAGGCTGAGTGAACACCAAGTAGCAGGAGAAGAAGAGACTCACTTTCTGTACCTTATGCCCTTGGGCGCAGAGAGAAAGCTCAGGCCGTTTTGAAAACAGCTGCTGCACTTTGCCAAATGGCCTTCCTTTGTTCCCTTCAGCTCTGAGCCCTTGAACCCATTCGCCATTTTTCTCTCTATGCAGGTGTATGTTTAAGCTCAGGCTGGAATAGATCACTGAAAGTCACTTGGACGGCGTCTCATGGTGAGCTTGCTGTTGCTGTCTTTCTTCTTGACAGATGGGTTTATTTCTTATGGAAACAGACACAGTGTTCTCTAAACAGCCGTAACACCATCTCACTCAGTTAATCTAATTTTGGATCTGATTGACATCAGAATAAAACCTATAGAGAATAGAGCTGACTACCTCAAATCCATGCACCTCCACTAACTCCCCGAGAGCTTAATGTGGCCAGTTGCGAATGACAGTGATCTCGGTGATGAGAAGTAATCCCTCCTCTAGAAGTACTTTGCCTGTTTTCTTTGGTGCTTAGCACCTTCTGCATGAGACTTACTGCTCTATGTGCTTTCATCTCTCTTGTGACGGAGGACGCATCTTTCTCATTTCCACATTCCCTCCTCCTCCTCCTTCCCCATGCCACCTGCCCTCTGTCCCTCTACTGAAACACAGGTACCTGTCTCATTTAGGTACTTGCTGTACAGCCCATGGAACGAATACAGCTTTCAAACGTTAGTTACTTAATCAATGGGTTAAATAAATACTATGTAGCCATAAAAAAGGATGAGTTCATGTCCTTTGCAGGGACATGGATAAAGCTGGAAACCATCATTCTCAGCCAACTGACACAAGAACAGAAAACCAAACACCACATGTTCTCACTCGTAAGCGGGTGTTGAACAATGAGAACACATGGACACGGGGTGGGGGGAACATCACACACCAGAGCCTGTCAGAGGGTGGGGTGATAGGGGTGAGAAAGCAGGGGGTGGGGGG
>NW_016107403.1:2216195-2252157 GCF_001604975.1 Cebus imitator
GGGGGGATAGGAGAGAGAGAGCAGGGAGTGGAGTGATAGGGGAGAGAGAGGCTTAGGAGAAATACCTAATGTAGATGACGGGGTGATGGATGCAGCAAATCACCATGGCATGTGTATACCTGTGTAACAAACCTGCACGCTGTGCACATGTACCCCAGAACTAAAAGTATAATAATAATAATAATAATAATAAACCAGTATCTTGAATATGTACTGTGCCTAACCATTTTGATGGGTTTTTGAATCTAGTGCCTCATTTTGTCTCTTCAACATCACCCTGAACTCAATATAACAAGTAGTAATAGCTCCATTGAACATATAAAAAAACCCTGATATCTGGGAAAGTTTTAACTTAGAAAAAGGTCACATTGCAGATTATTGGCAGAGTTCACATTAGAACCTGTTTCTTACTCTGGTCCTCGCCAGTATGCCATCGTGCTTTCATTCATTGAGTGGACCTATGGTGAAGTTACAAGCCTTGTTATTTTTCTAAGTGGGGAGACTGGGACTCGGGCATCTGAGTTTTGACCTGGGGGTTAATGGTGTGACTAGGACTGTAACTGTAGTCTCTTGGATGGATCGGCAGCAAGAAAACCTTTATTTTCTATATAACTCCAGAAGATAGTTCTGTCATTCCGAACTACAAACATCAACTATGGTTTTTTTAGCGGGTAATGTTGTTAAATTTTTTGAGACGGAGTCTCACTCTGTCACCCAGGCTGGAGTACTGGAGTGCAGTGGCATGATCTCAGCTCACTGCAACCTCTGCCTTCTGGGTTCAAGCGATTCTCCTGCGTCAACCTCCCAAGTAGCTGGTAGGTACCTGTGTACTACAGGTACACACCACCACACCCAGCTAATTTTTTTATTTTTAGTAGAGACGGGGTTTTACCATGTTGACCAGGATGGTCTCGAACTCCTGACCTCAGGTGATCAGACCGCCTCGGCCTCTCAGAGTGCTGGGATTACAGGCCTGATACAAAGTCTTGTGCTGTTGCCCAGGCTGGAGTACAGTGGCGCCATCTCAGCTGATGCAATCTCCTCCTCCTGGGCTCAAGTGATCCTCCTACTCTCTTATTTATGT
Organism: Cebus imitator; assembly: GCF_001604975.1. Taxonomy (NCBI): domain Eukaryota; kingdom Metazoa; phylum Chordata; class Mammalia; order Primates; family Cebidae; genus Cebus; species Cebus imitator. The sequence continues at coordinate 2,217,280 of NW_016107403.1, forward strand.
GAGATGATTTTGTTGAGGGTGAGGACAGGGCCAGATACTTGCTTCCTTTTCTGCCACGTCACTGGCAGTTCATATTAGAGCCCACTCTGGCGGCTAATGAATTTTCCTTCTCTCTCTGTGTCCCATTAACCCCAGTCCTCTCTGCCCCTTGGACCCAGTCTTCCCAGGACCCCGGGTTCTCAGCTAATGGCTTTCAGTCAGAGGCAGCCGTAGATTCTTTAGGTTCTTCCCAGAGAAACTCCCCGCAGCCCAAATCACACATTTATCCTGCAAATATTACCCACTTTTCATAGCACTGCATCCATGAGTTATTACGCTAACAGCTGCCTCTGCTTCACTGTGCAAAAGATATTTTCCCAGCAAAGGGTGGGGATGCAGGGCAGAGGAGGGTGAGAGGGAAAGAAAATCCCACCCTGTCACGCTCATTTAAAGTTATCATATGCGGCCCGCCCCGCATTCATTCAACAAACATTTACCTTCTGGCAGCTACTGTGTTATGAGATATAAATATGAATAGAATGCAATGCTCTACCTAAGGGAATTCGTGGCTAAGAAAAAGAAATAGACACAAACAGGTTTGTTGTAAAGCAAAGGGGAATTAGAGCAGGTCCAGCAAAGAAAGGCAGTGGGGACAAGGGACGGGCCTTCCAGGCAGCAAGACAGGGTGAGCTGAGGGGCTGAGATGGGAAACAGCTTGCTGTATGTGTCATCTCACCAGGCAAAGCTCCCTGCAAGAGGAAAGAGACAGGGAAGTGACAAGCAGAGCCCAGAGGGGATTGCAAGCCATGTTAAGGAGCTCAGGGGTGGGGTGGGAAGCGAAGGGGTTCGAGCAGGGGAACGAGGGCAGATGTGCAGTTGTATGGATGGTAGATGGGAGGATGGATTAGATCAGGGCAAAACTGAAAGCAGGGACCGGTCACAAGCGGAACTTCATTCAGAGGAGACATGTTGAGGGTCCGAACTGAGGCTGTGCAGTGGGAAGACTAGGATGAGTTAGAAAACAGTTGCAGAGGGACTTGGGAGGCCACGGGAGCTAGATGGGGATGAGGGTTGAGGGAGAAGTCGCAGTCTGCAAGGGTCTTTGAGTAGGGCTGGAACTCGTCTCTGGGACTCTCTGCCCAGTGCCCAGAGAATTTCACAGGAGATGAGAAGATCAACAGATGGGGTCGATGACTGCTCCAGACATTGTCCCCCTCCCCTACAATCCCTCGTTCAAAGCTGGTGAGGAGTATGGCCAAGCAGCCCTGACCTTGGGACTGTGGTACCCAGCAGGGCAAGGGTGGGGAGGATTTGGAAAGTGTGAGATCAGAGTGAAGCTAGAGGCTATCGGTGACAGGACGGGAAGGGCCAGGCCCATGTGGTCACCTGTTTGCAGCTTTATCTAATGAATCCTCCCAGTGTGTCTACGGGGTCTGGCTGCATGTCAAGTGCGTGACAACCACATATGGCTAGTGGCTACGGTGCTGGATAACAAGCATGGCTCTAAGCTTTCCTTGGGTGTTTTTTAAAAAATTCAGTTCAATTAAAATTCCATTTCCAATGTTTGCTTTTTCAACCTTAAAATCCATGTGTTTTATCAACAGACCTGTGTTTGATGACACAGTTATTGCCCCATTTTACAAGGGAGAAAATTGAGGCTCAGCAGATAATCTGTGGTCAAGTTACAGACCAGAGTGCTGGCGCGTGGAGGGTATTTCCTTCAGTTCAGCGTGACTGTGACGTGAGAGAAAGATGCTTCACCACAGCAAGGTCCAGAGGGCTGTTAGAGTGGACCAGGGAATAGGCAGCCCGGGAGACCTAAGCAGAACTTCCAGTGACCAGGAGGGGATTCTCGGGAGGTGGCGGAGGGACCCATAAGACGCCCTTGGGCATTCACAAAGGTGTGACAGCTTTGGGGTCCTAGGAGATTCCCTCAGGGTGGGGTAGGGTAGAGGTAGTGAGAGAGGCTGAAAAAGATCATGATTTTCTTGCAATTTTATTAAACACCTTTCTTAATTTTTACCTGCATTTATATGCAGGTTAGCAGCACCTAAAAGCGTTCGTAAGCTCAGCCTCTGAGTCTGTCCCGTCATCCCCACAACCATCCTGGGAAAGAGACTCTTTCATTTTCTCTCTCTCTCTCTCTCAACAGTTGGGAAAACAGTGGCTTCGAAGGTTAAACAACTTGTCTCGGATTGCACAGCTAATAAGAGGTAAAATTGGAATTCGAACCATGGTACTGTAACTTCAGAGGCCAGGTTCTCAACTGCTACACTAACACAGAGACTGGAAGAAACCTTGGCATCAGCATAAAACCACAGACATGTGATATAAGGCCAGTAAGAAGGGAGGCTTGGGAGCCTAACAGCTGAATATGTGGCTCACCTTTTCACAGCTTTCTCTTATTATCCCCCCAATATCTCTAGGAGGACAGTTCAGTTATCACCCCATTCTAGAGATGAGGTCACTGAAGCTGAGGTGTTAAGAAACTTGCTCCAGGTCACACAGCTAGTAATGCTTGGGGTCAGGATTTGAATTCAGATTTGTTGTATTCCAAAGTTCACCTGTAGTCCCAGCTACTAGGGAGGCTGAGGCCGGAGGATTGCTTGAGCCCAGGAGTTTGAGTTCAGATTGAACAACATAGTAAGAGCCCATCTCAAAAAAGGAAAAATAATGGGTGAAATTAATTTTAACAATATACTTAACTAACCCAATACATGCAAAATATTGTATTTCAACATGTAATCAATATTTTTAGTCATGAATACTAGAACTAGCACATGTGCTAACGTGCACTACAACACTAATCTCTTACCTGATACCACAGTTAAAATCAAGTGTGGGCCTACCAGAGCAATAAAGTTGTATCTACCAGAAAAATATTTTACACTGCTTCCATTTTAAAATTTATGTTTAAATTTATTGATGTTAAGTAACATTTAAAACTCAGTTCCTCAGTCACACTGGCTACATTTCAAGTGCTCAGCTAGTGGCTACAGTGCTGGATAACAAACACAGCTCTAAGCCTTCCTTGGTGTGTTTTTAAAAAATTTTAATTCAATTAAAATTCCACTTCCACCGTTTGTTTGTTTAACAAACAAACAATCCATGTGTTTTAACAGCCCTGTATTTAAACTTTATAGGTCCCATCACAAAGTGTCAGTGGTTTGGAGGTTCTAGAACCTTCTCTTTGTAACATCATCACAGATCTGTGGTTGTTAGGCTGCTCTTGGTTTGTATTTGAGTTAAACCCTTTGTCTGGTGTTAGACCATGCCAGGCTGTGTTTCCCCTGGAAAGAGGAATAATCTGCCATTTTGGATCCTGTCATGATCCCTGCCCAGAGTCAAAAGTCACTCCCAAGCAGACCGATTTTTACAGGGTCGCGCTCCTCTGATCTTTTCTCCAGGAATGTAATTTTCAACAGGATAGAGAAAGGCAAACTCCTGAAGAAAAATTTCGCTGGGAAAGCCCAGGCTGACATCGAGGAGGGAAGAGGAGGAAAGGATGAAGGGGTTGCCATCTCTGAGGGAGACCCACTCCCACACCTCAGGAGGCATTGTGGGACGGTCAAAGCGGGCAGGAAGAAAGGGGATCTTTTAAAGAAACTTAGGGCCGGGCGCAGTGCCTCACACCTGTAATCCAGCACTTTGGGAGGCAGAGGTGGGCAGATTGTGAGGTCAGGAATTCAAGACCAGCCTGGCCAACATGGTGAAACCCGGTATCTACTAAAAATACAAAAATTAGCTGGGCATGGTGGCGTGCACCTGTAATCCCAGCTACTCGGGAGGCTGAGGCAGGAGAATTGCTTGAACTTGGGAGGCAGAGGTTGCAGTAAGCGGAGATCGCATCACTGCACTCCAGCATGGGTGACAGAGAAAGACTCAGGAAAAAAGAAAAGAGAAAAGAAAGAAAAAAAAGAGAGAGAAGGAAAGAAAGGAAGGCAGGCAGGAAGGAAGGAGGGAGGGGGGAAGGAAGGAAGGAAGGAAGGAAGGAAGGAAGGAAGGAAGGAAGGAAGGAAGGAAGGAAGGAAGGAAGGAAGGAAGGAAAGAAACTTACTTAGGCAGAAAAGTTAAAATGGATACAGAACAGCAAACTCTAGGACTTCTGCAGCTACTGGGAAACAGCACAGGGCTGGCACCTCCATTGACCTCTCTTTGCTATTCTAGAATATTTTAATGAGACACACCCAAAATATGTTTAGCATCACACCACCTGCTGCTTCTCATGGCCAGCATGATTTGTCATCAAATCTGATCCCAACGTTTGCCATATTATTGGATATCCCGTGAAACAGAATCTAAAACAATATATTTTTTTCCCTTTAAATCAGTCCTAATCTTACAACTAGGGTTGCCACTGTAACATTGTTATCTATTTCATTTTACTTTCTGGGATTAGGTAATAATATTAAATTCCCCTTTTCATGTTAGTCTCTGTTTGAACTCGGCCTGGTATTTGAAGAATATATTTAGAAGTTAAAGCATGCTACTTTTTACCCCATGCAAGCCAGTTACGGGATCACAGATTTGGGGGATCTCATGACATTTTTTGTCCTGAACTGAACACATCCAGTCTCTCCAAATTGTAGTTCCTCAGCTGAGGTTATTTTCATCTCAGAGCATTTCTCAAGTGCTGTTTCTGTTATAGAGGATAAAGGGATAGAGGAATCACAGCTGCCTAAAGTCAGCGCCTCCTTCAATACAGGCCTTCCTTGCCTCCAGGACTTGAAGTCTTCCTTCAGTGGAGGGCAGCTCCTCCATGGAAGAGGGCAGGATTGAGGGAGAGTGGAAGCAGCAGGTTCGCCTGGGCTCATGCTTTTCTCTTGTGTGGCTGCTGTTACAGGGACCTTCAGGCCTGTTCTAGGAAAGCCAGTTAAAGCAGAAAAGGCCCTTAGAACCAAGTCAATTGCCCCCATTATAGCTGTTCAACTTTGAGAGAGCAGCTGGGTGCTTTTTGTGCCCCGATAGTGCCAGATTGTTCATGCTGCCTTAGGCTTTCCTGTAAGATTTTTGAGAACCCTTGTTGTATCTAGTTTAGTGAAATGTATTGATCAGAACAAAAAGGGTTGACATACTGACTCCAGGATCAACTCACAGAGAGAATCATACATTTCTATTTGTTAGATTCTGCAAAGCACCCAAGTCAAACAGGATTATTCCTAGGGTCATGACCATACAGCATTTTATCTGTGAAGGACAGATAGTTTAAGTCCTTTATTTCCATTTGATTAAATATGGAAATAAAGAAACAACCAACTTATTTTCAGAAATGTACATCATCTCTGATTCTTAAATTAGAAAGCACCTGATTTTCTTCATGCTTTCACTTTGTTTCTGCTGTGTTCTATTTTGATTCTCTAGAAAGAGTTAAACTTCTCATAGACATTAAACCCAAGTGGAAATAGTTGGCCCAAGGCCTAAACTTGTTCTTTATGAGAAATACAAGACTCTAAGGGATTTTAGCCTTTTTAGAATTATCACAGAATGTGTACAGGAAGCATGACATTGGCAGAAAGGGAACATAGGTGCCTTTTACCATATTTATATGGACATGGATTCTGGGTTTTACAGATAGGGAAATATTACATGAGTCCATGGGGATATGTAGTGAAATGGAGAGGGAGAAAGGGGTGGGGTTGGCAGGGGGGAGAGAGAGAGAGAGAGAGAGAAAGAGAGAGAGAAAGAGAGATTATTTTGTACTTTCAGACTGAGCAGTATACCCAAGTCAGAGAAACAGGAGTATAAAGGCAAGTACAGAATAATCTGGAAAAATGGCATTATTGTTTGTTCTTTTTACTTCTTTATTGGGCATCTCAGAGAGAGAACACAGTTTCTCAAAGTGGGTGGAAGGTGTATTCAAAAATTTTGACCCAGAATAACCAAAACAATCTTGAAAAAGAACAAAGTTGAAAATTCATACTTCCTGATTTTAAAACTTACTACAAAGCTTAAGTAATCAAGACAGTGTAGTGCTGGCATAGACTAGGCATAGAGACCAATGGACCAGAATTGAGCTTCCAAAAATAAACCCACACATCTATATGATAATTGATTTTCAAATAGAATGCCAAGCCCATTCAATAGGCTAAGAATGTTTCTTTTCAACAAATGGTACTGGTACAGCTGCTTTTCCACAGGCAAACAAATGAATCTGGAACCTTACTTCACAGCATACACAAGAATTAAAATGAATCAAAAGACTCAAGTGTAAAAGCTAAAAGTATAAAACCCTTAGAAGAAAACATAGGCATATATGTTTGTGACCTTGGATTTGACAATGGTTTTGTTTTGTTTTGTTTGAGATAGTGTCTTGCTCTGTCACCCAGGCTAGAGTGCAGTGGTGTGATTTGGCTCACTGCAACCTCTTCCTCCTGGGTTCACGAGATTCTCCTGCCTCAGCCTTCTGAGTGGCTGGGACCACAGGTGAACTCCTGGGTTCAAGCCATTCTCCTGCCTCAGCCTCCTGAGTGGCTGGGACCACAGGTGAACTCCTGGGTTCAAGCCATTCTCCTGCCTCAGCCTCCTGAGTGGCTGGGACCACAGGCGTGGGCCACCACAGGCGTGGGCCACCACAGACAGCCAATTTTTGTATTTTTAGTAGAGGTGGGGTTTCACCATGTTGGCTATGCTGGTCTTAAACTCCTGACCTCAAGTAGTCCGCCTACCTTGGCTTCCCAAAGTGCTGGGATTATAGGTGTGAGCCACCATGCCCGGCCGGCAGTCATTTCTTACTTATGACACTAAAAGCACAAACAACTAAAAAAAGAGAGAGAAATCAGACTTCATCAAAATTAAATATTTTTGTGTGTCGAAGGAGACTATCAAGATAGTAAAAAAAAAAACCTATAGAATGGGAGAAAATATATGCAAATCATATTGATAAGGGTCTAGTACCTAACATACATGAAGTAGTCTTACAATTCAACATTAAAGAGACAAATAGCTCAATTTAAAAGTGGGCAAAACATGTGAATAGGCATTTCTCTCCTATATAAATGTCCAGTACACACATGAAAAGATGCTTTACATAATTAACCATCAGGGAAGTAAAAATCAAAACCTCATGAGATACCACCTCACACTCACTAAGATGCTATAATAAATTTCTTTTAAATATAGAATAACAAGCATTGGCATCGCTGTGGAGATCGGAACCCTCATATATTGCTAGTGGGAATATAAAATTGTGCAGCCACTTTGGAAAACAGTTTCACAGTACCTCAAAAAGTTAAAGTTACCATATGACCCAGCTCCACTCCTTGGCATATACCCAAGAGAATTGAAGACACACGTTTATACAAAAACTTGTACATGAATGGTCATAGCAGTATTATTAATAACCTAAAAGCCAAAACAACCCAAATGTCCGTCACCTGATGATTGAGAATCACAATGTGACATATGCATACTAGACAAATAAAAGAAAGAATATATATTTTTTTTTTTGAGACAGGATCAGGATCTTTCTCCGTCACCCAGGCTGGAGGGCAGTGGTGTGGTCTTGGCTCATTGCAGCGTCGGCCTCCTGGACTCAAGCTATCCTTCCAACACCCCCACAGCCCTCGCTTCCCCAGCTGGTAGCTGGGATTATCAGTGTACACCACCACTACACCCAGCTAATTTTTGTATTTTTTACAGAGACAGGGTTTCCCCCATGTTGCCCAGGCCTGCCTCTCTCATCCCCCCAAAGTGCTGGGATTACAGATGTGGCCTCTGCACCCAGCTCAGAAAACCTCTTATACGTTATCAGCCGCTCCTTCTTTACCACTCCCCACAGCCCTTGGCAACCACGAATCTGCTTTCTGTCTCTATGGATTTGCCAATTCTGGACATTTCATATAAATATAATCATGCAGTATGTGGCCTTTTGTGTCTGGCTTTGTGCGTGTGTGTGTGTGTGTGTGTGTGTGTGTGTGTGTGTGTGTCTTTGTGTCTGGCTTCTTTCGTTAGCATACTATTTTCAAGGTTCATACATGTTGTAGTATGTGCCAATATTTCATTCCTTTTTATTGCCAAATAATACTATATTGTCTAAAGCAAGTCTAACTTAAAGCTATATATATATATATATCCACAGTTTTTTCATCCACTCATCAACTGATGGACGTTTGGGTTGTTTCCACGTTTGGGGCTCTTACAAAGAATGCTGTTATAAGCATTTGTGAACAATTTTTTGTGTGGTCATGTTTTCACTTCTCTTGGGTTTCTGTATATATTTTAAAGACTGTAAAAACTTTCCTGATTTCTATAATAATGAGTCCTTTATTAACAAGTATAAAGCTTTCTCATCAAAAGATAGAAAACTGACTCCATTTTTTTTTTTTTTTTTTTAGTTGGAGTATATTATCTGGTGATTTTTGTACTTCAAGCAGAGGCAGTCTTACCAAAAGTAAAATATAGAAAACTTGTGTGTATATTATTGAAGGATTACAANTTTTTGAGCTGGAGTCTCGCTCTGTAGCCCAGGCTGGAGTGCAGTGGCACCATCTCAGCTCACTGCAACCTCCACCTCCCTGCTCCTGGCTCAAGCAATTCTCCTACCTCAGCCTCCCAAGTAGCTGGGATTACAGGCACGAGCCACCATGCCCAGCTAATATTAGTATTTTTTAGTAGAAACAGGGTTTCACCATATTGGCCAGTCTGGTCTTGAACTCCTGACCTCGTGATTCACCCGCCTCGGCCTCCCAAAGTGCTGTGATTACAGGTGTGAGCCAGCGCGCCCTGCCAAACTGACTCCATTTTTTCTTTTTTATCACAGCATCACATCCTTAGAACATTGAGGGGTCAAAAGGAACTAAGACACCTCCTGAGTGAGACCCTGATTCTGTTGGCAAGGCCTAGAGAGGTGGGGTGACCACTACTGGTAAGTCAGCCAGGAGGGATGGAGACAGACACAGGACCATGATCTCCCAACATACATCGCCTTCTCATCTAGACGGACATCATCTTTAACCCCCTGAGTTTTACCCAGAGTGAACCATCAGTGTTTCTGGAGTCTGGGAGGGGAATGTTTCCATGGTGAAGATTACTTTCCAGAGTGGGACCTGAGTGGGTAGTAGACCTCCCCTACCTCCCCTAAACCATTCCCCTTCTCCATAACTTGCTACAGTATTTGCAATTCCACTGGCAGCCAATCCACTGGTTGAAGGGATGATTCACAAATGAATGGCCTATGGGGATCAGAGGGTGATGAAACAGAGTGGATTGGGCAGACTGGCAAGCTGGAAAGCTCATGCCTCCCACAAAAGAGCTCAGGACACAAGCTGCAGGATCTGTGTTCATGAAACATCTTGCGGGCTTGGGGTTGAGCGGTTTTCGAGCCCAGGCTGCAAGATTTGGCACGTGGGCCATGCTAGCCTCCCTGATCCATGGAATAGTTCTGGCATTCTGAAATCTCAGAGATGCCACTACAGAGGAAAGTCAGGCATTGCAGGGCAAAGCCCTCATAGTGGCCACCAGCACAGTGGCATGAAACTTGAGCAGGAGAGGAAGGGCGGGCTTATTCCTGAGCACCAGCAGATGCAACTATCCTGGCCCCTTTTGTTAACTGGGGAGAATCTTTGAGGAGATGGAGGTGAATATTCCATGTCGGGGCTGAGAGCCATCATAATTCAGACCATAGCAATACAAATAAGGGCCAGCAAGCCTTAAGAAATTTAAAATTCATCTCGAAAACAGTATTCTCTGTTTAGCAGCATATAGACTATTGTATAACCCAAATGACTTGATTGCCTCTTGGCTTGCATTAGCAAGATGCTGTCATCTCAATAAGCGTAAATCTCACCTCTGTTAGCTTAGAAAAGTCATACAACTCATTGGGACTTCAGATGGCTGTTCCTTGGTCTTGCTCTTTGCCTTGCTACGTGCCTATGAATGCACGGATGACAAGAACAGATGCCAGAGTCCCTGGAAGATCAAAGTGCTGGTGCTGCCTTAGAAAATCTGCCCACGCCACATTTCTAAATCTGCAGGAAGGCCACAGTAAATATGCAATATGTATTTATTCCATTGAATGAAATCTAAAGCAAACCTCTTCGTAACCACTCCTATGGAAAACCAAAGCACGTGTGCAGGCACTGGGACCAAAAACAAGGAGTAGGACTTTTGGAGACACAACTGTCACTGCTGGTTCCCCACCACCTTAGCATTTGGCATTTCTTCATCCAGATTAATTTGCTGTAATGAAAATATCCTCTGTTTTGTATTGAAACTACCCTAACATTGTTTTCATGGTTACTTTTCCAACACTGGAAAAAAGAACACATTGTTTCTAGATTGCAGACAGTGGTTCTAGAGAAGGGAAAACCAGAAGGGTTTTAGGACTCAGGAGAAAAGAGCTCCCAAGGGGCCCAGGTGGGTTTCCTTCCATCCTCCCTTTACCATACGCTGAACGTCTCCTTTGTTTTTTTTGAGACGGAGTCTCACTCTGTCGCCCTGGCTGGAGTGCAGAGGCATGATTTTGGCTCACTACAGCCTTTGCCTCCTGGGTTCAAGCAATTCTCCTACCTCAGCCTCCCAAGTAGCTGGGATTACAGGCATGCACCACCCTGTCCGGCTAATTTTTGTACTTTTAGAGGAGACAGGGTTTCACCATGTTGGCCAGGGTGGTCTCAAATTCCTGACTTCAAGTGATCCACCCACCTCGGCCTCCCAAAGTGATGGGATTACAGGTATAAGCCACTGTGTCCAGCCTGAATATATTTTTAAAAATTATTTTGGAAGGTTTTCTGACTTGCCCTTGCACATTTCTAGCCTTTCCTTTCTGGCCCCAACACTGATCTCCCATGGGTCTCTTCTCCATTGCTTCTCCATGTTGGCAGGCCCATACTTTTGTGTGGCTTCTCTCTCCTATTTACTGAAAAGCTCATAATTTCTTTTCTCTTGTGGATAAAAATAAGCAGAATGCCAGTAATATGATTTTTGAAAAGCGAAGCTCCCCAAATGCCTATCCTGACTGCATGGAATCATTCCGATGAAAGCATGCAGAATCAATCGATCCAGCATTGTCTGCAAGGCTCGGTTCAACTGGCTGAATCCATTATCCTGTAAACTGTGCGATTTTCTCTAAAGACATTTCACTACCACAGCTGCATCAAACAAATGTTGAATGGAAAAAAAAATCAAAAGTAGATATTCTTAAGACATCCTAACATCATTAAGGCTTTTTTTTTCCTGCTGAAACCCGCATCTGGTAGTAAAATCTTTCTTTTTCAGACATTGTTTTTCTCCAAAGAATCACTCCAAGGCTGCCACCGTAGGAAAGCTCTCTAGCCATTTATATATTGTGGGTTTTAACAAGCGTGTCTTCCAGGCTGACTCTGGCCTCTATAGAGGTTATTACCCATTCCTCAATGGGCACCAAAATTCTGACAAGTTCTTGACATTTGGTTTAAGAAATTACCTGTGGCCAAAAATTCTGATTGGCAAGGTTAGCACATTTTGCCATATGGTATGTGCTATCTCCGTCCCCAAATATGCAGCTCTTGTGGTGTGACAAATTGTTTGTGGGACAAGACACGTTGCAGCCCAGACAGTTAGACAAAACACCCCGTCAGAGCTGAAACCGGAGTCTAGGTCTCGGAACAAGAAATATGCAAAATCACACCTGCTGGCCAACATTACTGCTTGTGTTTTGCTCTTCTTCTCTTTTTTTTTCTTTACCACAAAGAAAATTAAATGTAAAATCAATTTCATATTGAGCAAAGGACCCAGGGCGAGGTTCCCACGTACACTTAATTGAGTCAGTGATATTTGTGTGGCCTACCTATAGCTTGAGTGGTTTAGCCGAGTGTAAGCTGTTTGTGATTTGAAATTTAAATCCTTATGTTTAATTATTGCCAGTCTCATATAGCATACAATGGCTGACAACACAGCAGAGTTAGTCTTAACGGTTGTCTGTGGTTTGGGCCTCGTTATCTGTTTAAGATCAATATATTCTAACAAAAGTTCTTGCCATGGTTAAATTCTTATGTGTTCTGCTATTAGAACTCAATATTTATAATACTTGAAGGCAGGAATTTTTCCATAATGGAAGGTGATATTATTGGGAGTGGTAGAAATTCATTTTTGAAATCCATTCTGACATGAAAAAGTCTTAAGGTTATTGAATTTCAAAAACTTGTCTTTTCAAGGGACAGTTTTCTTCTGATGATATAGTGAGATGAGAATGTTGTGCTGTCTTGCGTAAAATGTGTGGTATTTGTGTCTGTTGGGTATTAATGTGTATTATGTGCGTTGGAATTATGGGTGCCTTCTATATTTTAAGCAATGAGAAAAGGTCCACAATTTTATAAGCTGTGTGTGTATGATCTATCTATCTATCTATCTATCTATCTATCTATCATCTATCTATCTTTCTTTATATATAGTAAAGTATATATACAACTTTGCCACTGGGAGCACTGTAAGTTTCTACAACCACTTACAGCTTAAGAATTGTGCCAAATTGGCCAGGTGTGGTGGCTTATGCCTGTAACCCCAGCACTTTAGGAGGCCAAGGCAGACAGATCACCTGAGGTCAGGAGTTCAAGGCCAGGCTGGCCAACATGGTATGGTGAGACCCTGTGTCTCTACTAAAAATACAAAAATCAGCTGGGTGTGGTGGCACATGCCTCTAATCCCAGCTACTCAGGAGGCTGAGGCAGGAGAACTGCTTGAACCTGGGAGGTGGAGATTGCAGTGAGCCAAGATTGTGCCACAGCACTCCAGCCTGGGCAACAGAGTGAGACTCTGTCTCAAAAAAAAAAAAAAAATTGTGCCATATCAAAAGCCTGTTCTTTGGAGGTTTTGTAAATCTGCAGCGCAAAGTAGGTGCTTGACACATATTTTCAGGAGTTCTGTCATCATCACTGAATCAAACGCAACCTTAGTCTTTTCAGCCCATTCTGTCAGCCTAGTCCCATGTTCCATTTTGCAGTGTCCTCTCAGGAGGCCATGCAATGCGTGTCATCCAAGTCCAGTTTTGGATCCTTTAGTCATTTTTCTTCTTATCCCTCAAACCCCATATTCAACTCATCGGTAAATTCTTTCTCTGCCATCTCAAAAGCATTTTCAATGAACTTCTCTCTAACTCAACTCCACACCCTTAATTTTCACTACAGATGCTCCTCGATTTGTGATGGGGTTATCTCCTAATAAACGATCACAAATTGAAAACATCTTAAATTGAAAATACCTTAAGTTGAAAATACATTCGATACCTCTAACCTACCAAACATCATAGGTTAGCTTAGCCTGCCTTACATTAGCCTATAATTGGGCAAAGTCATCTAATACAAAGACTATTTTATAATATGGTGTCAAATAGCTCATGTAATTTATTGAATACTGTACTGAAAGTGAAAAACAGAATGGTTATACAGGTACTTGAAGTATGGTTTCTACTGAATGTATATTGCTTTTGCACCACCACAGAGTTGAAAAATTGTAAGTTGACCCATTGTAAGTTGGGGATCGCCTATACTTCCATCTCTCATCTGGAAACTACAGTAGCCTCCTAAATATGCTTCCTGCTACCCCTCTGGCCCCTCACTGATCCTTGATCACAGAGCAGCTGGAGTGATCATCAAAACACATACATCGGATCATATGACTTTCCTCCTCAAAACTTTGGACGGCTTCCCACATCTCTTGGAATACATCCTAAATTCCTTAGGATGGCCACATCTTATTTCCTGGTTCCTGTATCTCTCTTCAACTTTGTCTCATAATCTGACCTTCCCCCTTTCTTGCTCACCACATCTCTCATCCTGGTTCCTTTTGATTCTGGAACAAGTTAAGCTCTTTCCAGTCTCAGAGCCTTTACATCTGTTGTTCTCTCTGACCCAAAGTGTTCACATAACCCCAACCTTGTTGTCACGTAGGTTTTGGCACAAATGTCACCTCCTCAGTGAGATTTTCCCTCACCACTTTATTTTATTTCTATTGTTTGAGACAAAGTTTTACTCTTGTTGCCCAGGCTGGAGTGCAATGGTGCAATCTTGGCTGATTGCAATATCTGCCTCCTGGGTTCAAGTGATTCTCCCAACTCAGTCTCCCGAGTAGCTGGGATTACAGGCATGCACCACAATTCCTGGCTAATGTTTGTATTTTTAGTAGAGACAAGGTCTTACCATGTTGGCCAGGTTGGTCTCGAACTCCTGACCTCAGGTGATCTGTCCACCTCAGCCTCCCAAAGTGCTGGGATTACAGGTGTGAGCCACCACATCCAGCCGTCCCTCACCATTTTAAAAGTAGACACTTCCTGCTATTCTCTATCCATTTCCTATTCTTTCCTTCCTGGTTTCTGCTATCATCTGTGATTATATTGCTTATTTAGTTGTTTATTATTTGTTTTCCCCTATAAAACTGTAAATCCCATGAAAGTAGGAAACCCTATCATGCCTCCTCAGTGCCTAGCGCAGTGTTTGACACAAAGAAAGTCCTCAATAAATTTGTTGAATGAACAAATAAACAGAAAATCCTTTCAAATATTGAGAAAAAATCTGTCCACTTAAAATTTCTACTATTGGTTCTAATTCTGTTTCTACTATTGATTCTAATTCTAAGGCAACACACAATAATTCTGCAGCGTCATATACATGATCACATTTCAGATCTTTGATAACCTTCTTTGTCTTTTTTTTTTTTTTTTGATATGGAGTTTTGCTCTTGTTGCTCAGGCTGGAGTACAATGGTTCAATCTTAGCTCACTGCAACCTCCACCTCCAAGGTTCAAGCGATTCTCCTGCCTGTCTCCCAAGTAGCTGGGATTAACGACATGCACCGCCACATTTGGCTAGTTTTTTATGTTTTTAGGAGATATAGGGTTTCACCTAGTTGGCCCGACTGGTTTTGAACTCCTGACCTCAGTTGACCCACCCACGTTGGCCTTCCAAAGTGTTGGGATTACAGGCACGAGCTACCATGCCCCGTCAGATCTTTGATACCCTTCTTAGGCATCTTACCTCTGTGCTATTTACACCTCTCAACCTTTCTTTGCAAGGCGTGGCTTCTCTTCTCATCGTAGTAATCACTCTCTGTTGGAAGGCTTTAGTTTGACAACATCCCTCACTAAAAAAAAAAAAAAAATGTGTTTTGACCACTGCAAGGTCTAATAGCACTCATTCTCCTCGATGAGAATCCCATCAAACTTATGGTCTCCAGCTTCCAGGATCTATTGTTTTTTTTCCCCCAATATATTGCAAAATAGAACATTCCCTTGGCACTTTTCCCATTCTTCATGATTTCTCAAACATACCGCTGTGGCTCTGCGATTCTATCTGCAAATTCCTTTTGTACTCTGGAATATAATTTGTTTGGACCTGGAGATTTAAAGTCATGCCTAGATTCTTGCCTAGATTATATATATTTTATTTTAAAATATGTCTAGATTTTTCCTTATTCTCTGACTGTAGGTTCCATTTTTCCCTTTTCATCATCTCCTTTGCTGCACATTTAGAAATCAGAATCCATTCTCACTCCAGAAGATGGAATTTGAGTATTTGGTAGTTTGTACTTTTTGCCACCTGTTAACATTTCACCATCTTCTTGTACCTGTCACTTCCTTCTTCCTTTTCTCTTCCTTATCCTCTTCCTCCTTCTTCCCTTCTTTAATCTTTCTTCTTTTGTTCTCCCCTCCCTCTCTCCCTCCTTCCCTCTTTCCCTCCCTCCCTCCCTCCTTCCTTCCTTTCTTCCTTCCTTCCTGCCCTCCTTCCCTCCTTCCCTCCTTCCCTCCCTCCCTCCTTCCTTCCTTTCTTCCTTCCCTCCTTCCCTCCTTCCCTCCCTCCTTTCCTCCTTCCTTCCTTCTCTTCCACCCCATTCTCTCTGAACTGAATCTATCATGGAACACCTTTTTAATCTCACTGTTTCTGAGATTTCCTACTAGCTAAGGCTTTAGACTTCCTAAAAAGCCTTCTCTCTTTCTTTCTTTCTTTCTTTTTTATGGTATTGGTACTTAGATATGGGTCCCTTATTATTGCCTGTGAACATGTCCTTTTAAAAAAACATGAGTTCATGAGAAAGTTTTCTGAGTGGCCACACTGGCTTATAAGTTTACTTATCCTTTCTCTTTTCACAGGATTGTTCGTTATTACATTGCCTTGGAATTTATGTAGTAATGCTCTTTCCTTGCTATTATGGACTCCCAAAAGGCATGGTCACATTCTCCTGAGGTCTTTATCATTTCCATATAGAAACTAGTTCTTTCTCATTGGTTAAAATTACATTCAGAATACCAGTTTCTCCTTTGATCTGAGAGCTGAAATTATTAGCTAGGAATGTCTCAAAATTTTTATAAGCTGCTCTATTTTAGCAAAATATGACCTCCAACAGACATAAAGATAGTTCAAGTTCCTATCCCTATGACTGCTGGCCTGTAGTTCTGTGGTCTGCTTCCAGGAAGCCTCCTCCATGCCGGGGCACCCCATCTAAGTCTTCTCCCTGTAAGGACTCTTGTTTATGTTTTGCCTGTAATTCCCAACTGCTTCCGTTCTTCCTGAGTGACTGTACAGAAATGGGCCATCTTTTTGCATCCCCGTTTCACATATAAGGCTACCTCTTCCTGTTTCTTTCAAAACAACGACTCTTTCTATTGCTGTATTTCAGGCAGGAGTCCCATCACATCTACGTGACAATGGCTGTGCTTCTCATGTTAACCTAAGTTAGGTTCTCTTTCTTTGCATTGCATCCTCTGTGAATCAGTGTCAGAGACATTTTCGTGCTTAAGGGATTTTTGGGGGTTGAGTTTCTCTCAGTTTAACAAACACTGATGTATGAGTACCATCTACAAGACTCCAACAGTTTCCTGGTATCCTTCTCACATTTGACTCTCATTCTCTATCATCCCCTGAAATTTTTCCATTCCTTTAAAAGTCTTCCTTAGTAATTTTTTTTTTTTTTTTTTTTTAAGGCAGTCTTGCTCTGTCACCCAGACTGGAGTGAAGTGGCTCAATCTCGTCTCACTGTAACCTCCACCTCCTGGGTTCAGGTGATTCTCCTGCCTCAGCCTCCCAAGTAGCTGGGATTACAGGCATGCACCACCACCCCTGGCTAATTTTTGTATTTTTTTTTTTTTTCAATAGAAACAGGGTTTCACCATGTTGGCCAGGCTGATCTGTAACTCCTGACCTCAGGTGATCCACCCGCCTCAGCCTCCCAAAGTGCTGGGATTACAGGTGTGAGCCACTGCATTTGGCCCTTAATTTTTTGGTTGGGCAAATACTCTTGTGTATGGAAAGGCATTTCTCTTGGACTTTGCCTCCTCCTTTGCCAGCTATTCATCACAGTAACTGGTGGTCACCCTGGGAACCAATATAGAAGATACCCTGCACAAACTGGCAGGAAAACGATTTCTAAATCTCAATTTAGCTGATGGTGTGATTCTGATGAAGAACCAATGAGAAGCACAGACACAGGAACACAACTTGTAGAAGTGGCCCCATGCAGATTGCAAAGTAACCCCCTTTGTGGTACAAAAAGAAGTGTTGCTTTTTTCCTTGGAGTAGGGGGAAAGGCTTTGAGCAAGGGAGAAGGAGGTTCTTGGAAGGAAGTGAGATTGGAAGAGGGAGAGTGGGCTTTGGGGAGGGGAGAGGTCTACAGGATTTGGCCTTCCCTACCCTTCTTTCCATCAGACAAACCATTCTGTCCCCCTGGCTCCCGTGGGACTAGGAGGAAGTCCCTCGCCATCGTTCTTTATCACTGCCTCCTCTTCCTGCAGGATGTGTCCCACCTAAAAACTTTCCATTTCCTGGGCTGCCTGCCCTGGTGGCTTCTCCCAGGACCTCAGGGAAGCAGGTGGCTTCATCTCCAAGTCACCCAGGCCTGTGGCCCTAACCCACCACTCCCACCCGAGCTCCTCTGCTGCCCCAGGAGTTGTCTCTGGCATTCATGGCTGCCCCACCTTGTCCCAGACACTGTGCCTGAGGATGCAGATTTGCGAGTGGCATGGACTCCTGGGCTCTGGTTTAAGGCTTATTCAAAGGCCTGTTTGTAGGCAGTATGGTATAAGCAGCCAAAACTAGACACAGGCAGATTTGGGTTTAAATCCAAATTTTGCTACCTTGCAACCAATTGAGTTATTTAATCATTTTGAATTTCAGGGTCCCCAGGTATAAAATATGGATAGTAATCCTTATAATGTACACAGATGTTTGCACACACATGCATGCACACATATTCACACACACATTTCCTGGCATATATGTTCAACTGATGTGTCAATGTTTCCCCATCTATGAAATGGATAAAGTGACATCTACCTTTTTTTTTTTGAGATAGAGTTTTACTCTTGTTGCCCAGGCTGGAGTGCAGTGGTCTCGCCTCACTGTAACCTCTGCCTTCTGGGTTCAAGCCATTTTCCTGCCTCAGTCTCCTGAGTAGCTGGGAGTACTGGTGCCCGCCACCATGTCCAGCTGATTTTTGTATTTTTAGTAGAGACTGGGTTTCACCACATTGGCCAGGCTGGTCTCAAACTCCTGACCTCAGGCATTCCACTTGCCTTGGCCTCCCAAAGTCCAAAGTGCTGGGATTATAGGCGTGAGCCACAGTGCCAAGCCATTTTTGTTGTTGCTGTTTTGAGACAGTCTTGCTCTGCTGCCCAGGCTAGAGTACGGTGGCAAGATCTCAGTTCAGTGCAGCCTCTGCCACCAGGCTCAAGCAATTCTCATGCCTCAGTCTCTCAAGAAGCTGGGGTTACAGGCATGCGCTACCACACCTGGCTAATTTTTATATTTTTAGTAGAGATGAGGTTTCTACACTTTTGCCAGGCTTGTCTTGAACTCCTGGCTTCAAACAATCTGCCTGCCTCGGCCTCCCAAAGTGCTGGGATTACAGGCATGAGCCACTGTGCCTGGCCAAATGGCATCTACTTTTACTGTTTATTTTGAGGAAAGATAAATGAGGAAAATAAGTACAATAAGTTGCATCTGGAATTCATAGGTATTGTGGGGAGGTGTGTGGGCTACTGGCTAGGGTGATTAATGAGTCAGATTAAGTTTGAGAGCTAGTTCTGCCACTAACTAGCTGTGTGATGGGCAAGATAATTAACCTTTCAGGTCTCATTTTCCCCAACTAAAATAGCAACAGTATTAGACCAAACAGTTTTCATGCTGCTGATAAAGACATATCTGAGACTGGGCAATTTACAAAAGAAAGAGGTTTATTGGACTTACAGTTCTATGTGGCTGGGGAGGTTCTCACAATTATGGTGGAAGGTGAAAGGCACGTTTCACATGGCAGCGGCAAGAGAGAGAACTTGTGCAGGGAAACTCCTCTTTAAAACCCTGAGATCTTGTGAGACTTATTCACTATCAAAAGAACAGCACAGGAAGGACCTGCCCCCATGATTCAATTACCTCCTACAGGGTCCCTCCCACAACACTTGGGAATTCAGATGAGATTCGTGGCGGGGAACCAAATCAGCCAAATCATATCGGCGACAATTATAGAACCCACACTATAGAACTGTTCTAACGAAACACAGTAACACACAGACAGCATCCAGTCCTTCACTTGATGCTCAGTGAGGGCTTCACAAGTTGCTGCTGTTACTATTACTAGCTGTATTGGTTGTTTCATTCTCCCTGCTGCCCTCCCTAGCTCTGGACCAGGAGTCACTTCTGGTGCCTGGTGGGACAGGAGGGAGGACAATGAGCAAATGAACCCAGAAAGTACGAAATTCAGCCCTTTGGAGAGAGGAAAGTGGAAGGCGGGAGCAGTTGAAAAGGGCAAGTTCAGAGAGGATGTGGGCTTAGTGGGGATAAGCACATGGCACTTTGTTGCTTTTATTCTTGTCTTATGCCTTTTCCATCACTTTTACGGGCTGGTGTGCAGACATTTGTTGAAAGGACTCTTCCACCTGGATCTCATTGAAATCATGCAGCCTTTCTCTTCACTGAATATTTTTCTATCGCAGCAACTATATAAACGTTCCATTTGTGATGTAATTGTTCTGCTTCAGATTTTCTTTCCTAAACTAAAAACGAGAGTTACTGCAAACATTCGAGACGATGGCCTGAATGTCATGCTTTGTATGATGAACTTTTTATTTCCAGTGGTTTACATTTATTTTTCCTATTTAGTGGTCTACCCTCTGGCGCTAGGTGGAGGCTGCAAACGGCAAGGGTTGCATGGAGAAGAGGGTGGAACAATGCAGAGACTTACTTCGGTTATAAAAATTTCCACTTTCTAGAGAGAAGCATGAGCTAAACAGAGGCAGCTTTTACTTGTTTGGAAATGCAATCAGGGTCCTTATTTCAATTGTTTAATATTTCTACAGCAAACAACCAGCTTCTGCCAAAATCACTTTTAGAAAGAAAATACCCTGTTGCATTAATGGCCTATGCCAGTGACTTTTTCTTGAAACTGATCAACTATCATCCTACTTCTTGGCTCTGCCAAATAACCAGGCATGGGAGGAGGAAGGAGGAAGCAGGAACGGGCCAGAGTTTCACTTTGGCATTTTAAAACCTAGAAGATGGACCACATCTCGTTGAATGAGGAGATGAGGCTGACGATAATTTGCTTAGTTGTAGTAGATTGAAAGGAGGAGGGCTTCAAGAGGGTCAAGCCCCATCTCTCCTATTCAGTTACTTATATGAACTGTAAATCTCAATTTTGTTAGCCATAACATGGGAAGATAATGCCTAGATATCAGGGCTGGCTGAAGCTTAGCAGAAATTAGATGTGGCCACAAGTGACCCATCTCTCAAGCCATTTGTGCAAATGTGATAATAATGTATGAGGAGTTTTCTTTTATCACTGGAGGAGAAAGGGGATTTTCTATAATAGGTGTCTTTGAATGTGGGGATCTAAGAGACGGCAGGAGGAAAATGGAAGGGTGGTATGACCACTGTGTCCCATGCCTTGTCCCGCATCCTGGGCGTAAGTTTCCCTGTTCCAGACTCCCCCCGACCTCTGGCCTAATTGAGTGGGGTTTGAAGGACAGCATAGACTTAAAGCCTAGGTAGTCGGGTGTGGTGGCTCACACCTGTAATCCGTGCACTTTGGGAGGCTGAGGCAGTCAGATCACCTGAGGTTGGGAGTTCAAGACCAGCCTGACCAACATGTAGAAACCCTGCCTCTACTAAAAATACAAAATTAGCCAGGCATGGTCGTGCATGCCTGTAATCCCAGCTACTCGGGAGGCTGAGGCAGGAGAACTGCTTGAACCAGGAGGCAGAGGTTGTCGTGAGCCAAGATTGTTCCATTGCATTCCAGCCTGTGTGACAAGAGCAAAACTTTGTCTCAGAAAAAAAAAAGCCTAGGTGACAAAAGTCTCACCTGAAGATGGAGCAGAGCCACTGTTGCTCATTCCACCAAAAATCTGTTGCACCCTAAGGGCTCAGGGCAAACACCAGCAGCAAAGTGCTGCTCTCAGATGGCTTGAAGGCCATAAATGAGCAACTCTGAGGACCCAGAGAGTAGAGGGGTGTGTGTACTTATCCATGAGCCAATCTGAGACAGCTTCTGGGATGCCTAGAAGGCAATAAGAGTGACTTCAAGTGATGAGGATGGGGGGTGGCGGGGATCAGGGCTATTGAGGGCTTGTGGTTCTACAGATGGAGGCTTCATTGTAATGGGACCTCACAAGTTGGTGAGGCCTGGGGACATGTGAAATACTTTTTCTATATAGGATTTCCCTGTGAATTAAAAAAGAGAGGTCAGACAGGGTGTCTGACACCTGTAATTCCAGCACTTTAGGAGGCCAAGGAGGGTAGGTCATGACATCAGGAGTTCGAGACCAGCCTGGTCAACATGGCGAAACCCCGTCTCTACTAAAAATACAAAAAATTAGCTAGACATGGTGGTGCACCTGTAATTTCAGCTACTCGGGAGGCTGAGGTAGGAGAATTGCTTGAACCTGGGAGGTGGAGGTTGCAGTGAGCCAAGATTGTGCCACTACATTCCAGCCTGGGTGACAGAGCGAGACTCTGTTTCAAAAAAGAAAAGCCACGTGAAAGCACTTTGCAAATTTTAAAGTGTTATAGAAAAGTGCAGAATTGGTATTGTGAAGAAGACACATCAAGTGCAGCTCCTGTTAGGGTGGCACTGCCAAGGCCAGACTCAGGTGAGAGGCATCAGGTAACGGGGATTCCGAAATGCTCCCCAAAGGCTGAGCGTGGTGGCTCACGCCTGTAATCCCAGCATTTTGGGAGGCCAAGGTGGATGGATCACTTGAGGTCAGGAGTTCAAGACCAGCCTGGCCAACACAGCGAAACCCTGCTTCTAAAAATACAAAAATTAGCTGGGCATGGTGGCGGGCGCCTGTTGTCACAGCTACTCAGAAGGCTGAGGCAGAAGAATCCTTTGAACCCAGGGGGTGGAGGTTGTAGTGAGCCGAGATCATGCCACTACACTCCAGCTTGGGCAATAGAGTGAGTGAGACTCCGTCTCCTTAAAAAAAAATGCTCCTCAAAGCAACACATGGGAATTTTATCCAGCACCTGCTGTGTTCTCAGAATTCTTCTACCTGCTTAGGATTCAAAGATAATTATCATTCTCTGTTCTTCAGGAGTTCACTGTCCAAAGGGAGTCTGTCTCCCAGGTCCACATGCTGAGGCTTGCTCCAGTGTGAACGTGTGCATTGGAAAGAACCCAAACAGCCCCCTGAGAGCTGCCAGGGTTGGCAGGCTTCCCTGAGATCCCCAGGTTTGAGTAGCCAAGCTGGGAGGAGCACCATTTGCCCACTGACTCTTGGGCAAGGCTGCAGCCTGCATCCCAGCCAGCAGAAAGCAGGTGGCATCACAGCTGAGTTTACTGCCACTGCAGGGCCCACTATCTGCTTTTAGTAGATAACATGTCTTCTCTGCTTCAGATCCTTATTTTGCTTACTTAAAATTTCTGCAGAAAACAAACAGCTTCTGCCGAAATTGGCTCACAATATTAGTGTGCTAGTATAATCAGTTGTATAGTAAGAATGTACTGAGTAGCTCTTGGAAGGCAGTCAACACAAGAGGGATGCATCCTTCTTCCAGGTCATCACACATGGGTTGGACATGCTAACAGTCCGCAACAGCTATCAGGTGAGTATATGGATGATTATGCAAAGGCAGAGGCATTGCAGAAGGACGCTGACTAGATGTCACGAGTCAAGGATATTATAGAAGGATCTCTTTGCTGACAAGGAGGGTACCTCTAAGGTTCCCTCAGATGGGTTAGTTCTCTGTTCACTGTGATCACTACTATGCAAAGGCCTGTGGGCCATTTAGGAGAAAAGCATTCAGTCCAATTCTGTAGACACAGTGAGCATGTGATATGCCCTAGGTGTATATGAGTAATATACCAAAGAGGAAATACACAGTTACTACTGTCAGGAACTCATGACCTGCTGCAGCAATTGGCAAAGTATGGCTTGTGGGCCAATCTGGCTATTTCTGTAAATAATGTTTTACTGGAATCAGACACACCTGTTTGTTTACATATTGTCTTTGGCTGGTGAGTACCCACGGTAAGAGCAAAGTTAAGTAGTTGTGACAGAGACCTTATCACCCACAAAACCTGTAATGTTTGACTGGATAGCCCTCAACAGAAAAGGCCTGCCAACCTCTGGTCTTGCGGGAGGACAGTGCTGTGCGCAGTTAACTCTAATTCTTGGCTGTAGCGTCTTGAATAGGGTGATCCATGGGTGCTGAGGGGGACAGCTGGCTGGCTGCCTCCCAGGGGTGTTTCCATGACTTGCAGGCCCAGAAACTAGAGCTGGGAATGACCACAGAGTTTGTGATGGACTGACAGATGCCCAAACCACAGACTGACTTACAGGCTAGAAATGAGCATGCTGCGTGGAATAGCCCTTTCTAGGACTAGAGTAATTACTAGAGAGCCACCCTTTCTACAGAATACAGCACACATTCAAGTGTGACTACTTACACTGAGACTTTCTGATGAGCATGACTAGACAGCAGGGGGCCCTAGAATAGTTTGCTCAGGTTAAGGTGAGAGGAGGGGAGACTCTAGCCCTGTCCCTTGCTGGATGCCACCGCTCCAGTGCCTGAAATCCAACCTCCCCACCCTAACCTGAATAGTCCTCCCCTGGAAAAGATGGAAAAATGCAAGAATGTGCTTCCTTGACTCTGGCCCTCCTCTAACAGCCCTGCTTCTGTTCACGCAGACCTTCTGCGGCTTCCTTAACGTCACTGGCTAGAGGATACAGCTGTTGCTAGTAAAAGGCATTGTTCCTTTGAGCTAGCAGGCACTTTGTTCTTTCCCATGACACATTGTTTTATGAGCTCACTCTAGGGAAGAAACCGTCTATCCCTGTGCTCTGTTTCTTCAGGAGCACCTCACTGTCTCCATCCGCCCTCCCACCTGCACCTGACTACCATGGGCTGTGCCCTCATGGAGGCACCATCAAATGGTATCAGACCACAGGGAGAGCGCCCTTCATCCTCACTGAAGGTTTGGGAAAAGTCTTCTCAGAAGAGGTGATGCTTGATATGGGCCCTGGAGGAGGAGGAGCAATTTGAGAAGAGAGCAGTGAGAAATGTCAGTGGTCATGGAGGCAGCATGAAGGGAGTGTTGGCTGCAGAAACCTGACGAGGCTCTTAGAGATGCAGAGGGAGATGGGGAGGGAGATGGAGAGGATAGAGACAGACAGACTGAAGATGGCAGAGGGGGGCTATGGGGAAGCGTGATGAGGCAGGAAAGAAAGACAGATCAAATGAGACGGAGAGGAGCCTGTGTGCCTGGGCTTTATTTTGGAGGCCATGGGAAACAGAAAGGGTTTGTGAGCATGACAGGACAATGAGGAGTTCTGTGGTTTAGGAAACCCAGCAGCCATGTGAAGTGCAGATTCAAAGTAAGGAAACTTCCCAGGGTTTGCTGATGATCTTGGTGAGAAGTGGCACGGGGTGGTGGGAATGGAATTGAAAGAAAGGATGAACTTCCAGAGTGTGGCCACGCTCAGTAGACAGGAATCAGGGGGGTAGGAGGAGAGTAAAAGGCTCCTCTGAGCCTAAATCCAGATGTCGAGGAGATGGTGGTGCTGTCAATGGAGCTGGAGCTCTTAGGAAGAGGAACAATGGGGAAGAAAAGGATGAGGTTTTTGACAAGTTGAATATGGGGTGAACACAGGTTCAACTGAAAGCAGTGGAAATACAGATGTGAAAAATGTGGTAGCATTGAAAAGTTGGGGCTCATTTTCACCTGAATGTTACCTAAGGTGAAGGGAAGAGAGGTCACCCAGGACAAAAGTACAGAATGGAAAGAAAAAGCAACCAAGCATGAAATCTTGGAGAATAATGTCCTCATTTAAGGGTGAGCAGATAAAGAGGAGCCCACAGAAGAGACTGAGGGACTGTCTTCATTCACTCACTCATGCATGCATTCATTTGGTCAACAAATATTTTTTGGTACCGCCCACAGACAGATTTTGAGCACCAAGGGCACACTCAGAAATGATGAGTCCAGAAATGATGCCCTCCAGAACTTCCAGTGAGGAAGGCACTCAGGAAAATGCAGCGCCCTGAGAGGTCCCAGAAAGGGCAGTCAAGAAGAACACAGTCTGATGGCGTCAAGTGCAGTGGAGGTTAAGAGGTGGGGAGGAAAAGATGGGAAAAAGGGAGAACTGGGGAGGCAAGAGGGACAAATGAGGGAGAAGAGAAAGGAGAGGAGAGAAGACAGAGGCACAGAGTGGGAATTTCTGATTCAAGAATCCTAGGCTGGGCTTGGTGGCTTATGCCTATATCCCAGCACTTTGAGAGGCCGAGGCGGGTGGATCGCCTGAGGTTAGGAGTTTGAGACCAGCCTGGCCAACATGGTAAAACCCTGTTGCTACTAAAAATATAAGGTTCGCTGGGCATGGTGGCAGGTGCCTGTAGACCCAGCTACTTGGGAAGCTGAGGCAGGAGAATCACTTGAACCCAGGAGGTGGATGTTGCAGTGATTCGAGATTGCCCGACTACACTCCAGCCTGGGTGACAGAGAGAGACTCCATTTCAAAAATAGAAAGAATCCCGTGTTCTTCCCCCTGGCCTTACCTTAGAAAGCAGAGTAAGTGCTGACTTAATCAGGTTTACCTCCATTGCCATAGCAACCTCTGGGACTGGCTTTGCTGAGCTTTCTTGAGACCAGAAGTGAAGAAGTTACTTTATATCAAGTTACCTACCAATTAGGCTAGTGATTTCTTTTTTAAAACATTCTTTTAAAGCCTTGCCATGTTTTCTCTTTGGAGAATTTATTTTTCACCTCTTTATTCACTGGGATTCTGGACCATAATATATCTAAACACAAAAAATACTAAAGACTGAAAATAAAATTATTCTATTATCTGATTATAAAAGTCGTCATTGTTAAAAAAAAAAAAGCCTTGGAAAATACAATATCACTCCTTTTCCCACCACTCTTAGTATTCCATTGTTTTTCTTCCCAATCCTGTTTCTTGACACTTTTTATGGCATTTAAATATATTTTTATTGTTTATATACAGTTTCATATATGGTTTTGTTTGCTAACTAATTACATCATGGATATTTCCCCATGTCACTAAAATAACTATAAAATCATTTCGTTATACATAAACTTCACATTTTAGCTCTACCTCTATTTTAATGCAGCAAATTGTCCACTTTTATACATAAATTGTTGTTCCTGAATCTTTTTTTTTTTTTTTTGAGACGGAGTTTCGCTCTTGTTACCCAGGCTGGAGTGCAATGGCGCGATCTCGGCTCACCGCAACCTCCGCCTCCTGGGTTCAGGCAATTCTCCTGCCTCAGCCTCCTGAGTAGCTGGGATTACAGGCACGTGCCACCATGCCCAGCTAATTTTTTGTATTTTTAGTAGAGATGGGGTTTCACCATGTTGACCAGGATGGTCTCGATCTCTTGACCTCGTGATCCACCCACCTCGGCCTCCCAAAGTGCTGGGATTACAGGCTTGAGCCACCCCCCCCCGGCTGTTCCTGAATCTTAAAAACAGTCAAACTCATTCACACTTCAAAATAATTTTTGTATTTTTTCTTAGAATCTTTGTGTTTAAATTAATGTCTCATACATTTCAAAGAGCACTATTAATACGATTGAAAGTGATCACAGCATCTTTTGTCTCCAAATGCAAGTTATTTTGAAATGTGATCTGATTTTATTTTGTAAATTCCTTTATTAAGAAAGTTGACCCAAATTTGAGAAATGATACATTTAGTCTTGACTCATGTCATTCAGCCCCAGGTTGCCATCAGTGCTTGCTGGAATTCCATAGTTTTAGCACTGGTGGAACTGCTAATTTAAAAATCAGCTTTTCCAGATCTTTAAATTTGTCAGAGAATATTAATCCTTAACCTAAGTTTTTTCCCTGCTTTCTCATTTTACATTTATTTCTTTTCTTAGTTTCATTATGAT
This sequence comes from Cebus imitator, assembly GCF_001604975.1. Classification (NCBI taxonomy): domain Eukaryota; kingdom Metazoa; phylum Chordata; class Mammalia; order Primates; family Cebidae; genus Cebus; species Cebus imitator. Next base: position 2,244,567 of record NW_016107403.1, read on the forward strand.
ATATGAAACTAACATATCCTTTGTATGAGGATTCAGTGGTTACACCAAATAGCAAACAGGAAGTTATTTTTTGCTTGTTGGAAAAATTCACTTGCCTTATGTAGCTTTTCCCATTATTTTACTCTCAAACATTTGGTGTACTTCTGCTTTACCTGTGTTTCTTATAAAAAGACTATGGTTGGACTTTAAGAAATTAACTGTCTTTTAACTGACAAGTATAATTCATTTTTATTTAATTATGATCATTGATATATTTGGATTTATTTTCACTATCTTCTTACACTTTCTATTTGTCCTGTAAAATTCCTACTCCATTTTTCTCCTTTAGTATTTTGGAATGTATAGATTTTAATTTTTTAATGGTTAAAGTTATTAATTATATTCACCCTCTTAAAACTTAGAATATTTTAACTCTTTCTCAGCTTATAAGCTGGTATTGTCTAGTATTTTATTTCTATTAAAAGGTCTTGTGGGCTTGGTGCAGTGGTTCATGCCTGTAATCCCCGAACTTTGGGAGGCTGAGGTGGGTAGATCATGAGGTCAAGAGATCGAAACCATCCTGGCCAACATGGTAAAACCCCGTCTCTACTACAAATACAAAAATTATCAGGGAGTGGTGGTGCGCACCTGTAGTCCCAGCTACTCAGGAGGCTGAGGCAGGAGAATCACTTGAATCCAGGTGGTGGAGATTGCAGTAAGCTGAGGTCGTGCCACTGCACTCCAGCCTGGCGACAGAGCGAGACTCTGTCTCGAAAAAAAAAAAAAAAAAAGTCTTGTGAAATGTATCATATATAGAAGAGTTTACAACATGTATGTGTGTTTATACACACATATGTACACTCATATATTTACCATTTTAAAAAACAGGCTATGACCTCTGTTTTAGAAGCTCATCTCCCCCAACCTCTGATTTTTATAACTTCACAAATTAGGTTTATTAGTGTTGATATTTATTTACATGTATCCATGTAACTACAAATGTCTTTGATCACGTTATCTTTCTTTCAACTTACAGCTCACATTTCCCTTCTGGGGTCCTTTTTCTTCTTTCCAAATTATATATATCCTCAAGAAGTTCCTTTACTAAAGATCTGTCCATAGTAAATTATCCTGGCTTTTGTTCACCTAAATATATTCTATTGCATTCCCATGAAAGGTAAGTTTTACTGGGTATCCAATTATAAATGGAAACATTTTTCCCAGTATTTGAAGACATCATCTTTTGGCTTCTGCTTATATTGATAAGAAGTTAGATGTAAAACAGGAAAGCTGTCTTATTTTTAAGCTATTCAATTTGTCTTTAATATTCTTTCATTTCTGGGTGTGAATACGTTTTAGAATTTTTTTGTACTTCCTTAATATAAGGAGCCACACAAATTATTGAATATTGTTTCCATCTCATTTTCTCTAGTCACTCTTTCTGGAACTTTTATTAGATAATTGTTAGAACTTCTCACTTAAATTTTCATGTCTATAACATGATATCCTTCTCTTTTTCTCTCTGTACTATATTCAAGTAGTTTTGGCTTAGTCACCTTTCAATTTATTAATTATGGATTTCATTTCTAATTCGTTAGTCAAGTCATATGTTGAATTTAAAAATTCAACTATTTTACTTCCAGAAGTTGAGAATCTTCTTTGATTCTTTTATAACAGTATGTTGTTCGTTGCTCATGTTTTTAAAGTTTTTATTAAATATTGAAGACATATTTACTTATAAGCTATAGCTGTCTGGCACACTCTCCAGTTTTGTACATATAGTTTTATTAAAACACAGGCAAGCCCATTCATTTACATACTGTCCATCGCTGCTTTTATACTAGAATAGCAAGGCTGAGTCTTTTTGACAGAGACTGTATGGCTTGCAAAGCCTAAAACGTATACTATCTGGCCTTTTAGAGCAAAGTTTGCCAACCTTGCTGTATGTGATAATTCCAACCCAAAGCCTGCCTGAATGTCTGATTCCACTGCTTGATGTTTCTAACCCTGTCTGATGATATCTTACTCCATGGGTGGTCTTGTGATTTGTAAAAAAATTGTGAGCTCATTTTTGTTGAGGCATTAGCTGTGAGAATTTTATGAGGCTTGAATTGGAGAATATTCCTTCCATTTGTGTTTACCTTTGCCAAGTGCCTGGTCATTTTAAATTAATTTTTTTGGTTTGTTTAAAATAGTTTCAGAATAGGTACACAAAGTGAATCTGAACCCAGGCTTGAGGCCTGACTGGTGATTATTTGTAACTTCTGGTAGAGGGTAGGGACTTTTATTTTTTCTTCCAACCAAAATCAAGGCTAAGATGCAAAATTTTCTTTGCTATTTCCTTTGCATGGCAAATATTTTCTAGTTCACTATTTTATTGGGAATGTGGGCCTTTGGGGACTCATTCCAAAGTCTCCATGCAGGACACTACACTGCTTTGTCGCCTGCCTCCCCTGTCCCCCTTCCCCCGACATGGATGTAAAAACTAAAAGCTCTAATTTACAAAACACTGGCAAATGCCCTCAGGGTCTGATGCCTGCTCCAGTGAACATTTACCATGCTTATTCTGAATTCTGGCTTCCAACTTCATTTTTGGCCTCTGGGGATTAAGATACTTTAATTTCTTGCCAAGTTAGCTATTCATTTTATCCAGCATTTTAAAGGTGCTTTTTGGGGGAGAATTTTTCAGGATATAGAGTCTGTCATATTGCTGGAAGCAAACATTAGAAATTTTTAAATGAAAAAAACACGCAATTAGGAAAATGGAAATAGAAAAGTTTCATAACACTCCAACAGGATTCCAAGCCTACCTAGTGTTTATTTATATCTGAGTTATGAGTGTTGTCTCTGGAGTCAGACAACCTGGGTTTGGAATCAGGCCCTGCCGTTTACTACTGCTAGGGGTGAGAGTAGGCAAATTTTTCTGTAAAGGGCCGGATGGCAAGTACAGTTGTCCCTTAATATGCATAGGGGATTACTTCCGGGATACCCCATGGACAACAAAATCCATGGATGCTTAAGTCCCTGATACAAAATGGAATAGTATTTTCATATAACCTATGTACATCCTCTTGTATGCTTTCAATCATCTCTAGATTACTGATAATATCTAATACAATGTAAACGCTGTGTAAAGAATTGTTGTATTGTTTTTAGTTTATATTATTTTTATTGTATTTTTTTATTTTTATTTTTCAAATATTTTTGATCCTTGGTTGGTTGAATCCATGGATGTGGAGCCCTCACATATGGAGGGCTGACTGTATTTTGAGCTTTGCAAGCCATATGCAACTACTCAACTCAGCCACTGTATCATGAAAACAGCCATCATTACGTAATATGTAATGAATGGGCATGGCTGTGTTCCAAAAAACTTTACTTACAAAAGGATGCCCTTAGCTGGATTTGAACTTCAGTCTTTAGATTGCACACCCCGGCCTTGTACAAGTTAACACATTTCTTTAAGCATCAGTTGTTTCATCTCTAAAAGGGAAAAAATAATAATACCTGTGTCATCCATAGGTTGTTTGAGCATTAAATTCATGAATTTGTCAGAGGCATTTGAACCATAGCAAGTCCATCTTAAATAGGGGTAAAATGAGAGACTTGCTGGGCTGCATTCCCGGAAAACTAGGCATTCTTAGTTACCAGATGAGATAGGAGCTCCGCACAAGATACAGGTCGCAAAGGCACTGCTGATAAAACAGGACGTCATAAGAAAGCCTGTCAAAACCCACCAAAACCAAGATGGTGATGAAAGTGACCTCTAGTCATCCTTACTGCTCATTATATGCAAATTATAATGCATTAACATACTAAAAGACATTCCCACCAGCACCGTGCCAGTTTACAAATGCCATGGAAACGTTTGGAAGTTACCCTACATAGTCTAAAAAGGGAAGGGACTCTCAGTTCCAGGAAGTCTCCACCCCTTTTCCCAGAAAGCTCATGGATAATCCACCCCTTGTTTAGCACATAGTCGAGAAATAACTACATTTAGTCAAGGAGCCCATGACACTTCTCTGCCTGGAGGGTAGCCATTCTTTTGTTTATTTCTCTAAAAAACTTGCTTTTACTTTATGGATTCACCCTGAATTATTTCTCGCTCAAGGTCGGAGAACACTCTCTTCAGGTCTGGATCAGGATCCCTTTCCAGTAACAAATTCATGTAAGTGGTAGTGTTAGCTATGATGTCACTGCTGGAAGTGATGATGAGATTTGAAACCAGTTTCTTGATTTTTTAAGATCATAAGGTGTCTTGCTTTCAAATCATTTAAATACATCCAATGTAGTAGCTTCCTATGCTGCTACTGATGACACACAATAGACAGCTAACAATACTGCAGTAACTAACGACCCCTAAATCTCAGTGGCTTTAAAGAACTCGGATTTAAGTTTTGCTCATACTGCATTCCATCACAGGTCGATGAGGGGTTCTCCACACTGTCATTCCTCTGGGGCCCAGGCTGATTTGAGTTTGAGTGTTCCACCATCTTGAAATCACTGGTCACTACAGAGGAAAGGAGCTTTGGAGGATCTTTAAACAACAATGAAATGCTTGGTCTGCAAGTGATGTGTTATTTCTCTGTACAGCTCACAGTCAGAGTTGATCACATCTTTCTCTCCCACTAGCTTATTGCTTGGGTTGCTGGGCGTGTTGTCACAGATAAGCTTCATCTGTTGGCCTCTGCAAGGAGTGCCTAGAAGTGCAGAGCTTCTAACCCAAGGCCATATGCTTCCCAGGGCAGCCCACATGCAGGGAATGCTTCCTGTGTGGGTAGAAAGGCCCAGCCCTTTCAGCCCAATGTAGGACAATTCTGATGGCCATTTTAGGTCTGGAAATCTCTGGAATTTGGCTCAGCCTGTTGTTGGGCAACCTGGCTTCTACCTCTGCCCAATCCTGCTTGCCCTTCTCCTTTCCACAGGGGTTTTTCCCAAGGATACTCCTTAATAAGCATCCTGTATACTAAATTTCATCTCAGGGTTCTTCTCTAAAAACTCAATCTGTGACATTCACCATGTACCCAAGAGAGGGAAGCCTGGAAATATCTCCTGAGGAACACCAAGGACTACCTCACTCACTAAAGTGAATATGGGTAGCCCTTATACATGGGAGAGACTAAGATCACAACCATGATAATAGCTAATATTTATTGAGACTCACCTGCCGCATGCTGCACTAAAATATGTTACTTGGATTTGCTCACTTAATCTTCACAACACCCTATGTATTAAAATTAGAGATTAGGCTAGGAAATGACAAGCTATGGCCTGCAGACCAAATCTGCCCACACCTGTGCCTTTATGTATTGTCTATGGCTACTTTCATGTTGTAAGTGCAGAGTTAAGTTGTTGTGACAGACACTTTATGACCCACAAAGTTGAAAACATTTACCATCTAGTCCTTTCCAGAAAAAGCTTGCTGAATCCTGTTTTGGATAACATTTTCATTTTATAGATAGCAAAATTGAAGCTTTCAGAAGTATGTGGTTTATTAAATCACAGAATGTCAATTTTTGTCATGTAGATCAAAGATAAAATTCTAAGTACCCCAACCAACTGAACGAACCTCTACCCCCAGCCAAGGGCATTTCAAAGTTAACTTGAAAAACTAGTTCAGGCCATGATGGGAAGAGGGCAGTCAGGCCTCATTATGCCCTCCTTCCTTAGGAATTCAGGCACAACTGACCAGAGTCAACATTAAAACAGGCTGAGAGTGGTGGCTCATGCCTGCAATCCCAGCACTTTCGGAGGCCAAGGCAGGCAGATCACTTGAGGTCAGGAGTTCAAAACCAGCCTGACCAACATGGCAAAACCCCGTCTTTATTAAAAATTCAAAATTAGCCAGGTGGTGAACGCCTGTAATCCCAGCTCTTTTGGAGGCTGAGGTAGGAGAATCACTTGAACCTGGGAGGCAGAAGTTGCAGTGAGCCAAGATTGCACCGTTGTATTCAGGCTTGGGCAACAAGAGTGAAACTGTCTTAAACAAAGAAACAAAAAACAAAAGCAAAACCCCCCAAAAAACCATGAAAACAGAGGCTTGAGACTGACAAAACAGACTCTTTGCAGCAATAAGATACCAACATGACAGCAGACCCTGAAAGAAACTGAAGTCTATATATCTTTTTACATTTTCTGAAATGGCCTTGCAAAGCTGTCTCTTGTAGGAAAAATCTGCATTCTGTCGAGAATGTCCTTCCCTTTCCAGGTGTTTCCTTGATCTAGGAGATCATTAGCTGAGTTTAGGATCTTTTTAAGTCTAGTAAGAAACATTTACAATCTATTTTCTCTGAAGCCAGCTACCTGGAGGCTTCATCTGTATCAGAAAATCTTTGAATCTACCTATGACCTGAAAACCCGCTGCCCCACCCCATTTTGTATTGTCTCACCTTTCCAGATTGAACCCATTCTACACCTTAACTGTATTGATTGATAGCTTATGTCTCCCTAAAATGTACAAAACCAGGCTGCATCTCCACTACCTTTGGCACACTGGGGCTGTGTCATGGGTCATGGTCCTAATATTTGGCTCAGAATAAATCTCTTTCACTGCTTCACAGTTTGATTCTTTTTGTCAACAGTCATGAAGACAAACATTTAAAGAGCAGGCCACTTATGTGATGCAGGTGCAGCGCCCCCCCGCAACCCCCCCCCCCGGCCATGCCACTGATGGCCTTTGTAAGTGCTCAGTGAATGATTATGATTTTCTTCCCTTCTCTTCTTCCCACCATCCTTCTTTGTAAACTCGAAGCCTTATCTTCCATCTTTGCTCTAAATCCCCTCCCAGAGAAGCTCTATTTTCTAGCCACAAGAGTTCTGAAATTGCAATTGTGTGGCCTCTTTCTACCAAGTGAAAAACACAAGAGACGCATCCATTTTTGATACTTTTGACTATAAAACCTCTGGAGGAAGTTCTGTTTTTCTGAAATGGCTTTTACTGGAAGAGTTAGGGTGGTACATCTGTAGAGCCTGGGTTGGCTACCAGGAAACACTTCATGATGGCTGAGAAATTATTCCACATGCTGAACCTTAAAGTGATAACATAAAATGGCAGCCTTGACAGACCCCTTAGAATCTAAGGCTGAGATTACCTGTTTCCAACTGCTTCCAGCTGAGAAGTGGCTCCCAGGACAGCACTGAGTAACTCAAAAGCATTCCCTCTTAAAGTGATTATTCAAGGGGATTCAAGAGTTAATTCCGTAATGCCCATCCAGTTGCTTCCTAGATTCTTCCAGAACATGGGTCTTATGCCCCTAAATTCACTCCCATACTTAGAAGCAGAACTGGGAACTCAACTCCATTTTTTGATACCAAAATTTGTGCTCTTCACTGTGCATTTCACCCCCTACTGATACACTAATATCCAAGATCATGTATTTACTTTCTACAGATACCCTTATATGTGCTCATGTAAACTATCTGGCAAGTAGCAGCAAGAAGATTATAGGAAGAGGTTCTACCTATCCATCTCTTTTTTATTTATTTATTTATTTATTTATTTATTTTTGAGACAGAGTTTCGCTCTTGTTACCCAGGCTGGAGTGCAATGGCGCGATCTCGGCTCACCGCAACCTCCGCCTCCTGGGTTCAGGCAATTCTCCTGCCTCAGCTG
>NW_016107403.1:2252192-2272857 GCF_001604975.1 Cebus imitator
GTAGAGATGGGGTTTCACCATGTTGACCAGGATGGTCTCGATCTCTTGACCTCGTGATCCACCCGCCTCGGCCTCCCAAAGTGCTGGGATTACAGGCGTGAGCCACCGCGCCCGGCCTTATCCATCTCTTTATACCATGCCTTCTAAAGAGAATGTCCCTGACTTTCAGAAAGAATCCTTGGATTTAGTCAGGAATATTAGATCCCTAAATAAAAATGTCTAAAATCTTTTCCCCATTCTTTGTTGTTGTTTTTGACACAGGGTCTCATTCTGTCACCCAGGCTGGAGTGGTCCTGTGATCACAGCCCACTGCAGCCTCGACCTCCCAGGATCAGGTGATCACCTTAGCTTCCCAGTATACTTGGCTAATTATTTGTGTTTTTGGTAGAGATGGGGTTTCACCATGTGTCCCAGGCTGGTCTAGAACTCCTGAGCTCAAGCAAGCCAGCTGCTGTGGCATCCCAAAGTGCTGGAATTACAGACACGAACTGTGCCCAGCCTGTTTTTTATTGGTATAAATTTAAGGGGCAAAATTGCAGTATTGTTACATGGGTATATTGGGTAGTGGTGAAGTCTGAGTTTTTAGTGTGGCCATCACCTGAATAGTATATGTTATACCCATTAAGTAATTTCTCATCCTCATTTTTGGTTCATTAAAAAACAGCTGGCCCTCAAAAATGGCTAGGGAACGGTGCACAAATGAAAGAATGAATCAATGAACAAATTAATCAATTAATCAATCTCCAGACCCTTGACAACTTAAGGATCTTGGGCAAGTTTTATGCTCATGATAAACAAACAAAAAGAAGATAGCAGATTTCTTATTGCTGACTTAGGCATCAGAAGGTACACAATCATTTATTTAACAAACACTGAGCCTTCGCTATGAATTGAACACTGTGATAGGCACTGAGGATATGACATGCAAGTTCTCTCTGCCCTCAGCACAGGCAGGCCTCTGGAGATGAGGCTGAAGCATGAAACTTGGTGTGGGCACAGGAAGCTTCACCTGGGGCTTTGGCCAGTTGCTTGTATGTAGGGAATAGAACATAGGGAGACATATATGGATAGAAGATCCCCTTTCTAGTAAGTGAATTGGGAATGCAATATCCAGGTGGAGGATTGGGAAGGGTTAAGTGTAAGGTTCTTGGGCAGCTGGGAGGTGTAACTCGATCCATCTCAGCAGTAGCTTTTTAAATCTGGGCTTTAAAACCAGGAAACCTGGAGAAATCAGACTCAGGGCTGGTTTTACTAGTCTCCCCTCTCTGTTTAGAAAGATAGTTCTTGCCTGTATAGCTGGTGTTTCTTTGGCAGTGTGAGAGACTTCTGCATATTGCTCAGTTTATGCATATTATGATGACTTTTACTAGCTGCAGTTTTCAGAGTGTGTCCTGGTCTCCAGGAACAGGGGAAGTTAAGAGGACAACAAAAGAGAGATGTTTTAAAAGCACTGACTATTTTAATGACATAATTTCATCAATATTACAGTGTTCAGATACAAATAGAATAGGATTCTTTCTACGGAACTTTTCAAATCGTTAATTTAGGATTAGGAAACTCTCCTCACTCCCCCTAAGGCCACTGCTTGATTCTGTTAAAGCAACTTAATTCAGGTTAGGGTAAAATTTAAGCAAACTCCATTGCTCAGCAGAATGCTGCCTGAAAACAGCTAAAGACAAGTCAGAATGTCCCTAACCAAACGTCAAGTATTATTAACAAAGACCTGCCTTAATTCTGGTTTATCTCATGATGACCAAGGAGAAAAACAGTCTTCCCCTGCCAGAAGTATTCTGTCTATTACAGAGAATGGATTGTGTGTTCAATGGTCATAAGAGAATGGATAATATACATCATAAGAGTTCAGAAGAGAGAGTAAACTGAAATTTAGGGCATTTCAAAGGACTTCATGGATGAAAAGGATCTTGAATTCTAATTGAAGGAGAAGGAAGACTTAGTTGAGGAGGTGAGAGAATTTCAGAATGATAGGAAGGGAGGGTTGGAGGCAGAAATTTGGGTATCCTATTTCTGCAGACTAGTGACTGATCAGGGTCTTTTTTTTTCCCTTCAAAAGAGAAAGAAGAAAAAATTAGGTTGGTGCAAAAGTAATTGCGATTTTGCAAAGTAATGGCAAGAACTGCAATTAGTTTTGCACCAACCTAAATAGGTAGCTACATGTAGTTGGAACAGAAGGTTTGTTTGGGGATGTAGCCCAAGATTAGGTTGAAAAGTAAGAAGGAGGCAATCTGTGAAGGGCCTTGGGTCTTAGAAGAGCAGATGAGGCTAGGAGTTGATATGCAGAGGTGGAATAGTACCTTTTCTCCATGTTTTCTTCTTTGTTTCTAGGTTGCTGTAGTCACTATACAATGTCTTCCTCAGTTTGATGGCAAGCAGAAAGGTTATTGAAAAAAAAATTAGGATCAAGTGTTAAACTCAGGCAGTATCATGTTCTACTGCAATTCGGTGAAAATTCTAATGTAGATAAAAGATATAATGATTTTAATAACTCCCTGAGATTTAAGTAAAGAAGCAATGTTAGGCTGGGCACAGTGGCTTATGCCTGTAATCCCAGCACTTAGGGAGGCTGAGGTGGGTGGATCACCTGAAATTAGGAGTTGGAGTCCAGTCCAACATGGTGGAACCCCATCTCTACTAAAAATACCAAAATTAGCTGGACATGGTGGTGCATGCCTGTAATCCTAGCTGCTTGGGAGGCTGAGGCAGGAGAATCACTTGAACCCGAGAGGTGGAGGTTGCAATGAACCGAGACCCCACCACTACATTCCAGCCTGGGAGACACAGCAAAACTCCATCTCAAAAAAAAAAAAGAAGCAATTTTAGCAACTTAACAACATGAACGACACTGAAGTTGAAGCAAAGCAGGGAGTTCCCTTTAAAATTGGATCACAGTTTATAAGTAGCTGTATCCAAATGGAGAGAACATGATTGCCATCCAGCACTGAAACAACCTGGCAGGTGTCTGGGCATCTTTGAGCTGAAATTCAAGCAGGGAAATGAGTCATTGGAAAAGTTCCAGTCAAAGAAGTGTTCAAAACTGAGATACCAAAGTAAAATAAAATTTGGAGGCCTTTTGGTGATCCAGAGGCAAGTGTTTCATGGATTTTTCTGTTGAGGTGCATCTCATTTTGTTGTGTATCCAAAGTGTTTTCCAAGATGCAAACTCCTTGAGAGCAGAAACATATTTCCTTCGTGCCTCATTGAATGCAGGCCAACCAGTGGCCCAATGAGGTTTGGAGGGTGTGAATGACAAGTGTAAATAAAATTGTGTTGACAGCTATTTAATTTTCATGTAGTTTCCTGTTTAACGTTCAAAAGTTCTGAATAAATGGGCATGACAAATCTCAGCGAAAGCTAAATTAATTAACACATTTTGGCTAGCTGCAGAGAGCCATTCTGCTGTCCTTGGCAGTCCGTACTGTGTGATACTCATCTTGATTATAAGTAAGGCAAGTGAGGAGGGGAAAGGAAAAATTTGTCTGTGGTGAGTTCCTTTTTTGTTGATCGGCTCCTCTAAATTCGTAGCATGGCAGACCATGCCCCGACCCATTTTCCTCTGATGGGTCTTGTTTCCCAGCCTGTAGTTCCTTTTTCACACCTGCTGCACATGTGATGATTTGTTCAGGATCTATTTATTCCCGGAGGCTCTCTGATCCCAGTGGACAGGGTCTGTATTGCCATGGCCAGGCACTGAGGGCCAGCACAAAGGCACTTGCTGGTCTAGGGGCAACTTTGGGTTGCAGTCTAACGTATTAATTCTAACTCCTCCATCTGAAATGGAAATCTGTTTTGAATTTGCTGTAAGGTTCTATGGAAGATAGCTGAGGGCCCTATAGTTGTTCAATAAATGTTTGTTATATGAAAACTAAAGGGAAGGGAAGGGAACTGCTGGGGTAAATCTCAGTTCTACTTTTTGCTCTATTCCAGGGGCTATGTCATCTTTTTCTCAAAGCAGACCTGTTTCCACCTTGCTCACATAGCTTGGCAGAAGGACACTTACATTTTCATTACATGAGCCTCTGCTGTAATTCTGCTTTTGTAAAGCTTCATGTTTTTTTTTTCTCATGGAGGCAGAGTTGAAGGTTGGAGGAGGTCACACATTTCTAAACTTCCTCACCCCTGCTTTCTTTGAGATGGAGTCTTGCTCTATCACCCAGGCTGGAGTGCATTGGTGAGATCTCAGCTCACTGCAATGTCCGCCTCCCAGGTTCAAGCAATTCTCCTGCCTCAGCCTCCCAAGTAGCTGGGACTATAGGCGCCCCACCACGACACCAGGCCTAATTTTTCTATTTTATTTTATTTTTATTAGAGTTGGGGTTTCACCATGTTGGTCAGGCTGGTCTCGAAGTCCTGACCTCAAGTGATCTGCCTGCTTCCACTTCCCAAAGTGCTGGGATTACAGGTGTGAGCCACCATGCCCGGCCCCTAACCCCTACCTTTTGATGCAATGGTTAAAAATACAAAACAGGCCTATGTGAGTGAATAAGGTACTCATTTTTGAGCAGTCACGAGCTCAAGATTCCATTCTTGGCCTATTGTTTGTATAGGAGAACACGGGACTTCCTGTCCCTACCACTTTGTGTGAGGTGTGGGGCAGCCAGCCACACTGTGCTAGCACCTAATAAGGTTGCAGATTTAATTCTAGCCCAAATCTAGACAAACTGATGTTCAAGTTAGAGCCAGCTGATGTTCAGAAAAGGCTGCCAGAATCCAACTGAGGAAATGGAGCCATAGGTTCTGTTTAAAATTCTCTCCTTTGATTTCATTTTTTCATTTTCTCCATCTACCTCTCTGCCTGCCCCCTTTCTCATTCATTGCTTACTGCTTCCTTCCCCCTCACTCTATTCATTCCTCTTCCTTCTTTGCCTCTATCCATCTTTCTGGCCCTCCCCCTCTGTCTTTTCCCTTCTCACCCTCTCTCTCCTGTTTCCTCTCCTCTCACTTTCCTTTACCTCAGTCTCTCTCTCACTCTTACTCTCTCTCAGTCTCTCTCTTGCTCTTATTTTCTCTCTCTCTCTTCCTTTGATCTACAGCCTACTGGCATCTCGTTTCTTTTCCTTCTCCTTTCCCTTTTTCTTTCTCAGAATTTCTTGATGAAACGAAAAGGGGACTAAAAGGAGCTCCATGAAATCCTTGCCTGAAAGAAAACATGGGTGGACGCGCTTCTGATCACAGGCAGCCACTAAATTTGATTTGTAGCTGATCTTAAATGTAGGAAAAGATTTTCAATTACAAAACTCATAAAGTGTAAAGATGAGGGAACTGGCCGCATTTTGAGTTTGACTAATGGTCTCAAAGCGCTTTAAAATGTTTGGCATTTGCCAGTCTCTCTTTCTTCTCCTAATCCTCAAACTCATGAGTTTTTATGGCAAACATAATCCTGTTTTCTGATTCATTTACACTTAGCTCATCTGAGTATTGTTTTGTAAAAGCCATCTGAAGTCCAAGAAGTTTTATGAGATCTTTAAAGACTTGTTTTTTGAACCAGGAAGTTGTGTACTGCCAATATAAATGGACCTTGAACTCTAGGGGGTTTGAGTCCAGCATCTATAGCATTAAACTGGGTTTTGACTTGGCAAAGGACCATCCCCATGCCTGACAGAAACTGGGCTTTCACTTTCAGAATAACAGTAAGTTTGGTGTTTTGGATAAGTGACCATCTTAGATGATAGTACATGGGGTGCATAACACGTTTTTCAAGGATTATCTTGCTAGTTACGTAAATAGCAAGGGACTTATGTGGAAAACTGCGATTTTGCTGGAGAGTGGGGCTGTTTGCTCATGTGTATATTTCCATATAAATTGTGTGTACACACACGTATACCAACGTGTAGAGGGATGGGATTGACATTCACGCTAGAGATTTATATATTTTTTAAAAATTATTTTTATTTTTATTATTTTTTTGAGATGGAGTCTCGCTCTGTCACCAGGCTGTGCCACCCAATGGCTCAATCTTGGCTCACTGCAACCTCCACCTGCAGGCTTCAAGCAATTCTCCTGCCTTAGCCTCCCGAGTAGCTGGGATTACAGGCACACACCACCACGCCCGGCTAATTTTTGTATTTTTAGTAGAGATGGGGTTTCACCATATTGCCCAGGCTGCTCTCAAACTCCTGGGCTCAAGTGATCTGCTCACCTTGGCCTCTCTAAGTACTGGGATTACAGGCATGAGCCACTGTGCCCAGCCTTACACTAGAGATTTTTTTCCCCTGTGGTTTTGTTTCAGAGATGATCTCATTGTGATATATCCAAATTTGTCATAAGGCAAGTTGTAATTGGGTTGAAGATTGGTGTGAAATGCCCACCCCTGCATTGCTGTGGGTTGAGAGGAAAATTGCATTACATATTTTTTAATGGTTAAAACATTTTTTTCTGCAGAGCCAAATGGTTAAGGTAATTTCCACCCACCCTCCCCCCCGCCAAATACAAGGATCTCAGGCAGATTCCCAGGACCTCTGGAAACTGAGGTTCAGAGAGGCAAAATAACTTGCTCAAGTTTCCATGGGACGTTGCTATGGTTTGGCTGTGTCCTCACCCAAATCTCATCCTGTAATCCTATAATCCCCACCTGTCGTGGGAGGGACCCGGTGGGAGTAATCTAATCATGGGGGTGGTTACCCTCATGCTGTTCTCGTGATAGTGAGCTCTCAGGAGATCTGATGGTTTTAAAGGGGCTTTCCCCTCTTTTGCTTTGGCACTTCTCCTTGCTGCCGCTATGTGAAGAAGAATGTGTTTGCTTCCCCTTCTGCCATAATTGTAAGTTTCCTGAGGCCTTCTTAGCCCTGCGAAACTGTGAGTCAATTAAACTTTTTTCCTTTACAAATTACCCAGTCTTGGGTATGTATTTGAAGGGTAACAACAGACTCATACAGAAGTAAAGCAGCAGGTAGAGCCCAGCCCTGCAGAGTCCCCGTCCAGGCTGTACCATTCACAGGTAGCTGCCACTTACTGCCCAAAAGCAGCTCTGATGCTTGCCATCTGTCCATCTGGGGCCTGGGAGTGACCCACCAGAACAGCCAATCCACCACTGAAGACAGGTAGAGGCTGGTCTTGCTGGGGACGTTGTGCTTTACTCTTTCCTGAGCTTTTAACTATATGACATCTTTCGCCTGTCCTGGTTCTGCAGAATGTTGTAGCTATGCTACTCACCCTCCTCCTACCTTCCATCCATTTCAACTGCTGTTACATAATAATCCCCATCTGAGCGGTAAGAGCTCTGTGAACTGATCTGAGTTGCAGGTAGGAAAGATTTTCCCTACATGTTGGTGAATTTTCCGTAAGATGACAAAGAATTGTGGGCTGTACTATGATACAGGCATCATACAAATCATGTCCTCCCTTGTGAGAGGTCTATCATGATCTTAAAGTGTTGCTTCATTCAGTTGTTTATCTTTCTTAAGTTTTCATTTATATCTTCTCTCCCTAACAAGATAGCAAGTTTCTTAAAGACAAAGGCTTTATGCCTTGTGATCCTTTGTATTTCCACAGCCTCGGCGTCTCCTTCAGAGATAGAGTGGATATTTACTAGCTTCTGTTGTATCCTTCATACAGAACCTCGTGCTGAGAGACAGCTTCTTTTTTTGTTTTTTGAACTTTTCTTAAGACTAGTCAAGTACCATATCAAGAAGAGGGGAAAGAGTAGAACAGGGAGTTGGATCTGTAACTGACTGTGAACAATCGAGGTAAGTCATTACCTTCGAACCAACCTGGGAGGCAGCCTTGTGACTCATCTCCTTCCTCAATCTTCTCAGCTAGTTTACTTTGGCATGGCTCAGAGGCTGACCTAGAATGCTCCTGTCCAGAGGGACCCTGGATGTTCTTAGAGATATAGACAGCTAGGGCTGGAAGGGACTTTTCATCCAATTCTTCTGTGACAGAGGAGGAAGTGGAGGTTCAGAAGGAGAGGTGAGCTCCATATGGTCCTTCAGCTGACCAATGGAAGTGTTAGGACTGGACTTGAGGGCTCTTCCCTCCAGTCCAGCGCTATTTATTCCATGACAGTGCCTCCCAAACTGTGTTCTCACAGGCAGCTGGTGCTCAGGCAGCTGGACTGAGGCCCTGGCTGCCAAATCAAATATTGGAGGTCTTTCTCCAATGCACAGAAAAAAAAAAATTAATTAATGGGTTAAGTTTCCTTAGGCTTAAATGATTTTTTCCATTAATTCTTCTTAAACCATTGTCACCTGCTACCAATTGTCTACTAGCCAACAAAAGCAGGCAACAAAACAAAAGGGGAAGCCGCAAGTAAATAAGAACAAGAACCGCCAAAGCCTTGGAAACACACTTCATTCTTAAGTTAAAGACTTAAAAAAAAAAAAAAAAAGACTGCTATGACCATGGACTTTCGTATTCACATAACAAAACCGTGCATACTACTGGTGACGTTGTTTTGAATTCAAATGCTGAAAGTAAATATATCATTATTTCATGGTTTTCTCCAAAGAGGACTATGACCCCCCCAGGACTATCCCTGGAACATTCTGCCATCTCTCTTAAGGGTCAGGTCACCTCCAAGCTGGGTGACCTGTCGGATTAAGGTCCGGTGAACGGATCCATCTTTATTAAAAACAATAATGGCGTAGGGTTGTCAGGGATCCTGAACTCTACTCCTAACCTAAAGGCACAGGGACAGGGCTGTCTCTGCGGTTGTCCCTGGGCGGTTCTCCCCGTCCACGCGGGCGCCCTCTGCTGCCCGCCCTGCACTCCCATATCTGCCAAGCGAGGAGTGGGGTACCAGAGGCTGCAGACCGAAAAGCAGCCACTGGGACTTTACAGCCCCACAGACAGCCACCTAAAGCCTCTCCGAAGGAGACCTCAGCGCGCCCCGACAGCCCTTTCTGGGGCCCGATTTGGTATTTGAATTCAACCCCGTAGCAAGTATCCCAGCAAACACGGATAAGAAAATGCGAGGGCTTCCAAATAGTATCAAACGCATGGGGCTTGGGAAAGGACAGGACCGTTGAGTAACTTTGCTGAGCCCTTTGTCCTCTCCCGGGACACGGGACCGGGGCGTGGGGACCTCCGCCTCGGCGACCTACGGGAGCAACCCCTGTGGATGTGGAGGGTGGCGGCGCGCTCTCGGGCTCCTCGCACGCCTTCCCCAATTAGGTTCTGCCGCCTGACGTCACGTCTGCCGGAGATTGGCTGCTCAGGTCTGACACCCGGGGCCACGGGAGAGAAACTTTTAAAAGACTTCGCCGCCGGGGCTGCCTCGGAGTGTCCCGCGCGCTCTCTCGCTCGTCCTCGGCCACCCTCGCCGGGCCCCGCTGCGGCGCGCGCTGCACCCTCGGCCGGGCGCGCCGACCCTCACCTTGCGCGGCCCGCTCCTCTCGCCCCTCCCCGCCCCCCGGGCTCCGCGCTCCCCACCCCCACGCCCGCCCCCCGCTCCCCGCCGCAATCAGCCGGGGTCTGGGGCCACTCAGCCGCCCGCGGAGCTTCCTCCCTCGCCACTGACTTGGGCTCCTCCCGCCTTTCCCGGGCTCTCGCCTGCTCTCGGGGAAGCCCGAGCGCGCGGGGAAGGGCAAGCCGCGCGGGGAAGGGCGAGCCGCACGGCCGGGGGAGGGAGCCAGACCGCGCGCGGCCAGTCTCGCCGGCTGGGGCCCGCGATGGCGGGGACCTGGCTCAGGTGGGGGCTCCTGCTCTGGGCAGGGCTGCTCGCGTCGTCGGCGCACGGCCGGGTGCGGAGGATCACCTACGTGGTGCGCCCGGGCCCCGGCCTGGCGGCAGGCGCCTTGCCCCTGAGCGGGCCCCCGAGTCCGCGGACCTTCAACGTCGCGCTCAACGCCAGGTACAGCCGCAGCTCGGCGTCCGCCGGCGCCCCCAGCCGCGCCTCCCTCAGGGTCCCCTCGGAGCGGACCCGGCGCACAAGCAAGCCCGGCGGCGCGGCCCTGCAGGGGCTCCGACCACCGCCGCCACCGCCGCCGGAGCCGGCGCGTCCCGGGCCCCCCGGCGGGCAGTTCCACCCCAACCCCGGCGGCCACCCGGCGGCCGCCCCGTTCGCCAGACAAGACAGGGAAGTCTTGCGCTCCAAGGTGCCGCTGGAGACCCAGAGCGGCGGGGGCTCCAGGCTGCAGGTTCACCAGAAGCAGCAGCTGCAGGGGTAAGCCCACACCCCCTTCCGCTCGCCCGCCCGCCTGCCTCGCGCGCGCTGCGGGCGGAGGGACCCGCGGGGTCAGGGCCACTTGGAGCCCCGCAGTGGCCAGGGCGGTCGCGCGCGGTGGGTCGGCTTTCTCCTGCCAGCCTCCGCCTTCGCTGAGCGCCGCGGGAAGAGCAGAGTGCGGGGAAGTCCAGGAACTGTTGCAAACGCTGAACTCCCAGTGCATTGTTACCGAGCTGCGGGTAAACACAAAAGGCATTTCTGCCTGGGGCGTAACCTCCTCGTGCAAACCCAACTGTTCCTAGAAGATGGGCGTAAACATGAGGTCACTACAGTTAAATCCCTCAGCATCAATTAAATTCTTTGCAACTGAGTTTTAATTTTGGTCTAGCTAATGAAAAAAATGTTTCGAGGCAGGGCTAGCCGTAAAGATCCAGCCCCTGTTCTGTGGCCTGGAAATTTTCATTTTCAGCATCAGATAAATAGTGGGCTTGGGCTTCCCTGCACCTGTGGGGTCTGCTTTCCTGGAGCGCAGTGTCTTGGTATTGATACAAGTTTTGGTTGGACTGTTTCTGTTATTGGGTGTTCCTAGCCTCTTCCCTTTGTGGGTCCCCTCTTTCCCCCAGTTCATCTCAGGTTGGGGTGTAGGGAAAACTTGTTTTGCTTATTTGGCATGTTTTCTTCAGGGGTGATTCCAGGCCATGTGACCTCACTCCTTTTTGGACACTTCTCTCTGAAACTGATTTTCAGTTTAAAATGTTGGCCCAGATAATAGAAAAATAAATTTGACTCTACTGTGATGTGGGGGTAAGAAAACCATTTGTTTGGCCCTGGTTCTCCCCTCCTGTATAGCCCTAGGTTACGTAGGATTTTTGGTTCCCTCACCATTCCCGGATATATGGGCCTTGCCACTCTGCTTGGGCAGCTTTGGGTTGGGCATCCAGCGTACCTGTTAGGACTCTCTCTCGTCCAGAAGGATGCAGAAGCTGGAGGCTGGCCTTTCTGGAACCTGCTGGAAGCTTGGGTTCTTGGGAAGGGAGTCTTTCTGCTGCTGGACTCAGCGGTCTTGCTTTGTTTCAGGGTCAATGTTTGTGGAGAGCGGTGCTGTCACGGCTGGAGTAAGGCCCCTGGCTCCCAGAGGTGCACCAAACGTAAGTTGCCAAGTTCACAGTGGCCCTGCACAGTAGACAAAGTGGGGCTGTCCACATGGGGGCATCTCACAAGGGCCACTTGAAAGGGCTCTGGGGAAGCTGAAGTACAATCCATCCTTTTCCTGCAGGCTTCATTACCACCTAGGAAGGGCTGGGTCAGGGTAGTGTTAGTGTCAATGCCAGCGGCAATGCATTGCACAGAACCGTGCTATGCAGCCAAGATTTCTCTGAACTCAGTGGAGATATGCATTACTCTGGCACATCTGTGAATCAGGAGCTAGGAAAAAAATTTCCATTTAAGAATATGCCATATGGCAGAACCAATATAATTAATTTAAACATGGTACCAACAAATTAAAGACATTCTTTATGGTGGTGGCAGGAGGGGATTGGGGAGTAGAGGGCCCTATTGTAGAGTAAAACATCAATAGTTTCTGAAATCAGAACCCTTCATCCTTGAGGCCTGATGGTTTTCTAGAATGCGATTCTCTATGCTCTTCAGAACTGATGGGTGGGGTTCTCTGCAGTGCTTCTTCAGTTCATATGCATGCCCAGAAGTGTTTTAGAAAAATGTATTAATGATGCATATAGATTTGAGAACACTGGAGATTTTTTTCTCCTGTGCATTGTGAAGGTAAGGATCAAGTTAAAATGTATTTTGAGGCTCTTCTTGACAAATTGATGGTATCGGGTGTTCATTGGAAATAAAGGAGTCTTACTTCCCCCTCAGAAAAAGTGAAGCATTCTTAGTTGTTTTTTGCATGGAGATTGAGGCATTCCCATGTGGACTGGAATTGTTCGAAATTTCTGCTGCTTGGATTTTAAATACAGGTGGATGAATTAAAAAAATTTCAGATACAGTCAATTGAGTGACCTTGTTTGTTGAAAAACGTCTTCAATCCTGAAGGAAACAGAAGGACTTTGGCATAATGGCCTTATTTTTGTAAAAGGGAATGTCCACATGTTTTATGATGTCTTCCGATTAAGGAGTAATGGCAGACATGAGCAACCTTCTGACTATTGAACTGAAACCATTAGATCAGAAATGCTCAGGGTTCTAGGCATTTTAGATTAAATTGTAATTTTTCATTTTTTAACTTTTTAAGTTATACTTGTCAGAAATGTATTAGCATTTATTTAGAATTTAGCATTGCTCAGGCCAAATGACATGCCCGTCCGTCCCCACAGTAACTCATTCTTGTCCAAAACCTGCTATGATATTGTTTGCCTGTAACATGGAGATAACTCATCTGTCACAGCACCATTACAATGGGTTATTGCTGTGTAAAGGTTAAAAATACAGAATAGGGCTGGGCACGGTGGCTCATGCCTGTAATCCCAGCACTTTGGGAGGCCAAGGCAGGCAGATCACTTGAGGTCAGGAGTTGGAGACCAGCCTGGCCAACATGGTGAAACCCTGTCTCCGCTAAAAAATTAGCCAGTAGATTGGGCATGGTGGCTCACGCCTCTAATCCCAGCACTTTGGGAGGCCAAGGTGGGTGGATCACTTGAGGCCAGGAGTTTGAGACCAGCCTGGGCAACATGGCGAAACCCCATCTCAACTAAAATTACTAAAAAATTATTTGGGTGTGGCGGCGTGCGCCTGTAATCCCAGCTACTGGGGAGACTGAGGCAGGAGAACCACTTGACACCAGGAGGTGAAGGTTGCAGTGAGCTGAGATTGCGCTGCTGCACTCCAGCCTGGGCAACAATGACTCTGTCGTAAAAAGAAAATAAAAAAAAAATTAGCCAGGCATGGGGGCCCATGCCTGTAATTTCAGCTACTCACGAGTCTGAGGCAAGAGAATCGCTTGTACCTGGGAGGGGGAGATTGCAGTGAGCAGAGATTGTGCTGGGTGATGTAGAGAGACTTTGTCTCAAAAAAAGAAAAAACTTCAGAGCAGGATTTTATAGATGGGCAGATGCTCCTTGATGCCTTAGAGAGAATGCTCTAAGGCTTTAATAAGTTTGCTTGGCAAATGATGCAGTTGAGTGCCCTCTCTGAAAAGAAGATAGGCCCCCATTTTCAGGTTGCCTGGAGATCTGGGGATCTAGAGATGTTCTAGAAAATCCCAGGATGCTCCAGATCTTGAGGAATCACCTCATGGCTTCCTGCTTCTCCAGGCAAGAGAGGCAGAGACTTGTGTGCCTAGGTTGAGCTGGGTTTGCCCCCTGGTGATCCAGAGAGAGAGAGAGAAAGAGAGAGAGACCACAGAAGACTGCTGGTCAGAAAAATGAGTGTTGAAGTTACTTACAGAGCTCTAGAGCAAAGTGGTATATTGGTTGAATCTTACGGTAGCTACAACCAATGCTTCTAGCATTTGTTTTAAGTTTTCCTGTCGTCTTCTAGGAGGTAGCCCTCAGACAACACCAGGATCTACGCAATGCGGCATCACTTTCCTTTTCTGTGGTTTTTAGCATTCAGAAGATTAACCTTCCTGTACTTCCCAGATTAACAAATGAATTCAGGCACAAGTGCTAGAAACTTAATTCACAGTTCTCTTCAGAAATAATTGTATTTTTAAAAGGCATGCTGGGGTAGGTCAGTGTGTAATCCAAAATAATGTATCTCTCAGATGGATATCTAAAATAGGGGACTTACTTTGTGTGTGTCTGGGAGATCCAGAGAGCTGAGAGAGCCTGTACCTTCAGATGGGACCACTGGGATTCCCACTGATGCCGTAAACCTCTTCTGTCCATGGCTCAGTAGTGTGATGCTGGGAAAGACTCCTGGCTTTGGGGTCAGAAGACCTGAATTCAAATGCTAAAACCCTTACTAGCTGTGTGGCCTTAGGGAGTTCACTTGACTTGTCTGGACCTCTGTTTTCTGGTTCAGAAATGACTGTGCTAAAACCTTGCCTTCTTTGTAGGATGGTTGCAGGTATTAAGATGAAAGAGAATGGGTATGAAAGCCTTGATGAAACCAGAAAGGCTAATATTAGAGATTAGTATTGGATCAAGTCTAGTAAATCCTGTCTCCTTTATCGATGACTTGGTTTTCCTCTTTCTCTTTGTGGTCTCCTTCTTCTCTCACTTCCTTATTATGTTGAGATTGAACAGTGACACTTGGGTATGGTTTAGTACACATAAGAATACAAAAACCAGTGATATGTTCACATCAAGCTCCCCCTTATATTAGTCATCATAAAATGTATACATACATTTAAATGTATAACCAGGATGTCTTCTAATTGTCATTATATTTTGAAGATAATGAAGAATTTGATTTATATAGCTCTCGTCCAGTTGATGCAAAAAAAACATTTCTGTGTAAGAGATTGGAGGTGTTCATGTTGTTCAGTATTTGCCTTATCCAGTGAAGAAAATAAGGTATCCCTTTGAGCAACCCTGGCTTGTTTTTAGTTGATTGAAACCTCATTTAAATGAGCCATGAGCAAATGCTTCTGAAGACTACAGATTTAGTGAACCTTAAATTGCAAATCAGAGAGACGTGAACGAGTAAGTGGCAGCCCCACACGGGGGCAAAGAGTGGGCATGCATGTTCACCAAAGTGGCCCTCCAGGGTCTAGCTGCCCAGTCACTCTGTGGAGATGCCTGGGTGCGTGTTAATGTTGCTTTTCCAAACACTCTTTGTGTGTGGATCTCTAGGAGTTGAAATCATAGTGTGGGATGTGTCATTTTAGTTAATATTGGATGACTGTTGATAGCATTACCTGTTTTGGACAAAAGAGATCGACCACATTTGTGCTCTTTCCAAGGAATTTGTGTTTCCAGGAGGGTTTTGTGGCTTAGGGACTTTGTCTTCCAAGTGGGGCATTAAGCCTCTGATGTGTTATGCTTTTGCCTCCCATCATTTTTGTAGTTTTTTTTTGTTTGTTTGTTTTTTGCTGCATCCAAACTGAACTTTCTCTCTTGCCCTGCATTGGTTCTTCCAATCTTTCTGCCCACCTCTCAGGGTAAGTGCAGGCCAGAGATGTTGCTGGTAGGCTCAGCTTTAATGAGAAGATTGGACATGGGAATAGGTAATACAAAAGAATGAAAGAGAGGAGAGTGAGGCTGGGCTGGCAGGGTTATGGGGTAGAGGGAAGAGAAAGATGGCAGATCGAATCCACAGCGGGTGCCTGGCACATGGTGGGCCCTTCATACATGCATGGATGGTTCTTTCATTTACTGTTTAGCTTTTACCATGTGCCAGGTTCTATGAATAGAGGAGAAACACAGCCAGCTGTAGGGAGTGCAGGTCTGTTTTTACTCACTTAACTCATGGCACATCAAATGACTTGTTCTCTCCTTAAAAAGAAACAGAAAATCGATATTCCATGGCTTTTCCATTGGCATTCAGCCCATGCTACTTTGGGGGAAAAAACTCAACTCTAGAAATTTTCCTTAAATTATATGCGAAGGAGACATCAGTGGATGGCATCATCCAGGAGGCTGTGATGTGGCTGGTGTTCAGGTGACCTAGAGGACTCTCTCAGGCTGTCCCCCATCCCTTTTGGCTTGGCATCATGCTTGCCAAACTTAGGAGTCGAGCCCAGAGTGCTTATACATTTTTTTTGTATGCCTGCTATGGCCATTGACGGCTGCTTTGCCAATAGATCTGCAGGGAGGTTTACCATGGCAACTGCTGGGAGGGCCACCCCGGGCCCCATGTGGAAGGGTCGGCTGGAAAATCTTGTCATGTGGCACAGACAGCCTCGGCGAAGGGAGAGGAACCCAGAGGTCAAGTTCACACTGGGTCAAATATGTGTTCTCAAGACTAGTTAAAATCAACATTTGGGAACCGTAAATTCTACCTTGTGATGGTACTTAAACCTTCAAGGTGAAGCCCTCCTCCAGCCCATGGGCCAGCTGAGCACGCTGCCCGCCCCCTGCCTGCTCTGCTTTATCGAAGTTTTTGCTGCCCAGTGAACCCTTGGCTCTTAGGAAGCCTGACTTGTTGAAAGAACCTTTGACGACCACAGGGTTTTGCTGTTTGTGACCCTGTTATTTGTTGTCTTGGATATTTCAGACATACTCAAACATGTGCGAGAGCTCAAATTAAATTTTCCTAAAATGCAGATGTTGCTTTCCAGTCCTTCCCAGCAATGAACAGGGGCAACTCGGAGTGCAAGGGCTATGTCACCACCCTTTGAATACGGACCTACATCAGGTCCAGCAGAGAGGAGCAGGTGACGGGATAGGGGTAACGTGTGTGGTGCTATGGGGCTTACAGAGACCATTTTCTTGATCTTCACACCCTGTGGGGTTCACTGAGGCAAGCATGATTTATTACGCCTTTTCCAAACAGTGCGGCAGCACTCAGCTGCTACTGCAGGTCTTGTGGCCCTTCCTACTGCCCTGGGCTTCCTGGACATCCAGTGCTATGACATTCTCTCTTGAGGCCTTGGTCTGAAAACTGTCCTGACAGCCCCCAGTCATCTGGATTGGCTTCCACTGCCTGACTTCACATCGTGATTTTCCAAGCTATATGAGTTTTCCCAGGCTTCTCTAACACGTTCCACAAGCTGGGGGACTTAGAACAATAGAAAGGTATTGTCTCACAGTTCTGCGGTCCAGAAGTCCAATGTCAAGGTGTTGATGGGATTGCTTCCTTCTGAAGACTGTTCCAGGCCTTTCTCCTTGTCCTATAGATGGCCGTCTCTTCCCTGTGTCTTTATACTTTCTCTTATGTGTGTGTCTGTCTCTGTGTCCAAATTTCCCCTTTTTATAAGGACATCAATCCTATTGGATTAGGGCCTCCCTAATGATCTCTTTTTAACTTGATGACCTCTGTAAAGAACCTATGTCCAAAGGTGGCCACATGCTGAGGTACTTGGGGTTAGGACTTCAACACATTTTTTTTGTTTTTGTTTTTTGTGGTGGGAGTACATTTCAACTTGTGTTGAAAGCCCATGAATGCCTTGCACATAGGCTGGAGAGATGGGCTATTCAGAGTTGGCTCATTCCTGGGGCACCTGGGAACTCTATCAACTGACCCAAGGATGGATAGGCAGGGCTTTGACTGGGCCTCTTCCACATAGTCTGTGACTGTGGATCTAATTTGGTTGCTTTTCTAATGCAGCAGCTCTGGCTGCTCCAGGGGGTGTTAGGAGCCACAGGTAATTTTGGTGATGCTGCCGGCCATTTTTACTGGGCCTTTTTTTAAAGAGATTCTAGATTGGTGTTTCTTACACTTGAACGTCCAGTGGGACCACTGGAAGGGTTTGTTAAAATGTTAAAAGTTGTTAAATTCAACAAATTGAATTAGAATCTGTGGGGTTTTTAATAAGCATCCCAGGTTATGCTGATGGAGTAGCCCACAGTTTGAGAAACTAATCCAGAAGGAACTCAATCCTGGGCAATATTTATGACCTTTATGTGGAAATTTAAAGGCCAATGACAATGCTTAACAATTTAGAGAAAACTCTCAAGGCAGGAACCCTCTAAACATTGGGACAGCTCGGATTTGAAGAATGTACATACAGTCAAAGATTGCTTGCTGCATATGCAGTTTTTACATCCAGTTTTTCTTTAGTTGAATGTTTGAGGTATATATATATATATATATATATATATGTATATATACACACACACATATATATATTTTTTTTTGCAAGAGCTGGAAATTTGCAAAATTGTTGCAGCATCAGTGATTACATAGAATGCCTTTTAAAAAAGATTTAAACACTTTGGAACACTTGGGTGTTTTTTTCCACTAAATTTTTTTTTAATTACAAAATTTTTAAAGTACACAGAAACATGGAAAATAATTTATCTAACAACTGCCCATCAGGGCCATGTTTTTAAAAGCTCCCTGATGTGTTAGTTAAGTACAGTGATTTATACATAAAGGAGGAACTATGGTCTTATCTTTCTCTAAGTGCATGTTTTTCTAATGGTTTCCTGCTTTCTTAGTGGAGAGAAAATATTACATAATTTGTTGGTGTGATACAATTGGTTGTTTTGCTACTTATGGAAAAATACATCAGGGCTGTATTTGAAGCATACCTCAGATATGGAGGGTTCAGTTGCAGAAAATAGCTCAATTAAGTGAGTCGCACAAATGTTTTGATTTGCCAGTACATGTAAAAGTCATGTTTGTACTATGTTGTGGACTATTAAATGTGCAATAATAGCATTGTATCTAAAAAGACACGTGTATACTGTAATGAAGATATTTTATTACTAAAAAATTGAATGCTCATGTGAGCCTTGAGTGAGTCATCATCTTTTTTGCTAGTGGAAGGTCTTGCCTCAGTATGAGTCATTGCTGAAAGCTGGGGTGGCTGTGGCACTTTAAGACAGTAATGAAGTTTGCTGCATGAATTGACTGATCCTTTGATGAAAGATTTCTCTGTAGCATACAGTGCTGTTTCATAGCATTTGACCACTGTAGAACTTCTTTCAAAA
This sequence comes from Cebus imitator, assembly GCF_001604975.1. Lineage (NCBI taxonomy): Eukaryota > Metazoa > Chordata > Mammalia > Primates > Cebidae > Cebus > Cebus imitator. The sequence goes on from NW_016107403.1 coordinate 2,270,811, forward strand.
TTGGAGTCAATCTTCTCAAACTGTGCTGTTGCTTTATCATCTAAGTTTCTATAAAATTATAAATTATTTGTTGTCAGTTCAACAATGTTCACAGCATCTTCACCAGGAGTAGATTCCATCTCAAGAAACCACTTTGTTTGCACATTCATAAGAAGCAGCTCCTCATCTGTTCAAGTTCGAGTGTGAGATTGCAGCAATTCAGTTACATCTTCAGGCTCCACTTCTAATTCTCTTGCTGTTTCCCCTACCTTTGCATTGACTTCCTCCACTGAAGTCTTGAACTCCTCCAGGTCATCCATGAGGGTTGGAATCAGCTTCTTCCAAACTCCTGTTTATGTGGATACTTTAATCTCCTCCCATAAATCATGAATGTTCTTGATGGCATCTAGCATGGTGAGTGCTTTCCAGAAGGTTTTCAGTTTACTTTGCATAAATCCATCAGAGGAATCACTATCTATGACACCTACAGCCTTATGAAATGCATTTATCAAATAAGAAGACTTGAATGTTGAAATTACTTTTGACCCATGGACTACAGAATAGATGGTGTTTTAGCAGGCATGAAAATAACATTAATCTTTGTGTACGTCTCCATCACAGCTTATAGGTGGTTAGGTGCATAGTCAGCGGTAATATTTTGAACAGAACCTTTTCTGAACAATAGGTCCCAACAGTGGGGTTCAGACATTCTGTAAACCATGCTGTAAACACAGGTACTGTCATTCAGTCTTCATTGTTCTATTTACAGAGCATAGGCAAAGCCGATTTAGCATAATTCTTAAGGGCCCTGAGATTTTTAGAAGGGTAAATTAGCACTGGCTTCAACTTAAAGTCACCAGCTGCATTGGCCCCTGCAAAGAGTGTCAGCCCATCCTTTGAAACATTGAGGCCAGACATTGACTTCTCAGTTTTTTTCAAGAACTTTTCCTTTGCATTCACAACTTGGCTAATTGGTGTAAGAGGTCTAGCTCTTGGCCTGTCTTGGCTTTCTACTTGCCTTCCTCACTTAGCTTTTGATTTAAGTAAGAGATTTGTGAGTCTTGCTTTCACTTGAGCCCTCAGAGGCCATTGTAGGGTTATTAGTTAGCCTGATTTTAATTTTGTTGTGTCTCAGGGAATAGGGAAGCCCAGGGAAAGGGAGAGAGATGAGGGAACGGCTGGCCAGTGGAGCAGTTGGAATGCCCACAACATTTCTCAGTTAAGTTTTCTGTCTTATATTGGGTATGATTTGTGGTGCTGCAAAACAATTGCAATAGTAATATCAAAGATTAGTGATCACATATGACCGTAGCAGATACATTAGTAATGAAAAAGTTTGACATATTTTGAGGATTTCCAGAATGTGACACTGAGACAGAAACTGAGCATTTGGCTGTTGGAAAAATGGTGCCAACAGACTTGTGGCATGCAAGGTTGTCACAAACCTTCTGTTTGTAAGAAGCACAGTATTTGCAAAGTGCAGTACAGCAAAGCAAAAAAAAAAAAGAGATATGCCTTTATATGTATATACTTATGTGTGTCTATTAATTTTCCCTGCCTATTATGGATTTAGCACATCATGTAGATAGTCCATTGGTTACTGAAATTCTGTGCATATGTTGCCATCAAGACCCAAGACTGTGTGGTTCTAAGAGGGAAGTGCCACTGCTTACTCCCTCCTCTCCCTTCTACCTTACCTGCTTTTGTTGCCTTTCTCCTCTTCCTCCCCTTACTTGGTCTCAGTTTGGCTTGCCCCGAATGAGAGGCAGTATGGCTTAGTGGTTGGAATTGGAATACGGAGCTCCTAATTGACCTTAATACTTCCTCGCTGTGTGACCTTGGGAGTCAAGCTTGAGACCTGGAGCAGGGCCAAGTTAACTCCATTCACAAAATAGGAATAGTGATGGTCTCTGTCATCATCCGGAGGCTTGTTGGGGGGCTGCATTAGGTAGTATATTAAAAGCGCATAGGCCGGGCGCGGTGGCTCAAGCCTGTAATCCCAGCACTTTGGGAGGCCGAGGCGGGTGGATCACGAGGTCAAGAGATCGAGACCATCCTGGTCAACATG
>NW_016107403.1:2273094-2289689 GCF_001604975.1 Cebus imitator
AAAAAAAAAAAAAAAAAATAAAAATAAAATAAAATAAAAGCGCATAGAGAGCAGGGCCCCTGCACAGTACTTGACAGAAATGAGCTCTCAGTACCTTTCATCTGTCTGCTCAGGACCACTTTCTCCTGGGCACCAGGCCCCTTCCATGCTCCTCTTCTAAGATCCTCAGGGGCTGATCCTGTTTGGTGCTCCCCAAGCACTCTGATTTCACTCATACTTGGCTTTGGGTATGGCTGAGCCAGGTGGAAGAGGCATCTGTCCCCTCATCAGTGTTGAGCTCCTGGGAAGCAGGTCCCTTGCTTTGCCACAGTACAAGTGCCCCAGTACAAATACTACCTAGGAATAGAATAGAACTGAGTTGAACTAGCATCTCTGATTTTACTGTGTTGCCAATGCTGCCCTCTAAATACTATAAAGAGTTCTTGTTTCTGAAATCTTTGTTTACTCTCACCTTTTGGCAATAATTTCAACTTTTTTTTCTCTCTGTACTTATCCTTGCCCAGCAGACACTGCTGATTATGACAACTCTTTCAAGGGCACACAGCACCTTATTCTGTTCCTGCCTTTGCTCTGTAAGGCTGCTCTGGCATGGCCCAAACTTTGAGATGACTTTTCCTTTCTCCCTGCCAATTTTAGAATCTTTCTGTTCAACATCATCATCTGATAGAGATTTGGGACTAAGTAAAATGAATGTTGTATGATTTTTCCTGTAATTTTAGGTCTCCAAATACTGCTCTTGGCCAACTCCAGTATTCCCTGTGGCTTTTTTACTCCACCACATTTGAGTAATATTGTTGGCATGGACATAAGTAAACAGTTTGAAAATGTCGTGTTCTGTAAATGAGGAGATGGATGGGCTGGTTTCTTAATACATGCTCTTGGTTCTTCTGGGCCAAAGGAAAGATGAATTTGGTCAGTGGATGGGAAGCTGAATTGGAGGAAGGTGTTGCCATCCGAAGTTGATGTGGCCAACTTTATTTAACTGATGTGATCAGTTATTTAGAGGTGAAAACCAAGTGGTTGGAGGGGACTCTTCAGAGGGATTTGGATAATGCAGTTAGAGGGAATCCTTGCAGAGGAGACAGCATGCTACCAATAAGATAATAAAGTTAGGAAAATAGAAAGATAAGGATCTTTTGTCTTTGTAAACTTAAAAACTCTTTTTATTTCTTTATAGGATTATCAGACAATTCCAATGTGACTTTTATAATCTTGCCTGAACCTCATTTTATTATTGCTATGTGTGTGTGTGTGTGTGTGTGTGTGTATATATATATATATTTTTTTTTTTTTTTTTTGACATGGAGTCTTGCTCTGTCGCCCAGGCTGGAGTGCAGTGGTGTGATTTTGGCTCACTGCAGCCTCTGCCTCCTAGGTTCAAGTGATTCTTCTTTCTTAGCCTCCTGAGTAGCTAGGATTATAGTCACCTGCCACCACACCTAGCTAATTTTTACATTTTTAGTAGAGTCAGTGGCCAGTCTGGTCTTAAACCCCTGACTTCAGGTGATTTGCCTGCCTCGGCCTCTCAGAGTGCTGGGATTACAGATATGAGCCACCGGCACCCAGCCTATTATTGCTACTTCTTTTTCTTTTTAAGACAGAGTCTCACTCTGTCACCAGGCTGGAGTGCAGTGGTTCGATCTCGGCTCACTGCAACCTCCGCCTCCCAGGTTCAAGCAATTCTCCTGCTTCAGTCTCCCGAGTAGCTGGAATTACAGGCATGTACCACCACGCCTGGCTAATTTTTATATTTTTAGTAGAGACAAGGTTTCACCATGTTGACCAGGATGGTCTCGATCTTCTGACCTTGTGATCCACCCTCCTTGGCCTCCCAAAGTGCTGGGATTACAGGTGTGAGCCACCACGCCTGGCCATATTGCTATTTTTAAATAAAATGTAAAGTCTCCATCCTTCCATATGCATTTCATGTTCACACCATAGCAAGTAGACATTTAACACTTAGCATCTTTAAAATGTGATTTTGTAAAAGCTATTTAAATTAGCCAAGATTTACTGCTTCACCTTCATAAAATATTTGCTACGGTGATTCCAGGGTAAGGAGACTTCTGCCTCTTAATTGGCTGTGAAACTTCAAGTAGATTAACGAACTCCTCTGAGACTTTTCTCAACCTTCAAACGGGGAGAGTACTCTCATCACACAACTCCATTCATGTCATTATTGTGGATATCAGGCATACAAATCTTTGTTCTGAATGCTTGTCACATTGCATCATGGGCATTTATGTATTGTCTGGCGTTCCTGCTTGAATGTGGGCTTTATGAGGGTAGTATACTATAGCCATGTTTTTGTCTTCAGTACCTGGTAAGCATGTACACCTTTATGCAGTGAATGAATGGATTCATTGGACATACTGTCACCAAGCTCCTATATACCAGGTTCTAGTACCCAAAAGGTGTTAAGATGACTTTTCCTTTCTTCCTGCCAATTTTAGAATCCTTCTGCTCAATATCATCATCTGATGGATTTGGGACTAAGTAAAATGAATGTTGTATGATTTTTCCGTCTAATTTTAGATCCCCAAGTACCATGTACTTGAAAAAACTGAAACAGGGTCAGAGGCTAGAGAGTGACAGGGGCTGGAATTGGAGGCGGGGAGAGGGGTGAAAGAAGGTCTCTGTAGGAAGTGACATGTGAGGCCTGTGTGATATGAAAGGGTCTGAGAGAAGAGTATTTTAGGCCAAAAGCAGAGCTAGCACAAAGGCCCTGGAGTAGGGACAGGTCTGGCTTGTGGTAGGAACACAGGCCTTTATTGATGGGTTGTCAGTGAGGGCTGCCATAATAGGTGATACGGTAAGATAGGGTTGGATCCCAAGCCCGGTCTCGTAGACTGTGTGAGGCCATAGACAAGATAACAAGGGGACTGTACAACACAAGCACAATCAACACAAGTGCCATACAACACGAGTACACGCCAGTGGATTTTAGTACTAAGAAATTTAAGAAAATAAAGGATTTGGTTTTTTTAGGCATGGAAATATATCTGAAATGGAAAATTCATTAGATCACTTTGATTGCTATTTTTTATTGATGAGAAAAACTGTACTTGGAACAGTGAGGTACCCAAGTCCACATACAAATTATTGTTGTAGTCCGACCACCTGCCTGGTGCCCAGAGTGCCAGACCAGCCCCTTGCTGATTGGACCCGCGGGCCTCTGCTGAGGTCTGGTGGAAAGGGAGCTTCGAGGCTGCAGTTTGGGATGAAAGTGTGAGGGTGAAGAAAGCCAAGTCTCTGGTTACTATTGTGTTAAAAGTCAAATTAGACTGGGTGTGGTGGCTGATGCCTGTAATACCAGCACTTTGGGAGGCTGAGGTGGGCGGATCACAAGGTCAGGAGTTCAAGACCAGCCTGGCCAGTATGGTGAAACCCTGTCTCTACTAAACGTACAAAAATTAGCCAGGCGTGGTGGTGCATGCCTGTAATCCCAGCCACTCGGGAGGCTGAGGCAGGAGAATCGCTTGCACCTGGGAGACTGAGGTTGCAGTGAGCTGAGATCACACCACTGTGCTGCAGCCTGGGCGACAAAGCGAGACTTCGTCTCAAAAAAAAAAAAAAAGTCAAATAAATGGGGATCTTCACGTGGTACTAAATTTAAAAAATGTTCAACCCTTTACAAACTAATGATAAAATAATTTCATTTTGATGATCAAAGAAAATCTACAGAGAGCTGATAGGATATGTTAAAGTGAGTTAAATATTTTGTAATATTTGAATGCTGTTCTGAGCTTTTGTTTACACCTCCCCCAACATCTAGTTTGCTAGTTGGGTGAGTTATTGACTCTGCCTCCCATTTTGTGGTAAAGGTGAAGTCAATTGAGGCTCATCAAATGCTTGACAAAACGGTCCAGGTGAATGGTTCATGCCTGTATAATTCCAGAATTGTGGGAGGCTGAGGTGGGCAGATCACCTGAGGTTAGGAGTTTGAGGCCAGACTTGCCAACATGGTGAAACCCTGTCTCTACTAAAAATACAAAAATTGGGCGTGGTAGTGGGTACCTGTAATCCCAGCTACTTAGGAGGCAAAGGCAGGGGAATCACTTGAACTGGGAGGTGGAGGTTGCAGTGAGACAAGATTGCACCATTGCACTCTGGCCTGGGCAATAAGAATGAAACTATCTCAAAAATAAAAAAAAGAAAATGCTTCAGTGTTTCACAGGAGGGCCATATAAACATAAGGTGACATTATCAATAAGGTTTTTATGACCACTTTGTACACTTTTTAAAATAATGTGTTGGTGCATTTCTTGTCTTGAAAAATTTCAGTGCTTAAAATGTACCTGTTTTCAGTGAGTTTTCGGTAATTAAAGAATTGGTGTCTCCGATCTTTATATTGACCATCAAGTTTACCTACAGTGCCTCTGGTACACCTCCTGGGAGTTGGTTTGAAAATAAGCAAAAATACCTACATCTCCACTTTAATTCTACCCTCCCTGGGGTTTATTTTATCTTCCTAAAAGTAGGGTTTGTGCAAAGACAAGAATTCTTTCAAGAGAGCCCTATTTCTTTTATTTTGTGATAATGAAATGGTTATGTCAAGTTAGTCCAAAATTTCATCATAATTGGAGGTGAAATATTACAGACAATAGTAAATTAAAGGCAGAGACTCTGTTTTTGTTTTACTTTTTCATCCATTAGGAGATTGGCCTGCACAGCAGTTCTCTGTATACAATAGACCCTCAGTAAGGTTTCTTGATTAATAAGCATTGCAAGTCACATTTGTTTCTGAGTGGAAGACCAGCTGAAATCCATTTAAATCAATGAATACTGAGATTATGTTATTAAATGGTTCTTTTTGTTTTAAGAGAATGAATGTTACAACAAATGTCCCTGTGTAAGTTTGGAATGCTCTGTTTTGAGAGTTAGAGGCTCTTTTCTCTGGCAAAATTTCCCCATTTCTTCCTTTAATACAGAGTGTTTGAATGGCACTTCACAGATACTTAGCCTAGTGGCTCTCAAAGTATAGACCTGGGAACAGGGGCGTCAGCTCTGTCTGGGAACTTGTTAGAAATGCCAACTCTCCAGCCTTGTTAAACCAGGAACTCTGGGATGGGGCCAGCCATCTGTGTTTTAACCAGGCCTCTTGGGGATCCTGATACAGCTGTGGCTTGAAAACCATTGCTCCAGCAGAATCCATCTCCTCCTCCTTTTCCACATCCCCCCTCCCTACTGTGATCACTTGTGGGGTGATGAGGGAGACAGGGAAATCAGCTCTTTTGGGCTCCAGGCCTTGGGGAATACAGGCTTCTTTTCTCCTTTCCCCTTCATTTTTGCTCAAGGATGAGTTTGTATGGTGTAAAGCCCAGTGGAACAGATCATTTTCCCTCGTTTCAGATGGGAACCTTGGAATCGGAGCAGATGTATCTGTGTCTGTTATTATTATTATTAATTGTTGTTTAGACACAGGATCTCACTCTGTAACCCAGGCTGGAGTGTAGTGGCATGATCATAGCTTACTGTAATCTTGCACTCCTGGACTCAAATGATCCTCCTGCCTCAGCCTCCCGAGTAGCTAGGACTACAGGTCCATGCCACTATGCCCGCCTGTTTTTTAAAAAACTTTTTTGTAGAGATGGGGTCTCGCTATGTTGCCCAGGCTGGTCTTGAAATCCTGGCCTTAAGTGATCCTCCAACCATGGCCTCCCAAAGTGCTGGGATTATAGGTGTGAGCCACTGCACCTGGCCATCATGCACATTAATACACATTCTGTACTGTATGCTCACTGAGGAGGCCCAAAGAAACCAGTTTTCATCCAGTGACTATACATGTAAATGGGTTTTGTACCTTTAGGTCTTCCCAATTCTGTTCGTTAATGTAAAAGTTGTCTAAAGCACACTTCTTCATATTCTTCAAAGCCATATTTATCAAGGTGTGGTTCTAGGACCTCCTATAACAGAACCTCTGTGGGGTGTGTAACACATGTTGGTTGCGGAGCTTTCCCACAGACCTACCAAATTGGAACCCCTGGGAGCAGACCCCTTGGCCCACATTTTCATAAACACCCATCTGACAGATCCACACTGAAGCTTGGGGGCCCTAAGTTTAAAGCACATTATGCTGGAATACAAGATATCAAAAGCAGAGAATGATAAGAAAGGTATTGCAAAATTAATAAAAGCAACGAAGGAGCAACATTTTATTTTAGAAGTAGGTATCATTACTTGTTTCTAAAATAATTTAAAAGTGAAATGAAGAACAAGGTCTTGTCTAGAGCCTGCTCTTGGCATTGGCTGGCATGGTGCTTCCTCGTATCAAGATCAGGAAGTTCAGATGCAGAGGGGACGGGGCTGTGCTGCTTAGTTGTTGCTTGGGGTCATGCTGACTGAATCCTGGAAGTTGCTGGAGGAATGCATCATATGTTTGGAAACAGCCCAGTTGAGAATTTCAGCAATGACACAGTTTTTTATTAGATGTGTATTTAAGAAAGGAATTATCTAATATGAGACTAGAACCCTTTGTAGAAGGAGCTGAAGAAGGAGCTTATCCTCTGAAATAGGGACTGTTTTCCTCATTATGCATCTTTTTTCTTCTTTCCACAAAATAAATTAATGCAAAGACATGTCACTTGAATATGCTATAAAAATTAGAGGTCCTTTAAAAAATTTGTTTCTCTCCAAGTAGAAAGGCGTTTGGAAACTTATGAAAATCATCAGTTATTGTCATAATAGCTATGCCTTGTTTAAATAGCTTGTTTTTTCTTCCCAGTGCTAGTAGCACGTAGCTATTTCCAAATACCTGCATGTTACTTTGGACAAAGCATTCAAATGTTTCAATATCAGACAAAGGCCATAGTCCTAGGAAATGCTGTTAAAATTTTGAAAAGATTCAAATTTGAGGAATTACCTAAAATACTAAGTACGTTAAAAAGTATTTTTAACATTAAAAAATATTTATGTCAAAAATATTTTTAATGGGAAAAAATACTTTTGAATTTTTTCCCAACTGAAACTGAAGGAGTAAAAACTAAAGTCTTTACTCCTTCAAGTTTCAGTTGGGAAAACTGGAGAATAATGAAGACAAAGTTACAGATTAAAGCAATAGCTCTATGGCCAAAGTGGACAGTGGAGTTATTAAATAGTGAATTTAAATACACTTTTTAGAGAAGTTTTAGGTTCAGAGCAAAATTGAACAGAAAGTACAAAATTCCTTTATACCTTCTGCCCCCACATACACACAACCTCTTCCACCATCGAAATCCGGTCCCTGAGTGGTACATTTGTTACAATTGATGAACCCCTATATTATCACCCAATATTCACAGTTCGTATTAGGGTTCACTCTTGGTGTTGTATATTTTTTGGGTTTTGGCAAATATATAATGACATACATCTACCATTATAGTATCATACAGTATAGTTTCACTGCCCTAAAAAGCCTCTGGCCCTGCCTACTGATCCCTCCTTCCTGTCTAACCTCTGACAACCACTGATCCTTTTACTGTCTCCATAGTTTTGCCTCTTCCAGAATGTCAAATGATTGAGATCATACTGTAGGTAGTCTTTTCAGATTGGCTTTTTTCACTTAGTAAACTGATCTTAAAGTTCCTCCATGTCTTTTCATGGCTTGATAGCTCATGTCTTTTTAGTGCTGAATAATATTCCATTGTCTGGATGTACCATAGTTTGTTTATGTATCATCTGCTGAAGGACATCTTTTTCACTTCCAAGTTTTGGCAATTATGAAAAGAGCTGCTATAACATTTTTGTACATGTTTTTGTGTGGACGTAAGTTTTCAACTCTTATGTGTAAATACCAAGGAGTGTGATTCCTGGACTATATAGTAACAGGATGTTTAGTATGGTAAGAAGTGGAAACTGAAGCTGTCTTCCACAATGGCTATACCATTTTGCAATCCCACCAGCAACAAATGAGAGTTCCTGTTGCTCCACTTCCTCATCAGCATTTGTTGTTGTCAGTGTTTTGGATTTTGGATTCTAATAGGTATGTAGTACTTTTAATCCTGTTTTAATTTGAAATTCCCTAATGACATATGATGTTGAACATCTTTTTATAAGCTCATTTGTCACCTGTATGTCTTTTTTGGTAAGGTACTTGTTCAGGTCTTTCGCCCATTTTTAAATCAAGTTGTTTGTTTTCTTATTGTTGAGTAAGATTCTTTGCGTTATTTTGGATAATGGTCCTTTATCAGACATGTCTCTTGAAAATATTTTCTTTCACTCCGTGTATTTTCATTCTTCTCACAGTGTCTTTTTCAGAACAGAAATTTTTTATTTTAATGAAGTCCAGCTTATCAATTATTTTTTTCATGGACTGTGCCCTTGGTGTTATATCTTGTTTTATTGTATTAGCTAGGACTTCTAGTACTATTTAAAAGGAGTGATGAGAGATAATATTCTTGTGTTGTTCCTGATCTTAGCAGAAAAGCTAGTTGCTCACTATTAAGTATGATGTTAGCTGTATGTTTTTTGTAGATGTTCTTTATTAAGTTAAGGAAATTCCCTTCTATTCCTGGTTTGCTAAGAGTTCTTATCATAAGTGGGTGTTAGATTTTGTTGAATGTTTTTTCTGTATCTATTGATACAATCATGTGATTTTTCTCCTTTCGTTTGTTGATGTGATGGATTATGTTGATATTTGAATGTTGGATCAATCTTGCATACCTGGGATAAATCCCACTTGGTTGTTGTGTATAATTGTTTTTACACATTGTTGCATTCAAATTTGCCAGTATTTTGTTGAGGATTTTTATATCTGTGTTCATAAGAGACATTTGTCTGTAGTTTTCATGTTCCTTAATGTCTTTGTCTGATTTTGGTATTAGGGTGATGCTGGCCTCAGAATGAGTTAGGAAGTGTTTCCTCTTCTTCTATCTTCTGAGAAAGATTGTAGAGAATTAATATGCTTTCTTCCTGAAATGTTTCCTAGAATTGACCAGTAAATTCATCTGTTTTCTGTTTTGAAAGGTTATTTATTACTGACTCAATTTCTCGAGTTTTGGCAGATTGTGTCTTTCAAGGAATTGATCCATTTCATTTAGATTATTGAATTTGTAGGCATATAATTCATTACATTCCTTTATTATTCCTTTAATGTTCATAGGATCTATAATGTTATCCCTGTTTTCATTTCTGACATTAGTAGCTTGTGTCTTCTTTCTTTTTTCTTAGCCTAGCTAGAGGCTTATCAGTTATACTGATAATCTCAAAGAGCCATCTTTTGGTCTCATTTATTTCCTTGATTTACTTTCTATTTTCAATTTCATTGATTTCTGCCCTAATTTTCATTATTTCTTTTCCACTGCTTGCTTTGGATTTAATATACTGCTCTTTTTCTAGCATCCCATGGCGGAAGCTTAGATTATTAGTTTTAGATCTTTCTTACTTTTTAATATATGCATTTATTGTTGTGAATTTCCCTCTAAACACTGCTTTCACTGCATCCTGCAAATTTCATTAAGTTGTATTTTAATTTTCATTTAGGTCTAAAATATTTTAAAATTTCTCTTGAGATTTCTTCTTTGACCCATGCTTTATTTAGAATTATGTTGCCATATCTCCAAGTATTTTGGGATTTTCCCCGGTATTGTTATAATTTCTAGTTTAATTCTATTATAACCTGAGAATGGGTATTATATGATTTTTACTCTTTTAAATTTGTTAAGGTGTGTTTTATGACCCAGAATATGGTTTGTTTTGGTGAATGTTCTATGTAAACTTGAGTAAAATGTATATTCTGCCGTTGCTAGATGAAGTAGTAAATAGTTGTAAGTTATATTCAGCTACTTGATGGTCACATTGAATTCCAACTATGTCCTTACTGATTTTCTGCATGCTGGATTTGTTCATTTTGTGATAAAGGATTATTGAAGTCTCCAACTGTAATTATGGATTCATCTATTACTCCTTGCATTTGTGTCAGTTTGTTTGTTTGTTTGTTTGTTTGTTTGAGACAGGGTTTTACTCTGTCTCCCAGGCTGGAGTGCAGTGGTGCGATCTCTACTCACTGAAACCTTTGATTCCTGGGTTCAAGTGATTCTTGTGCCTCAGCCTTCTGAGTACCTGGAACTACTGAGTAGCTGCCATTATGCCTGGCTAATTTTTGTATTTTTTGGTAGAGACAGGGTTTCACCATGTCAGCCAGGCTAGCCTTGAACTCCTTATCAGGTGATCCACCTACCTTGGCCTCCCAAAGTGTGGGGAGTTGCAGGCGTGAGTCACCATGCCTGGCCATCTATCAGTTTTTGCCTTATGTATTTGGTGCGCTGTTGTTAGGTGCATACACATTAAGGATTGGTATGTGTTCTTGGAGAATTGACGCTATTATTGTTATGTAATGCTCCGCTTTATGCCTGGTAACTTTCATTGCTCTGAAGCCAGCTCTCTGTGAAATTAATGTAGCTATTTCTTTTGATTGGTGTTAACATGGTGTATATTTTTTCATCCCTTTGCTTTTTATTTATATTGATCTTTATATTGAAAGTAGCTTTTGGAAGACAACATATCATTGGGTTTTGTTTTTTGATCCACTCTGACAGTCTCTGCCTTTTAATTGGTGTATTTAGACCATTGATGTTTAAAGTGATTATTGACGGCCGGGCGCGGTGGCTCAAGCCTGTAATCCCAGCACTGTGGGAGGCCGAGGCGGGTAGAGGTCAAGAGAGATCAAGAGGTCAAGAGATCGAGACCATTCTGGTCAACATAGTGAAACCCCATCTCTACTAAAAATACAAAAAATCAGCTGGGCATGGTGGCGCGTGCCTGTAATCCCAGCTACTCAGGAGGCTGAGGCAGGAGAATTGCCTGAACCCAGGNAAAAAAGTGATTATTGACATAGTTGGATTAATAGCTACTATATTTGTTACTGTTTTCTATTCATTGCCCTTGTTTTTTGTTCCTCTTTTTGTCTTCTATTCTCTTTCTCTGCCTTTTATTTTTTTTTTAAAGACAGGGTCTTGCTCTGTTGCCCAGGATGGAATGCAGTGGTGCAATCTGACTTTACTGTATCCTCCACCTCCAGGGCTCAAGTGATCTTCCATCTCAGCCTCCCAAGTAGCTGGGACTATAGGTGTGTGTCACCACACCTGGCTAACTGTGTGTGTGTATTATTTTTTTTTTTTGAGGTGGAGTCTTGCTCTGTCACCCAGGCTGGAATGCAGTGGGCAATCTTGGCTCACTGCAACCTCTGCCTCCCGGGCTCAAGCAATTGTCCTGTCTCAGCCTCCCAAGTAACTGGGAATATAGGTGCCTGCCACCATACACAGCTAATTTTTGTATTTTTAGTAGAGACGGGGTTTTGCCATGTTGGCCAGGCTGGTCTTGAACTCCTGACCTCAAATGATCTGCCTGCCTCAGCCTCCCAAAGTGTTGGGATTACAGGTGTGAGCCACTGTGCCCAGCCTTGTGTATGTGTTTTTTTGTAGAGATGAGGTTTTGCCACATTGCCCAGGCTGGGCTTCAACTCCTGGGCTCAAGTGATCCATATGCCTTGGTTGCCCAAAGTGCTGCTGTTGCATGGGCCACCATGCCTGACCCCTTTTATGGTTCTGATTGAGCATTTTATATGATTCTGTTTGTCTCCTTTCTTAGCATATCAGTTAATGCTTTTTTAAAAAAAGCTTTTTTAGTGGTTGCCCTAGAGTTTGCAATATATGTTTACAACTAATTCAAGCCCACTTTCAAGTAACACTATACCACTTCACTGATAGTGTGAATACCTTATAATAACAGAATAATTTTGATACCTTTCTCCCAATTCTTACATCATTGCTGTCATTCATTTCATTTATATGTAAGCACACACACACAATTGAATATATTGTTGCCATTATTATTTTGAGCAAACTTATAAATCAAGAATTAGAAAAATTAAAGTTTTTTATTTTGCCCTCACTATTCTTTCTCTGATGTTCTTCCTTTCTTTGTGTAGATCTGAGTATCTGTCCTATATTGTTTGTTTTCTTTCTGGAAAACTTCTATTAACATTTGTTGCAAGGTAGGTCTACCAGCAACAAATTTTCTTGACTTTTGTTTGAGAACATCTTTATTTCTCTTTCACTTTTTAATTTTTAATTTTCGTGGGTACATATAGGTGTATGTATTTATGGGGTACATGAGATATTTTAATACAGGTATATAAATGTATAATAATCACATGAGAGTAAATGGAGTATCCATTATTTCAAGCATTTATCCTTTATGTTACAAACAATTGTTATATTCTTTTAGTTGTTTTGAAATGTACAATAAATGTTGACCATAGTCACCCTGTTGGGCTGTCAAATACACAGAACGTATTTATTCTGTCTAGAATATTTTTGTATCCGTTAACCATCCCCACATCGCCACAGTCACACTACCCTTCCCAGCTCCTCTAATAGCTATCATTCTGCTCTCTATTTCCATGAGTTCAATTATTTTAATTTTGCCCTCCATAAATGTGAGAACATGAGAAGTTTGTCTTTCTGTGCCTGCCTTATTTCACTTCACATAATGACCTCCAGTTCTGTCCATGTTGTTGAAAATGACAGGATTTCATTGTTCTTTTTTTTTTTGAAATGGAGTCTTGCTCTGTCGCCCAGGCTGGACTGTAGTGCAGGCACATGCTACCACACCCAGCTAATTTTTTTGTACTTGGAGATGGGGTTTCACTATATTGACCAGGCTGGTCTTGAACTCCTGACCTCATGATCTGCCTGTTGACACAGGCGGATCAAAGTGCTCCCAAAGTGCTGGGATTACAGGCGTGAGCCACCACACCCAGCCAATTTCATTATTCTTTATGGTTGAATAGTACTCAATCGTGTATGTGTACCACATTTTCTTTATTCAAATCTTGGCTAGTGTGAATCATGCTTCAATAAACATAAGAGTGCAGATATTTCTTTGATGTACTGATTTCATTTCTTTGAGGTATATATAGGAGTAGGATTATTGGGTTGGATCGTAACTAATTTTTAGTTTTTTGAGGAACCTCCAAACTGTTCTCCATAGCAGTTGTACTAATTTACATTCCATCAACGGTGTTTGAGAGTTCCTTTTCTCCATATCCTTGCCAGGATTTGTTATTTCCTGTCTTTTGCATGAAAGGCATTTTAACTGGGGTGAGATGATATCCCATTGTGGTTTGATTTGCATTTCTTTAATGATCAATGGTATTGAAAACCTTTTCATATACTTGTTTGCTATTTGTATGTCTTTTGCAAAATGTCTATTCAGATCTTTTGCTCATTTATTAATTGGGTTATTCAAGTTTCTCCTCCTGTACAGTTGTTTGTGCTCCTGATATATTCTGGCTATTAATCCCTTGTCAGATGGATAGTTTGCAAATATTTTCTCTTACTCTCTTGGTTGTCTCTTCACTTTGCTGATTGTTTCCTTCGCTGTATAGAGGCTTTTTAACTTGATGTGATCCTATTTGTTCATTTTTTCTTGTTTTCTTGTAGGATATTAATCAACTAATTTTTGCCCAGCCCAAAGTCCTGGAGTTTCCCCAAAGTTTTCTCGTAGTAAGTTCATAGTATGAGGTTTTAGATTTAAGCCTCGAAATCCATTTTGATTTGGTTTTTATATATGATGAGAGATAGGGGTCTAGTTTCAGTCTTCTACATATGGATATCCAGTATTCCTCACACCATTTATTGAAGAGATTATCTTCTCCTCAGTGTAGGTTGTGTGATTACTCTGTTGATAGTTTCTTTTGCTGTGCAGAAGCTCTTTAGTTTAATTAGGTCTCATTTGTGGATCTAGTTTGTTGCATTTGCCTTTGGCATCTTTGTCATGAAATCTTTCCCAGGGCCTGTGTTATCTTACAGGGTTCTTGTTGTTTTAGGTTTTACATTTAAGTCTTTATCTTGAGTTGATTTTTTTGTATATGGTATAAGGAAGGGGTTTGGTTTCACTTTTCTGCATGTGGCTAGCTAGTTACCTCAGCACCATTTATTGAATAAGAAGTCTTTTCTCCATTGCTTATTTTTGTTGACTTAGTTGAAGATAAGATGGTTGTAGGTGTGCAGCCTTATGTCCAGGTTCTCTATTCTGGTCCATGGCCTATGTGTCTTTTTATACAAGTGCCATGCAGTTTTGGTTACTGTAGCCTTGTAGTATAGTTTCAGGTCAGGTAACTTGATACCTTCAGCTTTGTTCTTTTTGATTAGGATTGCCTTGGTTGTTTCAGCTCTTTTTTTGGTTCCATATAAACTTTAACATAGTTTTTTCTGATTTTGTGAAGAGTGTCTTTGGTGGTTGATAACAATAGCATTGAACCTGTAAATTGCTTTGGGCAGTATGGTCATTTTATTTTATTTTATTTTTTTTACAAAAGTATCTGTTTTATTGTGTGAAACAAGTAAAGCATTTTATTACATAATGTAGACATTTTTAATAAGCATTAAATAAATAAATAAATCTAGGCTATTTGAAAAATAACTCTTGAGCCAGTGAGCACATTTCATAATTTGGAAGTCACAAATCAAGTGTGCAGGATTTGATTTTCTACATTTAAAATGAAGAACCAAAGTTCTCTTCTTTATTTTTAGCTAAAGGCAGGAGATTACTTTCCAACTCCTTTTGTTTCTGGGGAAGGCCCTCAGTTCTGAAAGTTCCTTAAGGATTGCTTGCTGTCGATTCCTGTTTTTTTTTACCAAGTTAGGATTAAGAAGTGGATCCCTGACACAGTCAGAATCAAATAGCTGTTGTTCTTGACCGTTTTGTGAATGCTGGTACTGAGAGTCCTGGGTTGAGGTCTAGACAATGGTGCATCTGGATCAAGATAGTAGATCTCATTTGTTCGAACATAGGGAATAAAATGGGACGATTCAGAAATCCCAGATGATAATTGTTTGATTACCTCCCAAGATCAAATTCTCTCTCTCATAGCTACTGTTTTTTAGTGGTAGGTGTAATGTGTTCTGAGTTTGTTGGCTTCTCTTTTTCACTGCTGGAACTGGTGATGATTGAGACCTTTCCTTGCTGAATGAGTTAATATTCAGAGGCTCTTCTTCCTTTTTAACTAGATGCCACCAGAACTTTGACTCAGTTTCTTGATGAGATGAATGAAGAATTTCTGGTGAAATGCCTCTGTTTTGATAGAGGTGCCCAGGATTATTTTTTTTCTACCAAATGAAGCAATTCCATCTGCCTCCTCACTTTTTTTTCTTCATTCTGCTTTTGAAGCTGTTTAGGGTTCTTTTCTGATGCTGGAATATACCTTTTAGGTAGGGCTTATTTATATTCCAATCAGGCCTTTTAAGAGAAACATTTCTTCATGTGTTTTGTTTCTCTATTCTTGTGAACTG
Organism: Cebus imitator; assembly: GCF_001604975.1. Taxonomy (NCBI): domain Eukaryota; kingdom Metazoa; phylum Chordata; class Mammalia; order Primates; family Cebidae; genus Cebus; species Cebus imitator. The sequence goes on from NW_016107403.1 coordinate 2,288,367, forward strand.
ATTACACTGGTCATTATACCGATTGTTTTCTTTTTCTAAGTTGGCTCCTTTATCCTGAGTTAGTTCTTGCTTGTTTTTCTTAGTGCTAAGCTGTCCAGTAAATTCTGCCAATATCTCAGGAGATGAACAATTTGTGTTGTCCTTCTCTGTTAATGATCCACAGTGTGATTCTGCATTGGTGAATATTCCTATATTTATGTCATCTGTCTGCATACCAGTATCCTTCTTAGGAGACGTACTAGAATTCATACATGCATTCATTTTACCACTGACGTCATCAGAATCATGTCCTGAACTGGAAATGTTAGCAGATGCATTATATTCCATTTGGATTGTATCAACACCAAGGTTTTTAATCAATCTAGAAGTGTCATGTCCCTTTTGCACCAATTCTCGGATTCTCTGTTCTTGTTTTAGTCTCTGCGCCAGTTCCTACACTCGCTGCATTGTCTGAAACAGCTCATTTGTCTTGAGAGTCATGATTTCTTCCTTTTGTTTTTGCTTAAGTATGTCTTCTTCATACTGTTTCTGCATCTCTTCACGTTCCCCTGCTAAGCGAAGCTCCTCTTCTTGTTCTTCCTTCTTTGCTCTTCTTCCAGTTGCTTCTTCTTGTGCTTTTTTTCTACCTGAGCAGTGATGGCTTTGTGATGCTCTAACTGTTTTTGTCATCATCTGTCTCATTCCTCAATCTGAGCTGGGTCCAAGAGAGTAGTCATAGAACGAAGAAAGTTTGTTTTCTTACTGTATGCCATAACCACATCCCTAATAGGTTTTGCTATATGCTGCTCCTCTGATGGCTCAACCTGGCTTCCAGTTGTAGGTGTACAAACACTGCTGACATCAGCCAGCTCCCGAGTGTCAGGAGAGACACGGAAGTACTCAGGTTGTTTGTGTGTTGACTGAGGGGACAGTTGAGATTGAGAACCAGGATTACTCTTTAACGAATCAAAGTGCATTGCGCATCTGTCATGTTCCTCACCCTTTGAATATATGTCTTTCCTCTATTTTTCTTTGACCGTCATCTTCTATTTGCTTATTCACCTCTTCAGTCCATTTTCTCTGCAGTTCTTATTTCACAGCACTGAAAGGTGCTCCAGCAGTACTGTTTCCCTAGATTGGTCAAGAATTTGAAGTTTCCACCATATTATATTATCACTTTCAGATTTTTTCTAAGGATCATTCCATTTTTCAGACACTTGTTTTCCTTTCTTCTTTAAAGCAGGCTGCTCATCTGTAAATAATGTCTTTTTAAAAAAATGTACAAAAACTAGCTCTTTCCTCCATTGGGCTTTTTTTTTTTTTTGCTTCCAACAAACTTCTATC
>NW_016107403.1:2290980-2297503 GCF_001604975.1 Cebus imitator
TTTTTTTCAAACATGAAAGATGCTGAATGTTATCAAAAGCCTTTTCTGCATCTATTGAGATAATCATGTGGTTTTTGTTTTTATGGATAGATCACATTTATTGATTTGTGAATGTAAAACCAGCCTTGCATCCCAGCGATAAAGCCTACTTGATTATGGTGGATTAGATTTTTGATGTGCTACTGAATTTAGTTTGCTAGTATTTTGCTAGTATTAGTTTGCTAGTATTTTTGTATCTGTGTTTATCAAGGATATTGGCCTAAAGCTTTTTTTGTTTGTTTTGTTTCTATGTGTGTGTCTCTGCCAATTGGGATCAGAATGATGCTGGCCTCATAGAACGAGTTAGGGAGGGGTTCCTTCTCAATTTGTTGGAATAGTTTCAGTAGGAATGGTACAACCTCTTCTTTCTATGTCTGGTAGAATTTGGTGTGAATCTATCTGGTCGTGGACTTTTTCTCGTTGCTAGGCTTGTTATTATTGATTAAATTTCAGAACTCATTTTTGGTCTGTTCGGGGTTCCAGTTTCTTCCTAGTTCAATCTTTGGAGGTTGTATCTTTCCAGAAATGTGTCTATTTCTTGTAGGTTTTCTAGTTTATGTGCATAGAAGTGTTTGTAAGAGTCTCTGAGGTTTTGTTGTATTTCTTTGGGTTCAGTAGTAATATCTTCTTTGTCATTTCTGATTGTATTTATTAGGATCGTCTCTTTTTTTTCTTAGTCTAGCAGTGGCCTATCAATCTTATTTATTTATTTCATAGAACCAACTTCTGGTTTCATTGATCTTTTGTATGTTTTTTTGCTTCTCAGTTAGATTCAGTTCAGCTCTGATTTTGGTTATTTCCTGTCTTCTGCTAGCTTTGGGGTTGATTTGCTCTCATTTTTCTAGTTCTTCTAGGTATAATGTTAGGTTGTTAATTTGAGATCTTTCTAATTTTTTGATGTGGACAGTTAGTGCTATAAACTTTCCTCTTAACACTGCTTTAGCTATGCCCCAGAGACTGTGGTATGTTGTATGCATGTTTTTATTAGTTTGAGATAATTTCTTGATTTTTGACTTAATTTCATTGCTTATCTAAAGGTCATTCAGGAGCAGGATATTTAATTTTTATGTAGTTGTATGGTGATATGGTTTGGCTCTGCATCGTCACCGAAATCTTATCACACATGTAGAGGAAGGGACCTTGTGGGAGGTGACTGGATCATGGGGGTGGTGTCTGCCATGCTGTTCTTGTGATAGTGACGGAGTTCTCATGAGATCTAATGGTTTTAAAAGTGGGAGTTTCCCCTGCACACTCTCTCTCCGGCTGCCATGTAAAATGTGCTTTGCTTCCCCTTCACCTTCTGCCACAATTTTAGTAAGTTTCCTGAGGCCTACCTGCTATGAGTCAATTAAACCTCCTTTGTTTATACATTACCCAGTCTTTTCATAGTGGTGTGAGAACAGACTAATACATATGGTTTTCAGTGATCTTAGTGTTGATTTCTGTTTTTATTTTGTTGTGGGTCCAAAAGTGGTTGTTATTATTTTGGGTTTTTTGAATTTGTTGAGAATTGTTTTATGACTGATTATCTAGTCAGTTTTAGAGTTTATGTGCCATTTAAAGATAAAAAGAATGTGTATTCTGTTGTTTTTTTTTTTGTTGTTGAGAGTTCTGTAGATGCCTGTTAGGTCTACTTGTTCAAATGTTGGGTTCAGCTCCTGAATGTCTTTGTTAGTTTTTTGCTCTGATGATCTGTCTAATGCTGTCAGTGGATATTGAAGTTTCCTGCTATTTTTGGGTCATTATCTAAGTCTCTTTGTAGGTCTCCAAGAACTTGTTTTATGAATCTGGGTGTTCCTTTGTTAGGTGCATATATACTTAGTATAATTAAGTCTTGCTTAAATCCTTTACCAGTATGTAATGCTCTTCTGTGTCCATTACGAAATGCTCTTCCCTGTCTTTTTATATTTTATTTTTAATTTTTGTGGTCTGAATGTCTTTGTTAATTTTTTTGCCCTGAGGATCTGTCTAATGCTGTCAGTGGGTGTTGAAGTTTCCTGCTATTATTGTGTCATTATCTAAATCTCTTTGTAGGTCTCCAAGAACTAGTTTTATGAAATCTGGGTGCTCCTTTGTTAGGTGCATATATACTTAGTATAATCAAGTCTGTTGAATTAAACCCTTTACCAGTATGTAATGCTCTTCTGTGTCCGTTATGTAATGCTCTTCCCAGGGCACATAAAATCCATGATATAGGCATGCAAGAAAGCACATCATGGAGATTGGGGCATATATTGCCACAAGGACCCCTTCATCTGAGTTACAAACAATCTATACTCCTTAAGCCATTTAAAAATGTACAAGCAGGTTATCATAGACCAAAATCACCTATTGTGCTATCAAATAATGGGTCTTATTTATTCTTTCTAATTTTTGTACCCATGAACCATCTCCACTTCCCCTCCAGCCCCTCACTACCCTTCTCAGCCTCTGGCGACCATCCTGCTGTCTACGTCTGTGAGCTTAATTGTTTTGATTTAAGACACCACAAATAAGTGTTCTCACATTTTTGGGCCTTTTTGTGTCTATTTGTCTTTTTGTGCCTGGCTTATTTCATGTAACATAATGACCTCCAGTTCCAACCTTGTAGTTGCAAATGACTGGATTTAATTCTTTTTTATGGCTGAATAGTACTCCATTGTGTATACATACCATATTTTCTTTATCTATTCATCTGTTGATAGACACTTAGGTTACTTCCAAATGTTAGCTGTTGTAAATAGTGCTGCTTCAAACATAGGAGTGCAGATATCTCTTTGGTATACTGATTTCCTTTTTTTTGGTTTTATACTCAGAAATGGGATTGCTGGATCATATGGTAGCTCGATTTTCAGTTTTTTGAGAAACCTCCAAACTGTTCTCTATAGTAGTTGTACTAATTTACATTTCATCAAAAGTGTATGAAGGTTTCCTTTTCACCGCATCCTCATCAGCATTTGTTGTCTGTTTTTTGGATATAAGCCATTTTAACTGGGGTGAGATGATATGTCATTATAGTTTTGCATTTCTCTGATGATCAGTGATGTTGAGCACCTTTTCATATGCCTGTTTAGAATTTGTATGTCTAATTTTGAGAAATGTCTGTTCAAGTCTTTTGCCCAGTTTTGATTAGATTATTAGTTTTTTTTTCTATAGAGTTGTTTGAGCTCCTTATATAGTCCAGTTATTAATCACTTGTCAGATGGGTAGCTTACAAATATTTTCTGCCATTCTGTGGGTTGTCTCTTCGCTGTTGATTGTTTACTTTGTGTGTAGAAGCTTTTTAATGGGATGTGATCCCATTTTTCCATTTTTGCTTTGATTGTCTATGCTGATAGGGTATTGCTCTTTGTGTTTTCTGATTGTTGTTGGTTTAAAGTCTATTTTGTTTAAAATTAGAATAGCAATCTCTGCTTCTTTTTGTTTTCTGTTTGCTTTGTAGATTTTTCTCTATCCCTTTACTTTTAGCCTATGGATGTCATTGCATGTGAGATGGGTGGATATCCTGACAGTATATACAGTTGGTTCTTGCTTCTTTATCCAACTTGCCACTCTGTGCCTTTTAGCTAAGACATTTAACCTATTTACATTCAAGGTTAATATTGACATGTGTGGATTTGATCCTGTCATCATGTTGTTAGCTGGTCATTATGCACACTTGATTTTGTAGTTGCTTTATAGTGTCAATGGTCTATGTACATAAGTGTGTTTTTATTGTGACCAGTAATGGTTTTTCATTTCTATATTTAGCTCTCCCTTAAGGACCTCTTGTAAAGCTGGTCTGGTGGTAGCAAATTCCCTTGGCATTTGCTTATCTAAAAAGGGTCTTATTTCTTCTTTGCTTATGATGATGTATAGTTTGGCTGGATAAGAAATTCTTGATTGGAGTTTCTTTTCTTTAAGAATGCTATATTTTGGCTCCCAGTCTGTTCTGGCTGATACAGTTTTCACTGAAAGGTATGCTTTTAGTCTGGTGGGGTTCCCTTTGTAGGTGACCTGCCCCTTCTCTCTGGCTGTCTTTAATGTTTTTTCTTTCATGTCGATATGGGTGAATGTGATGACTGTGTATCTTGGGGATGATTGTCTCATATAGAATCTCACAGGGGTTCTATGTGTTTCCTGAATTTGAATGTTAGTCTGTCTAGTGAGGTTAGAGAAATTTTTGTGAAGGGAGTGATATTCTTAAATATATTTTTCAAGGTGTTTGCTTTTAACCACTCTTTCTTTCAGGGATGTCCATGAGTCATAGATTTGGTCCTTTTACATAGTCCTGTATTTCTTGGAGGTTTCATTCATTCTCTGTTTCCTTTTTCTTTATTTTTGTCTGATGGGGTTAATTTGGAGAAGCAGTGTTCAAGCTCTGATTCATGCTGGCTTGTGTGTGCCAGAAACTGCAGTGGCACGGCAGCTTGCACATGTGTTGGTTGGGGTGGGGCACCAGCAGGAGCCTTTGCATTAGTTTTCATAGGTACTATATGCTGGCAAAATATTTTACTGTTGTATTTTGGGCTGCAATCCAGTAGGCGTCATTTAAGAATGTTAGCCAGCAGGTAAGCTGTTACTGTACTGCAAGGCTTTTTTGTTTTGGCCCAGTGGGTAAGAGTGCTCTGTGTTGGGGGTTAGAGAGATGACCCCCTTAACTAGTTTGTTCTTGGGCCTTGGAAGAGGCCCCTCCAATCACTGGCTATATGCTTGCATTTCTTTTGTTAGGAATTCTGGTTCATTTCACAGTTGGCACATAGGCCGAATCCTTGCTGTATTCTGTGGAGGAAGGCACACTCCAGTCTTCTACCAGCCTGTGAACCCCGGCATCTTACTTCTCTCACTGACCTGAGAGTAAGGGCTTCTCCCTGCTTGGGTATTGACCAAGCCAGCAAGCTCTGCTTGGCTAGGAGCTGTGAGGGTGGGTGAGGTCACCTAATTTGCTGTCTGGGTGCTTCCCAGGGGAACATGGGATTGTGCCTGCCTGCAGAATTCAGATAGAAACAGGACCACTCGGGTGGAAGCTCTAGCATGCATGGCCCATCTGCCTACCAGTGGTAGAGGTGGGTGGAGATGTCTGCCCTGCTGTCCAGGTGTTGTCCTGGGCAACAGGATATTGTGCCCCTTGGCAGAATTCAGGTAGAAGAAGGACTTACTGGGTTGGAAGCTCTAGCAGGTGTGGCCTGCCTGGTTATCTGCTTTAGGGGTGGGTGGAGTGGCCTCCCCTGCTGTCCAGGTGTTTCCCAGGACAGCAGGAGGTTGATTCTGCCAGCTGAGTTCAGACAGAAGCAGGACTTGGATTGGAAGCGCCAGTAGGCGTGGCCTGCCTGGCTATGAGCAGAGTGGGAGAGTGGAGTCACCTTCCCTCCCATCTGGGTATTTCCCAGTACAGCAGGAGGCTGTCGCTGCTGGCTGAGTTCAGGCAGAAACAGGACCCCTGTGCGGGAAGTTGGCACTGAGCCTTGTCTAGCAAGTGGCGGGAGAGGGGCTGGAGGAATCCTAACTGCTCCCAGGCACTCTGACTGTGGCTTCTATGGGGGCTGCATATGCAAATATGTAGTTCAACATATGCAAATCAATGTGATACAAAATGGTGCCAGTTTGTTCTGGGGTCCAAGGCTTGTAGAGGTGTTCTTGGACTTGAGAGTTGCCTCTGGAAAACCTCCAGGTGGCTCTGTGCCTCAGTTCAGAAGCATGGTTGGGTATGCAGAGGCCTAGAAGGATTCTCCCATTCCCAGGTCTGCACGGGTCCTTGTGGAAAGTGTGAATCCCCTGAGGGTCTCTTAATCACCTCTCCCATGTTGGGGAGCTTCTCCTCATTCTGTGTTGACTCCAGATAGGCTGCTGCCCAGCTTCACTCCTCTTTGCTCTTTGTTGTCCCCTTGCTGCCTTGATGGATCCTAGTGTAGTTTGTGATCAGCTTGTAGGATCAGTGTTCAGTTTTGACTCCCTCTTCAGTTTCTTGCATCAATGTTCAGTAGTTTTCATTGCAGAGATATTTGATTGCTTGGGTTAATTGCTAGGTATTTTATTTTATTTGTAGCTATTGTAAGTGGGATTACTTTCTTGATTTTTTTCAAATTGTTCAGTATTGGCATATGGAAATGTTACTGATTTCTGTATGTTGATTTTATATTCTGCAACTTTAATGAATTTGTTTTATTGGTTCTTATAGTTTTTTGGCAGAGTTTTTAGGTTTTTCCAAAAATAAGATCATATCATCTGCAAACAAGGATAATTTGACTTCTTCCTTTTCGATTTGGATGTCCTTTATTTCTCTCTCTTATCTGATTGCTCTAGCTAAGGCTCCCAGTACTATTCTATAATAGTATAAAAGTGGGTCTCCTTGTCTTGCTCCAGATCCTGTCCCCATTCAGTATGATACTAGTGTGGGTCTTTCATACATGGCTTTTATTGTACTCACGTATTTTTTTTTTTTTTTTTTGAGACGGAGTTTCGCTCTTGTTACCCAGGCTGGAGTGCAGTGGCGCGATCTCGGCTCACCGCAACCTCCGCCTCCCGG
>NW_016107403.1:2297608-2304993 GCF_001604975.1 Cebus imitator
ATGGTCTCGATCTTTTGACCTCGTGATCCACCCGCCTCGGCCCCCCACAGTGCTGGGATTACAGGCGTGAGCCACCGCGCCCGGCCTCACGTATGTTTTATCTGTACCCAGTTGCTTGAGTGCTTTTTTCATGAAGGGATGCTGAATTTTATCAAATGTTTTTTCAGCACCTATTGAAATGATCACATGGTTTTTATCCTTCACTCTGTTGATAGGATGTATCACATTGATTTGCATATGTTGAACTATCCTTGCAGTTCTGGGATAAGTCCTACTTCATCATGATGAATGATCTTTTTAGTGTGTTATTGAATTTGGTTTGCTAGTATTTTGTTTAGGATTTTTGCATCAATGTTTATTAAGGATATTGGCCTGTAGTTTTTTTTTTTTTTTTTTTTTTGGATACATCTTTACTAGCCTTGTAGAATGAGTTTAGAAGTATTCCCTCCTCCTCTGTCTTTTGGAATAATTGGAGTAGGATTGGTATTAGTTCTTTAAATGTTTGGTAAAATTCAGCAGTGAAGCCATTGGGTCCTGGGCCTTTCCTTCCTGGAAGACTTTTTATTACAGTGTTGATATCATTACTTGGTCTGTTCAGGTTTTGAATTTCTTCATGATTCAATCTTGGTAGGTTGTATGTATCTGGGAGTTGATCCATTTCTCCTAGATTTTCCAATTTATTGGCACATAATTTCCCATACTAGCTTCCAATCCTTTGGATTTTTGTGGTATCAATTGTAATGCATTTTTTTCCATCTCTGATTTTATATATTTGGATCTCCTCTCTTTTATTTTCTTAGTTTGGCCAGAGATTTACTGATTTTGTTTATCTTTTCAAGGAACGAACTTTTCATTTCATTGATCTTTTATATATATTTTATTTGTTTCTGCTGTGATCTTTATTATTTCTTTTGTTCTACTAATTTTGGATTTAGTTTGCTCTTGCTTTTCTAGTTCTTTATGATGCAGCATTATGTTGTTTATTTGAAGTTTTTCTATTTTTTTTGATGTGCTCATAGCTACAAATTTTCCTTTTAGCACTGCTTTTGCTGTATCTTGTAGGTATAGTATGTTGTATTTCCATTATCATTGGTTTCAATAATAAAAAATACTTTTTAATTTATTTATTGACCCTCTGATCATTCAAGAACTTAATGTTTAATTTCCCGTTGTTTGTACAGTTTTCAAAATTCCTCTTTTTATTGATTTCTAGTTTTCTGTTGTGTTCAGAGAAAATACTTAATATAATTTCAGTTTTTTGAAATGTTTTAAGAGTTGTTTTGTGGCCTAAGATATGCTCTATCCTTGAGAATGATCCATGAGCTGAGAAGAAGAATGTATATTCTGCAGCTATTGGATGAAATATTCTGTAAGTATCTCTTAGGTCCACTTGGTCTATTGTGTAGATCGAGTCCATGATTTCTTTATTGATTTTCTGTCTGGATGATGTGTTTTTTTTTTTTTGCTGAAAGTGCAGTGTTGAAGTTTTCAGCTATTATTTTGTTAGGGTATATTTCTCTCTTTAGCTCTACTAATACTTGCTTTATATATCTGGGTGCTCCAATGTTGGTTGCATGTATGTTTACAATTGTTATATTCTGTTGCTTAATTTACTCCTTTATCATTATATAATGACTTTTCTCTTTTTATAATGTTTGTCTTCAAATCTGTTTTTGTCTTATATAACTATTTCTGCTCTGTTTTGTTTCCATTGGTAGGAAATACCTTTTTCTATCTCTTTGTTTTCAGTCTGTGTGTGTCTTTATAGATGAAGTGTATTTCTTATAGGCAACATATCTTTTTTTTTTTTTTTAAATGCATTTAGCCACCCTGTCTTTTGAAGGAGAGTTTAGTCCATTTACATTCAGTATTGTTATTGTTAAGTAAGGACTTACTCCTATAATTTTGTTACTTGATTTCTGGTTGTTTTGTGGCCTTCTCTTCCTTTGTTCCTTTCTTTCTGTTTTCTTTTTAGTGAAGGAAGTTTTCTCTGTTGGTATGTTTTAATTTCTTGTTTTTTATTTTTTGTGTATCTGTTGCATGTTTTTAGATTTGAGGTAACTGTGAGGTTTGCAGATACTGTCTTATAAACATTATTTTAAACTGATGACAACCTAACATTGATTGCATAAACAAACTTATACCAACAAACAAGTAAAAAGAAAACTAATAACTTTAATTTTATCTACTTGCTTTTTAACTTTTTGTTGTTGCTATTTATATCTGATTGTACTGGCTGTGTCTTGAAAAGTTGTAGTTATTATTTTTGAGTGGTTCATCTTTTCTTCTTAAAATATGAGTAGTTTACACGCCACAATTACAGTGTTACAATATTCTATGTACTTAATGTTACTGAGTTTCCCTTCAGATGATTTCATATTATTCCTAATGTCCTTTTCTTTCAAATTGAAGAATTCTCTTTTAGCACTTCTTGTAGGACTAGTCTGGTGATGATGAAATCAATTTTTGTTTTTCTGGGAAAGTCTTCATTTGTCCTTCATGTTTGAAGGATATTTTTTACCATATATACTTCTTCTAGGGTAATAGTGATTTTTTTCAGCACTTTAAATATGTCCATGCCACTCTCTCCTGGCCTATAAGGTTTCCAGTGAAAAGCCTGCTGCCAGATGTGTTGAGCTCCGTTGTATGTTGTTTCTTTTCTCTTGCTGCTTTAGGATCCTTTCTTTATCCTTGACTTTTGGGAGTTGGGAGTTTGATCATTCAATGCCTTGAGGTCATCTTTGGGTTAAATCTGCTTGGTGTTCTGTAATTTTCTTGTACTCCAATATTGATATTTTCTTCTATGTTTGGGAAATTTCTCTGTTATTATTCCTTTGAGTAAACTTTCTACCCAGTCTCTCTCTGTACCTCCTCTTTAAGGTCAGTAGCTCTTAGGTTTGCCCTATCGAGGCTATTTTCTAGATCTTTGAGCTGTACTTCATTCTTTAATTGGATATTTTTGTCTTTTAGTATAACATAATTTTTCCTGGTAGCTGTATGTGTTGTACTTGGTATTGGTTCACATGCTTAGGGGTCTGTTTGAGTAAATTGTGTTTCTCTGTATTTGCCTGTCTGTCCAATTTAGGGGCATCAGTTTGCATTGTGACCTCACTTTTCTGATGGATCTATGCAGAGTTGATAATTTTTCAGTTTGTTCAGCTTTTTACTTGTTAAGATGGAATGATGACTTCCATGCTTCTTACATGCAGGACTGGAAAGTAGAAGTTCAAATTTTATTTTTAGAACAATAAAACTGCAAACATAAGCTCTCTGATATGGTTTGGCTGTGTCCCCTCCCAAATCTCATCTTGACTTGTAGCTCTCAAACTCTCATGTGTCTAGGAAGGGACCTGGTAGAAAGTAGTTGAATCATGGGGGTGAGTTTTTCCCATGCTGTTCTTATGATAGTAAATAAGCCTCGCAAGATCTGATGTTTTTAGAAAGGGCAGTTCCCCTGCACATGCTTTCATGCCTCATGCCATATAAGACGTTCTTTTGCTTCTCCTTTGCATCCCCAGCCATTGGAACTGTGAGTCCATTAAACCTCTTTTTCTTTATAAATTACCCAATCTTGAGTATTTCCTCATAGCAGTTTGAAAATGAACTAATACAGTAAATTGGTACCAGTAGAGTGGGGCGCTGCTCTAAAGATACCTGAAAATGTGGAAGCAACTTTGGAATTGGGTAGCAGGCAAAGGTTGGAACAGTTTGGAGGGCTCAGAAGAAGACAGGAAAATGGGAAAGTTTGGAACTTCCTAGAGACTTTGAGGGCTCAGAAGACAGAAAGAGACTTGTTGAATGTCTTTGACCAAAGTGCTGATGGTGATAAGGACAATAAAGTCCAGGCTGAGGTGGTCTCAGATGGAGATGGGGAACTTGTTGGAAACTGCAGAAGAGGTGATTCTTGTTATTTAGCAATGAGACTGGTGACATTTTGCTTTTGCCCTAGAGATCTGTGAAACTTTTCAACTTGAGAGAGATGATTTGAGGTATCTGGTGGAAGAATCTTCTAAGTGGCAAAGTGTTCAAGAAGAGTCAAAACATAAAAGTTTAGAAAATTTGCAGCCTGATGAAATAGAAAAGAAAAACCAATTTTAGGGGGGAGAAATTCAAGCCTGCTGCAGAAATTTGCATAGGTAACAAGAAGCCCAAGACAGTGGGCTTAATCACCAAGACAGTTAACCACCAAGTTAATCACTAAGACAGTGGGGAAAATGTCTCCAGAGCATGTTGGATTCCTCAGGGCAGTCCCTTCCATCACAGGCCTGGAGGGAAAAATGGTTTCCTGGGCTACATCCAGGACTCCCCTGCTGTATGCAGGCCAAGGACTTGGTACCCTGAGCCCCAGCCACTCCAGCCGTTGCTAAAAGGGTTTAAGGTACAGCTTGGGCCATGGCTTCAGAGGGTGCAAGCCCCAAACCTTGCCAGCTTCCACATGGTGTTGAGCCTGGGGGTGCAGAGAAGTCAAGAATTTAGATTTGGGAACTTCTGCCTAGATTTCAAAGGATATATGGAAATGTCTGGATGTCCAGGAAGAAGTTTGCTGCAGGGGGAGGGTACTCAGAGAGAACCTCTGCTAGGACAGTGCAGAAGGGAAATGTGGGGTTGGAGCCCCCACAGAGAGTCTTCACTGGGGCATTGCCTAGTGGAGTTGTGAGAAGAGGGCCACTGTCCTCCAGATCCCAGAATGGTAGCGCCACCAACAGCTTACATCATGGGCCTGGAAAAGCTGTAGACACTCAATGCCAGCCCGTGAAAGCAACTAGAAAGGGGGCTGTATCCTGCAAAGCCACAGGGGTGGAGCTGACCATGGCTGTGGGAGTGTACCTCTTGCTTTAGTGAGACCTGGAAGTGAAATATAGAGTCAAAGGAGATCATTTTGTAACTTTAAGGTTTAATGACTGCCCTACTGGATTTCAGACTTGCCTGGAGCCTGTAGCCCCTTTGTTTGGGCTAATTTCTCCCATTTGAAGTGGGTGTAGTTACCCAATGCCTGTACCTCATTGTATCTAGGAAGAAACTAATTTGCTTTTGATTTTACAGGCTGTTAGGTAGAAGGGACTTGTCTCAGATGAAACTTCATGCTGTGGACTTTTGAGTTAATGCTGAAATGAGTTAAGACTTTGGTGTCTGTTAGGAAGGCATGATTGTTTTTATAATGTCAGGACATGAGATTTGGGAGGGGCCAGGGATGGAATGATATGGTTTGTCTGTGTCCGCACCCAAATCATATCTTGAATGATAACTCCCATAATCCCTATGTGTTATAGGAGGGACCTGGTGGGAGATAATTGAATCACAGGGGCAGGATTTTCCTATGCTTTTCCCATGATAGTGAGTAAGTCTCAGGAGAGCTGATGGTTTTATAAAGGGCAGTTCCCCTGCACACGTTCTCATGCCTGACACCATGTAAGATGTGCATTTGCTCCTCCTTTGCCCTCTGCTGTGATTGGGAGACCTCCCCAGCCATGTGGAACTGTGAGTTGGTTAAACCTCTTTCTCTTTATAAATGACCCAGTCTTGGGTATTTCTTCATAGCAGTATGAAAATGGACTAATACATTCTCTAAAGCATCCTCTGATAATCCTTCCTTTTAATTCAAGTCTTAAGTTAGATCATTGGAACATAAAACCAGATTGTTAAAACTGTACTGTATAATTTTCATTTAAGACACTTGTTTTAAGGCCTTTTTTGGCCATTGAGAGGGATTTGAGATTATGAAGATGACAACTGTACATTTGCAATGTTTTTAACTTTTTGGAGCACTCAAGGGAGGTCGTCCCCCAAGAACCCTCTTTAAGAATGACTTTTTTGGAAATTACTTACCATGTGATAAGGTGTCAGGGGTTGGGCGACTCCACACACAGCATAGAGTTTGAGGTATAATAGAGACACCAGTGTGTATCTTCCACCATATGTTCCACCTGGGCAAGCACAAGACTGTCTGTTTCCACTTTATTGCCAGTGATCATCTCATTCTACTCCTGATACTACAAGTGGTTTTGGCCAAGTCTGTCTTTTTGATCTGAATCAATTTCAGGTTCTTTCATCTTTCTTTCTGATAGTTCTCATCACCCAGCTTGCTAGTAATAAACAGACGGTTTTCAAGGGCCATCTGATCTTGTGAAATCTCCTTTCCTGATAGTTTTTCAAAAATAGGAGAGCAGTCTCTCTGGCATGTTTTAACTTAGCTGCACCTGTAGCAGCAGCTTGACCTGGACCTGTGGGGTCAGGATGAGAGAACTAAAAGTCAACCTCCCATTTGATAGAGGAGAAAAGTAAAGCTCAAAAGAAGAGAAGCAACTTTCCAGTTTTGGTGGGCTCTGATGGCCCTTTTCTACAAAAAGAGTTAACAATTCTGGGCTGGGTGCGGTGGCTTACACCCGTAATCCTAGCACTTTGGGAGGCTGAGGTGGGCAGATCACCTGAGGTCAGGAGTTCAAGACCAGCCTGGCCAACATGGTGAAATCCCTTCTCTACTAAAAACACACAAAAAATGAGCCGGGCATGATGGTGCATGCCTGTAATTCCAGCTACTCGGGAGGCTGTGGCAGGAGAATCGCTTGAATCTGGGAGGTGGAGGTTGCCGTGAGCCAAGATTGCTCCACTGCACTCCACCCTGGGTGAGAAGAGTGAGACACTGTTTCACTCTTCATGCTGGAGTGCAGTGGTGCAATCCCTGCTCACTGCAACCACCATCTCCCAGATTCAAGCAATTCTCCCATCTCAGCCTCTTGAGTAGCTGGGATTACAGGCACCTGCCATCACTCCCGGGTAATTTTTGTATTTTAGTAGAGACAGGGTTTCACCATGTTGGTCAAGCTGGTCTTGAACTCCTGGCTTCATGTGATATGCCCACCTCAGCTTCCCAAAGTGCTAGGATTACAGGCGTGAGCCACTGTGCCCAGCCAAGGTATCTTAATATTGCTAAACTAGGATTTGTATAACTACTAGTATTGAAAACATAGAAGGTCAAATCTGTTTTCCCCTGGAACATAGGAGGACCCCCTGCTTTTGAACAAGTGATGTCCCATAAGATCTTTGTAAATTGGTGCGTTGGAACATCGGTTTTCCTTTGCTGAGTGACATGGTACCGTCTACTGAGTTCTTGATGTGCCAGGCCCTGGGCTGACAGCTCTCCATGGATTACTGCAGGTAATCTCCACAACAAGCCCATGGCAGGCTATCATTGTAACCTTCATTTTACAGATGAGGAAACTGAGGTTTAGAGAGGATAAATTCTCACAGCAGGAGTCAGACCTAAAAGCAGCTCCTCTTCATCTCTGTACTCTTCAGTCTCCTCCAGGAACTCAGTGCAAAGGCTACAAATGGTGCTTGCCCTAGTTCGGAGCCCAGCTACCAGGTCTGGAGATGTTTCCAAGGGA
>NW_016107403.1:2311868-2316189 GCF_001604975.1 Cebus imitator
TCCAATCGCCAGCCAAAAGGGCCCCCGGACCAGTGTATTTTGTATGGAGAACCGCGGCTCCGGGGCGCCGACAAAGCAGCCGCGCGGGGCAAAGCAGCGGCGCTGGCCTGCACAGCCGCGCTGGCGACCGTGGAGCACCTCCGCCCGGGAATTTCCTAGTCTGTGGGCAATAAAAACGCGGCGTCCACTCACCCTCTGTGCTTTCACTGGGAGCTGCGATCCTGAGCTGTTCCTAAACGGCCATCTTGGATCTCATCCTCTCTTGTGTTTTCTGACCCTGTTGGATCAATTAGATGGGTATTGTAAACATAGGTGATTACGTTTGATTCATCTGTAGTCTGGGAAATCCAGGCTCTTAGCAGGCAGGGCAGAGGACCAGTCCAGGACTCCTAGGATGATGTTGGTGCGGAAATGGATAGACTAGAGGTGAATGCAGAGGCAGCCAGGGCTGAGGGGAATGGTGTCTGCAGGATGCATGGGAGAGGCGGTGGACTCAGAGGCAGTGGTGCACAGACCTTTTGGTTGTAAGTGAGTGATAACACACGCTGACTTAAAGAAAAGGGGCTGCTTATTGGCAGGTAACTGGGAATCCTAAGGTTTATGCTGGCGTTAAGCCTGATTGGAGCTCCAGTGGTTCAAA
The DNA here is from genome assembly GCF_001604975.1 of Cebus imitator. Lineage (NCBI taxonomy): Eukaryota > Metazoa > Chordata > Mammalia > Primates > Cebidae > Cebus > Cebus imitator. The sequence continues at coordinate 2,312,509 of NW_016107403.1, forward strand.
TGTTGATAACCACAACCTGAACTGGCCACATCATTTGCAAGGCTCAGTGAACAAGGAAGATGTGGGAACTCTTGTACAAATAAATAAATAAGTAAATAAACTAGCAAATTTCAAGATGCTGACAGCAGTGTGTCAAATCAAGCACAGGGCCCTTCTAAGCACAGTACCTGCAGGACTGCACAGATTACAGGCTCATGAAACTGGCCCCCATCGGGATTCTGTCTCTCTGAACAAGTCTCAGCCCTAGTGATCTCCATGCATTTTTAGTCTCAGGCAGATTTTCTCCATGTGACATCAAAATGACACCAACAACTCCAAACCTTCATTGTCTTTAGACCTAATGATCTTAGAGTTAGGCAAAATACTGAACCTGTCTTTAGAGCTTTAGTGAAAGTCCCATAGAGAACTCTGATGGGTGATTGACCAAGCTTGGGTCATATTCCCGTCCCTGAACCAATCACCTGCCCAGTGGTTTGCAGTGTTGTGATTGGCTAGGGTTGTGGTGATGGGGGTATGTGTGATGGGAAGGCAGGACTAGCTCCATGTAGCTTTTACAGACTGTGTGGGTGCATTGTGGAATGGGAGGGGAAGGTCCCTCAAGGAAGGCTTGCTGGATGTACAGAAAGTTAGATCAGTATCGGCTATAGGTGGGGAGGTGGGATACAGAAAAGTAGGCCCACATTACCCGTCTTGTGATGAGAGCGAGGGAGTATATGACTGGTTAGTGGGTATGGTTGCAGGAGATGTGGTTTCTGACAGCAGATAGTTGAATGAGTATAGAAAAAAAGGAAAATTGAAGTGGGGATATCTTAGGATGGGGGCAGATGGAGAGGAAGGAAAGGAAGACCCTTGGGACTTCTGGCCTGTAGGTTAGGGTGGCTGTCTTTGCTTGCTGTTCATGTATTGAGGGGGTTCTATCAGTTGGGCCAGTCTAGAGTCACCGTGTGTCAGGTTTTAGGAATTCTTGTAGTGAGGAGATGAGACGCAAGAAGCTTTCCTTCAGTTTCCTTCCTCTGGGAGGTAGAAGGAGCTCTGGAGTCATTTCTCTGCCACGCACTTTGTGATCTTGGGCTAATTATATTACCCAAAACTAAGCTTCAGTTTTGTCATCTGTAATGTGAGAATCTTATAATTCCCAAATATTTAGTGGGAACTTGTAAGGTGCTTAGTATAATGTCTAACGTGGGTGCTTAGGAAATGGACACTGTTGTTATTAATACTGGCTTCAGGGCTTTCAGGAAATGAAGGTCACTGTTGTGCCACATCCGTACATTACATACTCCCCAGAATACCTCTAGCCATATTTATAATGGAGAGCTAGAATAGTGGTTCCCTCAAAGATACCAGATCCTAATGCCTGGAGCCTGTGAATGATACCTTATGACACAAATACTTTGAAGCTATGATTAAATTAAGGATCTTGAGATGGGGAGATATTCCTGGATTATCCAGGTAGCTTTATAAGGCATCCTTATAAGAGATAGAGATTTGATACATGCACAGAGGTAAAGGCATTGCAAAGATGGAGGCAAAGATTGGAGTGTTGCAGCCACAAGCCAAAGAATGCTGGCAGACACCTGTAGAGTACCTAGAAAAAGCAAGGAACAGCTTTTCCCCAGGGATATTTAGAGGGATCGCAGCCCTGCTGACACCTGGATTTCATCCCAGTAATATGGATTTTGGAACTCTAAGCCTCTAGAACTGTGAGAGAATAAATCTCTGTTGTTTTGAGCCAACCAGTTTATCATAATTTCTTAAAACAGCCGCAGGAAAATTGTACTCTCTTTTGAGGTGGACCTTTGTTACTTGCTTTGGCTCGTATTTGCCATGATGTTGCACCTGCTAAAGTTTTCTGGTTTAAACTCTGGGGAGTCAGGTGAGACTGTTTCAAGCAGTAGCTTGTGCCATTTCTACCACACTGAGCTCCTAAAGAGCCATGGGAACCCTAGGATTCAGGTTATATGGAGCCAGCTTTCTAATTTCAGAGATAATTAGCCACTGATGCAGTTACTACCTGAGATGATGTATTTCATTGTGGAGCCTCTAGACTGAATGAGGCACAGGAGATTTTAAGTTTTAGAAGAACAATAATTTATTCTTATAGTTCACACTTCATGGAAACTCTTGGTTAGATATGAGTAACAAGCATGAGACTTATTTCTTCAGTTCCCGAGTACGTATTTCTCACACTTCCCGAGAAGTGTGAACGCCCTTCAGGATCAGCCTGTCCAACCTCCCGCATGCTGCAGAGGTCTGCTAAACAGAGGTGTACACCCTCATCTGAGAGGAATGAGTTAACATTCCTCTCAGTTAACTGGAGCATTGAGTTAACATCACTCAACGCTCTAGTGATGTTAACATTGTTCTGCCCTTTGTGATAGGAATATAATTATACATATAGGATTAAGAATAAGCAAAATGGCACTTGAATAGTTATATCCTCTCTTTGTTTTGGGGGTAGTTTTGCATAATTTGTCCTAAATGCTTAGACTTTTTCTATTTCTCAGAACAGAATTTAATATTTTTGTGCCACTATCAAACTTCAAATTCCAAAATGACAGCACATTTTAGACCAAGATTCAGACAATAAGATCATTCCAGAAAGGTGGTGGTTGGCCTTGAAATGATGACAACAAAGCATTGGAACATTGCTATAACTGAGTCCCTTATTGAACTCTGGATCGATTTTCTTTTCAGAAATCCACTTTAGAAGACAATTTTAAGATAAGGATATAATTATGACTCAGACATATAAAATGAACATGTGTGAGATTTTAACTTACTAATTAATGTGGGAACCAGTGAGATGTTTCAACACGTTCAAAGGAATGCTGAAATGAATTTACAAGTAGATGCAAAATGCGTCTAACCAAAGGGCAATAAACAAATTGGATTCCAAAGATACAATTAATTTGCATTTTATAGTCAAATCATTTGCGTAATTATCAGTTTTCTACATCTTACATGGTGCATCTTGCTCAAAGGTAATGAAAGGCAGAGGTGACTTGGAAGGGTGAGTTAGACCTTTTTATGGGTCTGTTTCAAAGTCTTTTACAGTTTTTCTGGCATATGCTTTACTGTGACCTGTGGATCAAATTGTATTTGGAATGGCACTATGGTAATGTGGACAAGGAGAAACTGCGGGGCGGAGAGTGCCGGTCATAGAGGTGTCTGGGGAACAAGCCTCATTTTCCTCTCAGTACAGGGACTACTTGTTAGTTGTATAGAGTCTGAGGAACCAGTTGCATTGTAGACATGCCACCATCAGGGAATGTGTGCTTACTTTTGAAAGATCAAACAGTGTAGTGGTTAAGGGAGCAAACCTGTGTTCACATTCTGGGTCTGCCACTTACTACCTATATGTCCTCTCTGAGCCTAGTATCCTCATTGGTACATGGGGATAATAATGGTACTTATGGCATGAGGCAGCAGGTAACTAAGTAATGTCTGTGAGGCAGTAGACCAGAACCTGTCATTTACCTAGCACTCGGTAGTTGTTAGCTATTATTAATTTCCAAGCAAGTATAATAGCACCTGTAATTCCAGCTACTTGGGAGGCTGAGGCAGGAGGATCACTTGAGCCCAGGAGTTTGAGGCTGCAGTGGGCTATGGTCATGCCACTGCACTCCAGCCTGGGTGACAGCAAGACCTAGTCTTTTTTTTTTTTTTTGCAATGGAGTT
>NW_016107403.1:2316299-2325790 GCF_001604975.1 Cebus imitator
TAGTAGAGACGGGGTTTCACCATGTTGACCAGGATGGTCTCAATCTCTTGACCTCGTGATCCACCCGCCTCGGCCTCCCAAAGTGCTGGGATTATAGGCGTGAGCCAAGACCTAGTCTTTAACCAAAAAATGATAGCAGCACCAAGTGTAAGTCTTGCATTTCACCATTTTGGGAGCTGCTTTATTGATCTGATGCTCATTGTACTCTATCGATATTCTATGCATATGCAATTAATAGGGGACTCTGGCCAATAAGCTACTAAACTCTCTTGTCTACTGGATATCATCATGATCTCTGGGCATTCTGCAGGACTGGAGCACTTCTAGAGCTCACATTTAATTTTCAAATGTCAACATAGGGATGAATGTTTATCTCAAATTGCATGGAGGCAAAGCACAGGGCGTTTAATTTTTTTTTTTTTTTTTTTTTTTTTTTTTGTTCTTGTGCCCTGCTTTTTTAGTGTAACGTTAGTTCCATTAACTTTTCTGCAGAGTACTAATGGAGTTCCATATAAAAATACACTTAGAAACAAAATTCCAGACTGTTGGGTTGGAGTCATATTATTCTGTAGTATTTACTTACGTTGTTTACATGAAAACTAATTTCAGAGAATGCCTCTACCTGGGTGATTAACCACATTTTCATAAATTTGGATGCTTTTCATACACTTTCTAATGGCTGTCTGATAAACTTAAATAAATGAGTGTGTGTATGGGGGAGCAATCTTCAAATTACCTCGTATGATTCATAGCACAGCAGTGCAAAACAGCTGTGTGGGGGAAGGTTATGTGTCATTAGTAATTTTTATGACTCAGGTTGTTTTTATAAGTCTACCTGTCTGCATGGCATTTTCATCCTGGTGGGAGAAAATTTAAATTAACTCAGCTTTTGGATGGTGACGCATCATGGTGGATGTAAAGGGTTTCCATGAAGAAATTACTCAGCCCTTTAACTGTGGAGGCTGTTGGATGCTGTCTTTTCTCTGGACAAGTATGTGGCATTGGCTCTCAGTGGTCAGTTCATCTCTCATAGATAAACAGTTTACTTTCAGAGATTATAATAGCTACTCCTCCTGGCTCAAAGTGGGATTACACAGTTAATAGAGCTGTAGCAAATTTTGGAAAGTGTGATGGCAACATTATAACTCGAGAAGAAAGTGCCTATTTTCCTTTGCTTGAGTTTGTTTACTCATTTTGCTTTTTATCTCACATCATGTAACTTTTTGAAAAAAGTTACTAAACAGAAAATATGATCTCGTGTTTTTCTCTTTTAATAACCAATTTCCCCCATGAATACCTGCAACTACAGAGGGTTCAAGCCAGTACATTTAAAAAGTGGATTTTAGGTGTCCAGAATTGGATTAATCATACTCTTTCACTCATGACACACTATTGCTCTTACTTGTAAATAAACTTTTATGATTCTAATGACTTGAATATTTTTTTCTTGAAATATAGTAGTTTAACTTTTTCCTAAATTTGGCAAAATAATTGCTGTCTGAACGATCTAAATATTAAGTTAGCTTTTGGCAGGTTTGGAAAATGTTTTTAAAAATCACACGTAGGCTTTCATGATAAAAATCAGGGTTTGAGATCAGAGGATGAACTCATAGGCTTCTTTTATTCTTGCAAAACTTCAGAGTTAAGTGGTACATTGATGTTTGGTGAAGTAACATGGTTAAGGTTTCAGTGAAATGTTTTCAGTTGCTGTAACGTGATAGAACATGCTAGTCATCTTCAGTGAGCATCCTCAAAACAGAAAGAGATGGCTTTAGAATTCTGTTTGGAAATGACCTAGGAAGTCAGTCATCTAATCTAGCCCCTCCAGTCCTGCTGCATCCCAGAAGTCCTCTGGGGACCTCTGCCATAGGCAGCTTAGCCTGCACTTGAATCTTTGTAGGGACAAGAAACTCACTCCCTCATGACCAGTCCTTTTCTTTCAGAGACAACTTTAATTATTAAAAATAAAACCGGTTTTGTTGAGCTTACATGTGATTGATTCCTTAACACTTCTGCTCATTTGCTAGTATCATTGGTCTCTACTTGTAGATGACACCAAAAGAGTCCTCCTGCTTATAAGGAATTCTTATTTTTGAGATGGAGTCTTGCTCTGTTGCCCAGGCTGGAGTGCAATGGTTCGATCTCGGCTCACTGTAGCCTCCGCCTCCCAGGTTCAAGTGATTCTCCTGCCTCAGCCTCCAAGTAGCTGGGACTACAGGCAGACACTATCATGCCTGGCTAATTTTGTATTTTTAGTAGAGATAGGGTTTCACCGTGTTGGCCAGGATGGTCTCGATCTCCTGACCTCTCCTGATCCACTTGCCTCGGCCTCCCAAAGTGCTGGGATTACAGGAATGAGCCACCTTGCCCGGCTGGGAATTCTTTATTGCATGTAAGTTCTGACTTTTGTCAGAGTTTGTGTTTTCTGAGTGTGCTTCTCTCTGACAGATCTCATAATATCTTCTCAATTCAGCAAGTTATTTATTGAGAATTAGTTACATGAAAGGCACTGTCCTCAGTGCCTGGGTGGGTGAGGTAGGGACACAAGATGAGTTGGTTGCTGCCATCCAGGTGTACACTGCCACGTGAAATGTATCGGAAAAGCACACAAATTGATACAAGAGAGAAACTCGGTGCCATTGGGGTTCAAAGGAGATGGGATGATATCAAACTCAGCTGTGTTAGAAGAGCTTCAGCATCAAGAGGGAAGGGAGATAGGCAGGTGGGATATTTTTGCAGGTTGAAAAGGGAGAAGGACATTCCGGGAAGAAACCAGTATGGACCAAAGCCCAGGGATGGGAAACATGAGTTTTGTCCAAAAGAAGGGGGTCGGTTATCTTATTTACTTTGCTCAGCATGTAGGTTACTTTCAGAGAAAGTGAAGGATGAGATGTTAGTTTGATCCCAGAGCTCAGACAGGCATGATCTCTCTGCCTCGGTTATTTGGCTTTTGGTGCTAAGATTCCATTGCAGGAGGACAGACCTGGATTTCGATCCAAGTATTGTCACCATGCTTTGATCACCAATACTTGGATCAATATTGATCCAAGTAGGATGCCAGACCTTCAGCATTCTAGTCTGAAAATGGAGATATCTGTCTATTCTAGGATTCCAGGACATGTAAGGGAAGAATTCAGCACCCTGCCTGGTACACAGCAGAGGGGATCGGTGACAGTTGTTATCACTCGATGTGATAGGCTGAGAGAAGCAGGGGATCCGCAGGAGCAGCTCCTGCAGGGGTGCAGGGTGGTGCCTGGAGGAAGACTTGGGAGAGGTGCTCTTCCAGCGGGAAGGGAAGGTGTGTGTGGCACTGCTGGTGGGAGTGGGAAGCAGGGATGGCCTCGGTGGGGAAGCTGGAGTCAGCAGAACTGGAAGCAGATTTAATGTCCTGGGCAGGAGGAAGAGGAGAGGTCATCCCAAGTTTTTGTGGGTGAAGGAGGGTTAGGCAAGAATGGTGAGTTTGATGTAGGGTGCATTGAGGTGCTGGTGGGCCCTGCAGATGGAGAGAGCCCACAGCCGCTGGCAGCGATGAGGCTGGGCCTTAGGAGTAGCTGGGGAGGTGGAACAACCACAGCATGAGGAGGGCCAGCATCCAAGCAGTGTGTGGGAATGGGGGCCTGAGCAAGTGAGGGAGGTCCTGAATCACGTGGAGCCTGCACTCCAGCGTGAGTGCATGGGAAAGCAGCCAGCACCCAACCAGGGCTGGCGTAAAAGCAAAGAAATGAAAGAATTCAAGAGACATCGGATGGGAAAGAGAAAATTAGTAAAGACAGCCTGACAGATGATTCCCGGTATCTTAGAATTCTCAGGAAAAAACTGAAAACAATCTTCACATTGTTTTTATACGCACACGCACATGCACACGCACACGCACATACACACACTTTCTCTCTCTCTCTCTCCTCTCTCTCTCTCTCTCTCTCTCATATATATAGTGTTATATATGTATCTTTATGATAGTAATAGTGATATTATTTGTTGAGTCATTTGTAAGTCACAGACATCATGAGACTCTTCACTGCTCATATATACAGTTTCAATCTAAACACCATCTATTATTTGGTCCTGTTAGTTTCCTCAGAAAAATTCAGGAAATCCTTGCTCTCCCAGAGATTGTGTCTATATTTAGAAGATTTTTAGAGAAAGCCTATCGTTAAATTTTAGTTTGCTGGGTAGTCACTAGGAGACTGTAGAAATGTAACCCACACATCAGCTGTATTGAGTGGGCTTTTGTTTTACCGAAGGCTGTGTGAGGAAAACAGGACTCTGTCTTTGCTGAGTGCCTCTTCCTGGTACTGTGACCCCTGGGAACCCAAGAAGGGAAGTGCTGGGGGCCAGGGATCACCTGGCCTGACCCTCTTGTGTAACAGATGAGGAAACTGAGACCCAAACCATTGGAACCAGCTCAGGGTCACATGGCTCATTCGAGGCAGAGCGTGTGGCCTGCTGTTGGGCGCTCCTGCTCCTTGAAGTGACCTCTTCTTCCCAGGCCAGGACCTCGGGGCTCATTCACAAGTGGATGGCCCAGACAAGAGGGAACTTCAGTTAGGGGTGTGTGTGTGTGTGTGTGTGTGTGTGTGTGTGTATGTTGGGGGTTATTCAGGGATCATTCATTACAGAGCTTGACTGTGGGAAAGAGTAGTTAATCTCGAGTGATTATTGTAGTGTCCTCGTAATTTATTAGCAGTTCTATCTAACAAGTGTCCTACAGAGAAAAGTGCCAAAACATGAAGGGTGAAACCTTTGTCATCAGAGGTCTCTACGTAGAACCTAAATATCCACCCACTCAAGTTAGCAAGAGTTAGCATTCACTGAGGACTGATGGTGTGCCTGGCACTAAGTTGTTTTCTAGGGAATGTGTGTCATTTCATCCTCTTAGTGTCATTATGAGATAGGTACTTACTATTATTATGCTAATTTTACAGGTCAGGAAACTGAGGCACCAAGGGATTAAGTAATCTGCCTAAGGTGACACAGCCAGTAAATGGTAGAACCAAGATTATGCCATCTGTTGACCTCAGAGCCTGCACATTTATCTAACATTAGTGTGTCCTCTTTTTTTTTTTTTTTTTTTGAGATGGAGTTTCATTCTTGTTGCCCAGGCTGGAGTGCAATGACACGATCTTGGCTCACTGCAACCTCTGCCTCCTGGGTTCAAACGATTCTCCTGCCCTCAGCCTCCTGAGTAGCTGAGATTACAGGAATGTACCACCATGCCCAGTTAAGTTTTGTATTTTTAATGGAGACGGGTTTCACCACATTGATCAGGCTGGTCTTGAACTCCTGACCTCAGGTCATCCACTCACCTTGGCCTCCCAAAGTGGCTGGAATTATAAACGTGAGCCACCGCACCCGGCCACATCGGTTCTTAACCTTGCCTCATGTAAGAATCTCTTGGGAAAACTAAAAAAAAAAAAAAAAAAAAAACAGTTTTCAGGCTACACCCTAAACCAGTTGAATCAAACTCATGGTGGGGAGATCTTGTGTTGGTATTTTTTTTAAAGCTCTTCACCTGGGCTTGGTGGTTTATGCTTATAATCCCAGTAACTTGGAAGGCTGAGGTGGGAGGATTGCTTGAGGTCAGGAGTTCAAGACCAACCTGGACAACATAGAGAGACCCCATCTTTTAAAAAATACTTAGCTAGGTGTGGTGGTACGCAGCTGCTTGGGAGAATAAGGTGAGACAGTCACTTGAGCTGAGAAGTTTAAAGCTGCAGTGAGCTATGATCATCATACTACTGCACTCTAGCCTGCCAACAGGGTGAGACCCTGTCTCAAAAAAGAAAAAAAATGCCCTTCAGATCTTCAGATGATTGTAACTCATAGCAAGGTTGAAAACCACCGAAGCACAGCTGGTGGAGATGGTGTAGGGCAGTGCTTCTTAAACTAATGTGCATAGGAATCTCCTGGGGGTCAAGTGCACATTCCGACCTAGAAAACCTATGGTGGAGCTTAGAGTCTGCATGTCTTACAAGTGTCCAGGTGATGCTGTGCTACTGGTCTTTGACTCTTCTGTCTTGGTTAAAGGCTAATAATTGTGGTTACATCCAACTCCAAGATTTAGGGGCTCTAATGATACTTGTAAGAACACAGGATTTTTACAGCCTGTCAGCCTAAGAACATTACTTACATACAGTATCTCTTGCCCTCTCAGCAGCCTCTAAAGGAAGTATCACTGTCCGTTTTATAGTTGAGAAAATCGAGTTCTATTGAGTTTAACCCAAGTCCTAACCTGAGTCTTTGTCATCTTACACCTGTGGGATTAACCACCGTGCTATGTTGCTTTCCCACATACATATAGATATAGTTACCAGGAAAATCTTATATGGCCTTGTCTGTCCTTTCTGACTTCATGGATTATGTTGGGAACTCTCTTATTCACCTCAGGATGCTATAACAAACTACCATAAACTGGGCAAATATAAAAGAAATATTTCTCACAGTTCTGGAGACTGGGAAGTCCAAGATCAAAGTGCCGGCTGACAAAGTGCCGGGAAAGCCTGCTTCCTAGATGGCTATCTTTTTGTTTGTGACTTCACATGGTGGAAGGGGCAAAGCGTCTCTCTGGGACCTCTTTTATAAGGGCACTAACCCTATTCATAAGGGCTTCATCCTTATGGTCTAATCACCCTCAAAGGCTCTACCTTCTAATACTATCGTATTGGGGGTTAGGATTTCAACATATGAATTCTGGGAGAGTGGACACAAACATTCAGCCCATGACCCTGTTCATTTATTTAACAAATAGTTTTCTATGCCTACTGTGTACTCAGAGCTGTGCCAGATGCTGGGGATTCAGTGGTGATAAGAGCAGATGTCTACCATATACAAAGAAGAGTGGTTGCTGTTGTCGTCTGCTTGGCTACTTGAGGCACATGGAGCTTCACAATAATATCTGAATGGTACTTTGGAGTTTTCAAGGAACTTGCACAACAAACCTGTGAGGAATTATTATCACCCACATTACACAGATCAGGAAGCTCAGGCTCCAGAAATTTATGTGTAGTCCAAGGTTGACTGTCTAACTTGCAAGGGGCAGATCAGAAATGTACACTCAGGCCAGCCTAGAACAGTTCCTACTATGCCACACTGCCTCCCACACTGCACAGGGGTCATATGGGCAGAACTTTTTTTTTTGAGACAGAGTCTCTCTCTGTCACCCAGGCTGGAGCGCTGTGGCATGATCTCGGCTCACTGTAGCATCCGCCTCAGTGATTCTCATGTCTCAGCCTCCCAAGTAGCTGGGACTACTGGTGCACCCCACCATGCCTGGCTACTTTTTGTATTTATAGTAGGATAAGATTTCATCATGTTGCCCAGGCTGGTCTTGAACTCCTGATTTCAAGTGATCTGCCCATCTTGGCCTCCCAAAGTGCTGGCATTATAGGCATGTGCCACTGCACCTGGCCTGGATGGAACTTAATCTCCATGTTGGTGCGAATAAAAACTCGTGTGGCCAGGTGTGGTGGCTCATACCTGTAATCCCAGTGCCTTTGGAGGCTGAGGTGGGAGGATTGCTTGAGGCCAAGAGTTTGAGACCAGCCTGGTCAACATAACAAGACCATGTCTCTACAAAAAATAAAATTTGCAGGGCATGGTGGGGTACACCTGTAATCCTGGTTTTCAGGAGGCTGAGGCATGAGGATCACTTAAGGCTATAGTGAGCTATAATTGTGCCACTTCAGCTGGCCAACAGAGTGAGACTCTGTCTCTAAAAACTAAAACAAAACCACACACACAGATGCTATTCCTGAATCAAACGGGGAGCAGGTTACCCTGGGGTGCCTAACCCAAGCTGAATGCCCTTGGGATGGTCAGGATCCTGTGCCTTCATTCCCACCTCAACAGGTGTGCTCAGAGGGTATCAGGGGTTGAAAAGCCAGGACAAACCCCAAGGCTGTCACACCCTCAGGAAACAGTTGGACCCAGAAGATGTGCAGACCAGCTTAGCTTTGCTCCAGTTTTACCCGAATGAGTTTTGTGGAGGACACAAACATTTCAACCACAGCAGGAGCCTCAGAGACCACGTTCCAGGAACCTGGCAGTTACTGGGAACTTTTCTGGTTCCAAGTGTCCTTGTTCTGTCCTCCTTATGTTGGACCTGGTAGTGGTTTATAAGAAAGTGTCTTAGGTTTCTTTATGAAGTGCATTTATGATATTCAGACTGTTTCCAGTAAAGCTTATCAGTACCAGAAACGCTTATTGCGTTTACAGGACATAAATTCTAGATTTGAGAATGGTTTCCTGGATTAGTGGACCACGCTAGTCCCTTGAGAAGCTTATTGAGTTATAACTCTTGGGCTCCTCCCCAGCTCGAGTAATCAAATGGATCAGGCCTGGCGATCTCTGTCTTTGAAAGCTCCCCAAGCCATTTTAATGTACTCTAACATTTAAAAAAAACCATGGTTGTTATGAACTGAAAGTTTGTGTCCCTTCAAAATTTCTATGTTAAAACCCTACCCATCTGATGCACACTAGGAGGTGGGCCTTTGGGAGGTAATTAGCATTAGATGAGGTACCGCAGGTGGAGCCCTCATGACTGAAATTGATGGAGAGTCTTGCAAGAGCTTGCCTCCCCACTCTGTTCTCTCCCGTATGAGATTACAAAGAGATGTTAGCAGTTTGCAACCGAGAAGAGATTCCCTCACCAGAACCTGACTATGCCAGCACCGTGCTCTCACACCCACAGCTTCCAGATCTGTGAGCAGTAAATTTCTGTTGTTTATTAGCCACCCAGTTCATGGTATTTTGTTACAGCATCCTGGGCTAAGACCATGGTCTGGACCAGTGGTTCTAAAAGTGTAGTCCTGGGACCATCAGCATCACCTGAGAACTTGTTAGAAGTAAAACTTACGAGGCCCCATCCAGACTTATTGAAGACTAGAAGCTGTAGGGATGGGTCCCGCAAAGTTTTAACAAGCCCTGCCTGTGATACTGTTGCTTCCTAAAGTTTGAGAACCACTAGACCCTTGGGATTGAAATGTGAGCGGTGGACCATCACTATTAGCAGCATCTGAGAGCTTGTTGGCAATGCAGGGTTTCTGGACCCACCTTAACCGACTGAATCAGTATCTGCATTTTATTGAGATCTGTACATATGCACATTTGAGGAGCTGCACTCTAGATAGTGGTTTTCTTTCCTGGATGTGCATTTTAACCTGAGAAGCCTTAAAAAGATACTGGGCCCCACCTCCACCCAAGGTGATGAAGGCAGAATCTGTGAGGTTGAGCGAGGTCTGGAAACGGTGTGTCAGGACCCCTGGTCTAAGCGTTGGTGTAGAGATTGGAGCCCAGTTTTCATACCTAAAGGATAAGACTGTGAAAAGGGGTCAGGACTCCCAAGACTGCTTTCTCCTTCCTCTTTTCTGCTCTTCCACCATCCCAGAATGTGACCCCACAACCAGCCTCCAGGAGTGAAGGCTCAGAACTCCCTACCTCAAAGAGATCTAGAGGGAAAAGTTCTATTTGTATTTTCAGAGCTGTATGTGTGT
>NW_016107403.1:2326535-2355716 GCF_001604975.1 Cebus imitator
TTTTGTATTTTTTTTAGTAGAGACGAGGTTTCACTGTGTTAGCCAGGATGGTCTCGATCTCCTGACCTCGTGATCTGCCTGCCTCGGCCTCCCAGAGTGCTGGGATTACAGGTGTGAGCCACTGTGCCCGGTCCCTCAAATTCTTCTTATGTAAAAGTTCGGGGCCATCCTCTGAGACAAACACTACTCAAAGGCTGTGATCTGACCGATTCTCAGAATTACTTGGAGAAACTAAAAAGTACAGGGCTCCAGGCCTTGTCACAGCTCTTCTAATTCAGTAGGACTGGCCCAGGAATCAATGTTGCAGCATAAACATACCTGAAAGCAGTAACTTAAGCCTACCCTTAGAATGACCCTATATGGCAGATGCACCTGAATGTGTGTACTGAGCTACGGAATCCAGGATTCATTCCTGGTCTGTGAGGGACATCTGAGCCCCAGGCCCATCCCATGGAGCATGAGCCATGCATGGGATTGAGAGCTTTTGTTTTGGGTTGAATGAAGGTTGCCAGTTGGAGGTGGAGGTTGTTGGGGGAAGGGTGCTAAGTGAAAATGCTATGAAAACTGCATGCTGTTTGCAAGCAGTAGTGGGTTTCCTGCCCAGCCCACTGCCACTGGGCCTTGCAGTTATCTTGCCCAGCCCCTTCCACTGGACTGTCCTCCTGTGCAGCCCGCCGCCACTGGACTCTCTCTCCTGTCTTTAAACCCCCAATAAAACCTCATGCCTCATTTGCTGCCCCCAGATCTCTTCTTGCCACTTCTGCTGAGGTTAATAGGGGCTCAGCACAACACATATTTAATCAGTACTCTGGGTTTTTCAAACTATGTACTCAGAGACCCTTAGGATCCCACCAAAGTGTATTGGAGGCCACAAAGGGGGAGAGATAAGAGGAGAACCAAGGTTGTTGATAGGAGGGGGGCTCAAACGCTCACCCCAGCTTCATCTGCTTCAGATATTAAGCTTCCGTGTAAAATCGCATTTGAAAAGAGGATTTTTTTTTCAATTTTGAAAACAAGTCATAGCTGATCATTGGTACAGGACCTCTTTAAAGTTGGCAGTGTTCTCCTTTTGAGCTATAGTTAAGGACAGCCTCTCACCCTTGTGACCACCCATCCATCCTTCCTGACACACTGACCTTTAGTCCCTGAGCTGTCTCCTGCCTGGCTTACTATGCTGACCATCCACAATGACCCCGACTCCATTCACATTACGGGATTGCCTGACCCCGACTCCATCCGCGTTGTGGTGTTGCCAGACCCTGACTCCATCGGCGTTGCGAGGTTGCCTGACCCCGACTCCGTTCGCGTTACGAGATTGCCTGACTCTGCCTTTTGCCCCAAGTACCAAATTCCTTTACCACTGAAAGAATGCTGGTCCCCTAGGAAATGTGCTTTGCACAAAGCATACTGCCTCAAGACAGTGAGTCTCAAATATGACTGTGGCTTTCAAATATTTTCCTGCACCAGAATCCTCTGGAGAGCTTGTTAAAGCACAGATTGCTCAGCCCCAACCCCAGAGTTTCTGATTTGCATGGGTCTGAGGTAGGACATGGGAACTTGCATGTCCACACCTAGAACAACTGCCTCGAGATTAAATAATGGTGGATATAGCTTGGGTCCAAATATCCTGTTAGATGTTTTCTCACTGGGTAGTCCTTCCTTTGGCATTAAAATATGTGAGGAGAGGAAGTGGCTTTCCTGAAGAGTCAACAGTAACTGGAATGAAGAAATCAGTGTAAACTAGGACTATGGCTCAGTCCTGCCCTGCAGTTATTAGGTTTTGCTGCTCTCACCTGCCCAGCTAACAGCCATTTATGATATTGTTTCTGCAGACAGTGCATTGCACAGTATGGTCCCCGTGGTGCCCATCACATAGTCCCTGCCAGCATGGGGAGCAGTGACAAGGATCTGACAGTAGCTTCTTATTGCCAGGGCTTGATCAGAATGTGACAAATCATTGCTCAACATTGGTTATCATAAAGGCAAATCTTTTGTCTTCTCTGAAACAAATAGTAAGAGGAGAAAGTATTGTCTTGTAGAGACTCCCATCTTTGTAGAGACTCTCTTCCTTTCAGTCCCATGAAGTAAGTCCCTTATAGAAAGCTGGCATGGTGGCAAGGCAGAGAGGTGTCCTGTCAGTGGTCAAGGAAACAGCAAACACAGGCTCGTGGTCACCACTGTCTGGGTCGGAGGCCTTCAAAGCTTTGATCAGATACACCACCAGTCACTGCTGGGAAGTCCTCCTGGATGCATCCCCTGAGTTGTTGAATGTTTTGACCAGGCAAATGACTATACTTATTGTTGCGTTTAAAACAATAGCCTTTGAGTTTTTTAACCTCTGTAATGGTTCAGCTCTGTGGTGGAAAATATTTAACTTCAATTTTCAGCAGTACTCCTGAGTGATTTTACTAATTACCCTTGAACTGCAAGGGCAGAGCTAATAAGGTGACTACATTTGTGCAGGTGATGGGCCGGGCATCTGTGAGATGGTAGAAAGAAAATGTGTGTGTTATGTTGGGTGGGTAAGGACAGGTTAAACCACCTTCTCTTTTTCTGTGTATGAGGCTGGCTGTCTGCGTTAGGGTAAATACTTCCAGCTGAGTGTGAGCACAGATGCTGCAAGGCGCTGTCTGGGAATACCCTTTAAGGTCAGGCCCAGCGTCTCCTCCACGGTGCTCCTGTGGTTGGATTTTCCAGCTCTCTTTATTTTGCCTGCTGATGGAAGTAGCAGATAATCAAGAACATAAAAAGAGGTCCTGGGCATGATACCCTGAAAAAACATTCCTAGCACTTGGCTACTTTTTTTTCATCCTTTCTTTTTTTTCTTTTCTTTTTCCCTCCCTCCCTCCCTTCCTCCCATCCGTCCATCCTCCTGTCCATCCATCCATCCTCTTTCTTCCTTTCTTTCTCTCTCCCCTTTTTTTTTTTAAATACATTGCACTTTAGGTTCTGGGGTACATATGTAGAACATGCAGGATTGTTGCATAGGTACATACATGGCAATGTGGTTTGCTGCCTCCATCCCCCTGTCATCTATATTTGGCATTTCTCCCCATGTTATCCCTCCCCAACTTCCCTATCCCCCACTGTCCCTCCCCTAGTCCCCCCAACAGACTCCAGTGTGTGATGGTCCCCTTCCTGTGTCCATGTGTTCTCATTGTTGAACACCCGCCTATGAGTGAGAACATACAGTGTTTGATTTTCTGTTCTTGTGTTAGATTGCTGAGAATGATGGTTTCCAGATTCATCCATGTCCCTACAAAGGATGCGAACTCATCGTTTTTTATGGCTGCATAGTATTCCATGGTGTATATGTGCCACATTTTCCTTGTCCAGTTTATCATTGATGGGCATTTGGGTTGGTTCCAGGTCTTTGCTATTGTAAACAGTGCCACAATGAACATATGTGTGCATGTTTCTTTGTAATAGAACAATTTATAATCCTTTGGATATATACCCGGTAATGGGATTGTTGGGTCAAATGGAATTTCTATTTCTAAGTCCTTGAGGAAATGCCATACTGTCTTCCACAATGGTTGAACTAATTTATACTCCCACCAACAGTGTAAAAGTGTTCCTATTTCTCCACATCCTCTCCAGCACCTGTTGTCTCCAGATTTTTTAATGTTCGCCATTCTAACTGGCGTGAGATGGTATCTCAATGTGGTTTTCATTTGCATTTCTCTAATAACCAGTGATCATGAGCATTTTTTCATATGTTAGTTGGCCTCATATATGTCTTCTTTTGAAAAGTGTCTGTTCATGTCCTTTGCTCACTTTTGAATGGGTTTGTTTGTTTTTTTCTTGTAAATCTGTTTTAGTTCTTTGTAGATTCTGGATATTAGCCCTTGGTCAGATGGGTAGATTGCAAAAATTTTTTCCCATTCTGTTGGTTGCTGATTCACTCTAGTGATTGTTTCTTTTGCTGTACAGGAGCTCTGGAGTTTAATTAGATCCCATTTGTCTATTTTGGCTTTTGTTGCCAGTGCTTTTGGTGTTTTAGTCATGAAGTCCTTGCCTATGCCTATGTCCTGAATGGTTTTGCCTAGGCTTTCTTCTAGGGTTTTTATGGTGTTAGGGGAATCCTTCCCCATTGCTTGTTTTTGTCTGGTTTGTCAAAGATCAGATGGTTGTAGATGTGTGGCGTTGCCTCCAAGGCCTCTGTTCTGTTCCATTGGTCTACATCTCTGTTTTTGTTAACAGTACCATGCTGTTTTGATTACTGTAGCATTGTAGTATAGTTTGAAGTCAGGAAGCGTGATGCCTCCAGCTTTGTTCTTTTTGCTTAAAATTGTCTTGGCTGTGTGGACTCTCTTTTGGTTCCATATGAAGTTTAAGGTGGTTTTTTCCAGTTTTGTGAAGAGAGTCATAGATCATTTGATGGGGATAGTGTTGAATCTATAAATTACGTTGGGCGGTATGGCGATTTTCACAATATTGATTCTTCCTAACCATGAGCATGGAATGTTTTTCCATCTATTTGTGTCCTCTCTTATTTCCTTGAGCAGTGGTTTGCAGTTCTCCTTGAAGAGGTCCTTTACATCCTTTGTTAGTTGTATTCCTTGGTGTTTTATTCTGTTTGTAGGAATTGTGAATGGCAGTTCATTTTTGTTTTGGCTCTCTTTAAGTCTGCTATTCGTGTATGGAAATGCTTGTGATTTCTACACATTGATTTTGTATCCTGAGACTTTGTCAAAGTTGCTTATCAGTTTAAGGAGATTTTGGTTTGATACAATGGGGTCTTCTAAATATACAATCATGCCATCTGCAAATAGAGACAATTTGACTTCCTCCTTTCCTAATTGAATATCCTTTATTTCTTTTTCTTGCCTGATTGCTCTGGCTAGAACTTCCAATACTATGTTGAATAGGAGTGGTGAAAGAGGGCATCCTTGTCTAATGCCAGATTTCAAAGGGAATGCTTCCACTTTTTGCCCATTCAGTATGATATTGGCTGTGGGTTTGTCGTGAATAGCTTTTATTATTTTGAGATACATTTTGTCAATACCTTGTTTATTGAGAGTTTTTAGCATAAAGTGCTGTTGAATTTCATTGAAGGCCTTCTCTGCATCTGTTGGGATGATCATGTGGTTTTTGGTTTGGTTTATGTGGTGGATTACGTTTATAGATTTGCATATGTTGAACCAGCCTTGCATCCCCAGGATGAAGCCTACTTGATTGTGATGGATAAGCCTTTTGATGTGCTGTTGCAGTTGGTTTGCAAGTATTTTATTGAACATTTTTACGTCTGTGTTCATTATGGATATTGGCCAGAAGTTTTCTTTTTTTGCTGAATTTCTGCCGGGTTTTGGTATCAAGATGATGTTGGTCTCATAAAATGATTTGGGAAGGATTCCTTCTTTATGGATTGTTTGGAATGGTTTCAGAAGGAGTGGTACCAGCTCCTCCTTATAAGTCTGGTAGAATTTGGCTGTGAATCCATCTGGTCCTGGGCTTTCTTTGGTTGGTTTAGGCTATTAACTGCTGCCTCAACTTCAGCCCTTGTTATTGGTCTATTCAGGGTTTTGACTTCTTCCAGGTTTAGTCTTGGGAGAGTGCAAGTGTCCAGGAATTTATACATTTCTTCCAGGTTTACTGGTTTATGTGCATAGAGTTGTTTGTAGTAGTCTCTGATGGTAATTTGTATTTCTGTGGAGTTGGTGGTGATATCCCCTTTATTGTTTTTTATTGCATCTATTTGATTATTCTCTTTTTTCTTTTTTATTAATCTGGCTAGTGGTCTGTCTGTTTTGTTGATCTTTTCGAAGAACCAGGTCCTGGATTTATTGATTTTGTGAAGGGTTTTTTGTGTCTCTATCTCCTTCAGTTCTGCTCTGATCTTATTTTTTGTATTCTGCTAGCTTTTGCATTTTTTTGATCTTGCTTCTCTAGCTCTTTCAATTTTGATGATAGGGTGTCGATTTTACATGTTTCCTTGCTTCTCATGTGGGCATTTATTGCTATAAATTTCCCTTTAGACACTGCTTTAAATGTGTCCCAGAGATTCTGGTACATTGTATCTTTGTTTTCAATGGTTTCGAAGAACATCTTTATTTCTACCTTCATTTCATTGTTTATCCAGTCAACATTCCAGAGCCAGTTGTTCAGTTTCCATGAAGCTGTGGGGTTCTGAGTTAGTTTCTTAATGCTGAGTTCTCATTTGATTGCACTGTGGTCTGAGAGACTGTTTGTTATGATTTCCATTCTTTTGCATTTGCTAAGGGGTGATTTACTCCCAATTATGTGGTCAGTTTTAGATTAGGTGTGACATGGTGCTGAGAAGAATGTATATTCTGCTGATTTGGGGTGGAGAGTTCTGTAGATGTCTGTTAGGTTTGCTTGGTCCAGGTCTGAGTTCAAGTCCTGGATATCCTTGTTAATTTTCTGTCTCATTGATCTGTCTAAGTTGAGTGTTAAAGTCTCCCACTATTATTGTGTGGGAGTGTAAGTCTCTTTGCAGGTCGTTAAGAACTTGCTTTATTTATCTGGGTGCTCCTGTATTGGGTATGTGTATATTTAGGATAGTTAGCTCTTCTTGTTGCATTGATCCTTTTACCATTATGTAATGCCCTTTTTTGTTTGTTTAAAGCCTATTTTATCAGAGACTAGGATTGCAACTCCTGCTTTTTATTGCTCTCCATTTGCTTGGTAAATCTTCCTCCATCCCTTTATTTTGAGCCTATGTGTGTCCTTGCATGTGAGATGGGTTTCCTGGATACAGCACACTGATGAGTTTTGACTTTTTATCCAGTTTGCCAGTCTGTGTCTTTTGATTGGGGCATTTAGTCCATTTACATTTAAGGTTAATATTATTAATGTGTGAATTTGATCCTGCCATTTTGATGCTAGCTGGTTGTTTTGCCCATTAGTGATACAGTTTCTTCATGTGTTGATGCATTTTACCATTTGGTATGTTTTTGGAGTGCCTGGTAGTGGTTGTTACTTTCTATGTTTAGTGCTTCTTTCAGGAGCTCTTGTAAGCCAGGCCTGGTGTTGACGAAATCTCTGAGCAATTGCTTTTTCATAAAAGATTTTATTTCTCCTTTGCTTTTGAAGCTTAGTTTGGCTGGATATGAAATTCTAGGTTGAAAGTTCTTTTCTTTAAGGATGTTGAATATTGGCTTCTAGGGTTTCTGCCAAGAGATCTGCTGTGAGTGTGATGGACTTTGCTTTGTGGGTAAACCTGGCCTTTCTCTCTGTCTGCCCTTAGCATTTTTCCTTCATTTCAACCCTGGTGAATCTGATGATTATGTGCCTTGGGGTTGCTCTTCTTGAGGAATATCTTTTAGGTGTTCTCTGTATTTCCTGGACTTGAATATTGGCCTGCCTTGCTAGGTTGGGGAAGTTCTCCTGGATATTATCCTGAAGAGTGTTTTCCAGTTTGGATTCATTCTCTCCGTCACATTCAGGTACACCTATGAAATGTAGATTAGGTCTTTTCTCATAATCCCATATTTCTTGGAGGCTTTGTTCATTCCTTTTCACTCTTTTTTCTATAATCTTGCCTTCTCCTTTTATTTCATTGAGTTGATCTTCAGTCTCTGATATCCTTTCTTCTGCTTGGTCGATTTGGCTATTGAAACTTGTGTATGCTTCGCCAAGTTCTCGTGTTGTGTTTTTCAGTTCCATCAATTCATTTATATTCTTCTCTAAGCTGTTTATTCTTGTTAGCATTTAATCAAACCTGTTTTCAAGCTTCTTAGTTTCTTGGCATTGGATTAGAACATTTTCTTTTAGCTTAGAGAATTTTGTTATTACCCACCTTCTGAAGCCTGTTTCTGTCAATTCATCATACTCATTCTCCATCCAGCTTTGTTCCCTTGCCTGTGAGAACTTGTGATCCCTTGGAGGAGCAGAGGTGATCTGGTTTTAGGTGTTTTCATCCTTTTTGTGCTGGTTTCTTCCCATCTTTGTGGATTTATCTACCTGTGGTCTTTGTAGTTGGTGACTTTCAGATGGGGTCTCTGAGTGGATGTCCTTTTTGTTGATGTTGAAGCTATTTCTTTCTGCCTCTTAGTTTTCCTTCTAACAGTCAGGCCCCTCTGCTGCAGCGCTGCTGAAGGTCCACTCCACACCCTGCTCATCTAGGGATTGCCGAAGGGGCTGCAGAACAGCAAGGGTTGCCGCCGGTTTCTTCCTCTGTCCTCGTCCCAGGAGGGTACCTGCCAGATGTCGGCCTGAGCTCTCCTTTATGAAGTGTTTCTTTGTGTATATGGGGGTTGGGGAGTTGCTTGAGGAGACAGCCTGTCCCTTATAGGAGCTCAAGTGCTGTGCTGGAAGCTCCATTGTTCCATGCAGAGCTGCTGGGCAGGTATGTTTAAGTCTGCTGCAGTGGAACTCATAACTGCGTTTTTTCCCAGGTGCTCTGTCCTGGGAAGGTGGGGCTTTATTTATAAGTTCCTGATGTGTTGCTGCTGTTTTGCAGAGATGCCCTCCTGAGCAAGGAGGTAGCCTAGTCACAGTCTACCAGTAGAGGCATTGCTGAGCTGCTGCTGGCTCTGCCTAGCTGCTGTGTCAACTTCCATGGAGTTTTATTTATAGAGGTAGAGTTAGAACTGCCTCCATAGTTGAACTCAGATGTCAACTTACATGCAGTTTTGTTTATAGAGGTAGAGTTAGAACTGCCTCTGTAATGGTGGCCTACCTCTGTAATTGCAGACTGCCTCAGTAACAGTGGACTGCCTCAGTAATGGGACTAACTCAGTAGTGGTGGACTGCCTTGGTAATGGCAGACACCCTGCCCCCAACAGAGATGGACGGACTCGGGTCCAGCTACACTTGTTGTGAAACTCTCAATCCAGAGCGTTTCAGATTGCTGGTCTTTGTTCGGGTGGGACCTGCTGAGTCAGATGACCTGACTTCCTGTTTCAGCCCCCTTTTTTTCAGTTGAATGGGCAGCTCTGTCTCCCAGGTGTTCCAGGTGCCAGTTGAAATGCTACCCAAATTTGTGCGAGTGTTTTTTTGGAGACCCGCTGTGCCAGCTGAAACAGTCGTGCTGGAAATTCGTGGCTCTTTTCAACCTGGGGTTCTCCTGGTCTGTCTGTAGTAAAAACTCGATTGGAAATGTGGTGATCACTCACCCTCTGTGTTCTCTTTGGGACCTGCACTCCAGAGCTGTTCCTATTTGGCCATTTTGGATCCGCCTCCTCTCTTTTTTTTTTAAACGTCTCTCTGTGTCGCCCAGGCTGGAGTATAGGAATGTGATCTTGGCTCACTGCAACCTCCACCTCCCTGGTTCAAATGATTCTCCTGCCTTAGCCTCCCAAGTAGCTGGGACTACAGATGCGTGCCACCATGCTGGGCTAATTTTTATATTTTTAGTACAGATGAGGTTTCATTATTTTGGCTAGGCTGGTCTTGAATTCCTGACCTCAGGCGATCTGCCTGCCTCAGCCTCCAAAAATGCTGGGATTACAGGTGTGAGCCACCATGCCCAGCCTGGGCTGACCACTTTGGCAACATGACATTTGATTTTGTCCTTCCCTTACAATAGGTAGAATAATAAAAGCTAGCAGTGTTGGCAGGCTTCCCGAGTTCCAGACTTTGTGCTAGTTGCCTGACATTGAGATGTGTGCTGTTCAGATGGGGTTGTATCATAGAGGCACTGAATGTGCTTGAATGATGACACATGCTTGGCAGAGGTAAGGAGATTGTGTGTAAACAAAGAAAACAACCTGCTCAAATGTAGAAGGACATTTTGAGAGCCAGTATGTTGGTCCCCCTGAGTAGATTTATAAGAGTAATTTTGACTGTAAGTGATTTTCATCTTAGGAACTAACTTCACTCTCTGCCTTGCTCTGCTTCCAAATCAGGCTTCTTTCAACCGCCTCTGGTTTATAGATGTTGCAATTGAGGCTTAAGAGGGTTAAATAACTTGCTAAAGGTCGTGCAGCCGGTTAGTGATGGAAGTCAGATTTTAATCTATAAACCTGCACATTCCGACTCCATTCTAGCGTACTCAGAGCTGCACAACCAGGTGATGGCAGAACTTGAAACACTGTTCACAGGAGAAGTAGCTGCAGGAATGGGTATACTGAGTCAGAAGAGAAGAAGTCACAGGCAGGGTGGTAGAGCTTCCATTGTGGAAAGGGGAGGCACTGAACATCAGCTCTGGGCATCCATTTTAACTTGGTAAAAGACATGAAAGTTGTCAGAATCAGAATGTCACTTGTGTCCAAACCGTGACAAATAGCGCTGGGAGAGGCCATTAGAAGAGGATTCTCTCACACATATATGCCTGATAATAAGAACTGTCACCACAACCTTGCACAAAGGCCAGAGCAGTCTTACAGAAGTATTTCTGCAAGGACATGTACCCAGCAGCTGTCTGTCCAGCCTTAGGTGGCTACCACCCTTGTTACTGATCCTCGTAGCCAAGGTAATTGTCTCAAAACAACTTGTATAGCCATCCTTATTTTTCCTTGAAAAGCGTTTGTTTTCCTTTATCTCCCTGAATACGTGCACATGGATTCCCACTGCAATGCCCATTCCTTAACAAATATCTTTTTTTGTTGTTGTTTATTTGTTTTTTTTTGAGACGGAGTTTCACTCTTGTTACCCAGGCTGGAGTGCAATGACGCGATCTCAGCTCACCGCAACCTCTGCCTCCCAGGTTCAGGCAATTCTCCTGCCCCAGCCTCCTGAGTCGCTGGGATTACAGGCACGCGCCACCATGCCCAGCTAATTTTTTTTGTATTTTTAGTAGAGACGGGGTTTCACCATTGCCTCTCTCGTTGTTTAGGTTTGATAAGGGTAAAGTCTTTTAAAGATGAAACTATTCCAACTTGACTGGGCTGTTTGCAGGTAGAGAGCCTTATTGGAGGTACTTGATTTGTGCAGAGAGGCTGTAGGTGAGGTTTAATCCTAGGGTGAGGCCCTGCCCATCCTGACAGTCTGTGCCTTAAGCTTTGGCTGCACTTTGGCTGGTTTGTTGTATTTGTCTTCATAGACTTCTGTGGACTTTGTGATAAGCTGTTTAATACACTCCCCTTATATGGGCATGGTGATTTAAAAAAAAATAACAGCTTTATTAAGATATAATCCACATATACAATTCCCTTAACTTATATAACTCAATTTTTTGTATATTATTTTAAAAATTGTGGTACCATTGGCTGGGTGCGGAAGCCATGCCTGTAATCTCAGCACTTTGGGAGGCTGAGGTGGGCGGATCTCTTGAGGTCGGGAGATGGCGAAATCCCGTCTCTACTAAAAATATAAAAAATTAGCCAGGCGTGATAGTGTGGGACTGTAATCCCAGCTACTTGGGAGGCTGAGGCAGGAGAATCACTTGAACCTGGGAAGTGGAGGTTGCACTCAGCCAAGATTATGCCAGTGTACTTCATCTTGGGCAACAGAGCAAGACTCAGTCTCTCTCTGTATATATATAAAATAAAATTTGTAAAATAGTATTTATTGTGACTAATATTGTCAAAGATGAGTGATTTTCTGTCTCTGGTAACTTGGCCAGGAAATCGTTGGAAAGCTGGCTTTACATTTGATTGTATTTAGTGCTTGAAAATGTGTAGATATGGAGCTCTATGCTGGGTCTTCTCCCTGCATCACAGGATTCATGAGGTTATTAACCATATCTGTGCTGATTTTCATTCCGTAGACTTGTTCACACAACCGCAGTTGTGAGTGTGAATGCAGCAGGCTCAGCATGGTGGAATTAGCAGAAGCCCTGGAATGAAGTGTGGTGACTCTTTAGGAAGACTCAGTGATCTGCTCTTGCAAGATGATGAAATACCTGAAAACAAACACAACCATTTATTTACTCATGATTTTGCAATTTGGACAGGGCTCAGAAGGGACAGCTCTTCTCTGCTCCCTGTGTCAGCGTGGCTGGCTTGACTGAGAGCAGAGGATTTACCTCCACGGGAGCACACTCATGTTGCTGGCCGGGTGGCACACTGGCTGCTAGCTGGGAGCTTAACTGGGTTGTTGGCTGGGGACCTTGGTTTTCTTCCAGGTATGCCTCTCCACGTGGTTGCTTGGGCTTGTCCATTACATGATGGGTAGGTCCCAAGAAGGAAGAAGTGTTGCTGCTTGACCTTTGTAATGCATAGGCTCTCAGGTCTTAGAATGGCCCGCTTCTGCATTTCACTGTCAGAACAGTGACAAGTCCAGCTAAGGTTCAAGAAGGTGGGAATATAAGCTTTACTTTTTTTTTTTTTTTTTTTTTTTTTGGAGACAGTCCCTCTCTGTTGCCCAGGCTGGAGTGCAGTGGCACAATCTCAGCTCATTACAACCTGTGCTTCCCAGGCTCAATTAATTCTTGTGTCTCAGCCTCCGGAGTAGCTGGAATTACAGGTGCCTGCCAACACGCCTGGCTAATTTGTGTATTTTTAGTAGAGATGGGGTTTCACCATGTTGGTGAGGCTGGTCTTGAACTCCTGGCCTCAGGTGATCTGTCCGCCTCAACCTCCCAGAGTGCTGGGATTACAGGCGTGAGCCACTGTGCCCAGCTGGCTCTATCTTTTGGTGGGAGGAGCAGCATAAAGTGCTAGGGAGATGTGGAATCATTTGAGATCATCTTTAAAGACTAGCTGCCACAAAGAACCGCAATGGTCTTTTTTCTCTTTCTTCCTCATTCTCTCTCCGCAGAAGCCTGTCCCTAATCATTGTGTGAGCTAGTGATGACAAATAGGGGGAAGAAATCTAAGAAAAATTTTAAAAATGAGTGCTAGGAATACATGATATTTAGGAGATTATGGCTTGGTCTTGAACGCCCGACCTTAGGTGATCTGCCTGCCTGAGACTCCCAGAGTGTTGAGATTACAGGTGTGAGCCACTGCACCAGGCCTGCTCTTAGTAATTATTTAAATTTATATTTGTTTGGTGATTACATATTATTTGCTTACTCCTGACATCATCTGAAGCTCACTCAGACCAGAGATTATAGGAGGAGGAATTTTACAGATGGATCAATTTAAGAAATTTAAATGCACATGGAAAGCTTCGCATTATTTACTGGAATAATTTCTCCATTCAGAATGTCAGAAATAAGAAAGCTTTATTTATTTATTTATTTATTTGGAGACAGAGTCTTGCTCCATCCCCCAGGCTGGAGTGCAGTGGCACAATCTTGGCTCATTGCAGCCTCTGCCTCCTGGGTTCAAGTGATTCTCCTGCTTTACCCTCCCAAGTAGCTGGGAGTACAGGCATCCAGCCACCATACCCAGCTAATTTTTGTATTTTTAGTAGAGACGGGGTTTCACTGTGTTGGCCAAGCTGGTCTCAAACTCCTGACTTCAAGTGATCTGCCCGTCTTGGTCTCCCAAAGTGCTGGGATTACAGGTGTGAGCCACCATGCCTGGCCTGGTAAAACCTATTGAAAATTTTTACATTTTATATGTTACTGCTTGGAAAACAGAGCTGTGCTTGTTCCTTTCAGCTATTCCCTGATGAACTCTTAAAGTCCACAATTCTATTTCAGCTTAATTTCTGAAAATAGTTATATCGCATTTTCACAGTGAGAGAGCTAGTAGCCAGATGCATCGTGTGTTTTGTTTGCAAATGCATCGTCTGCTGTGCAGCTTCCTTCCGTGTAGAGGAATGGCCTTAGAGTTCATTGAGCCTTCAACTGTTACTCCCTTTTGGCATGTCAAAGTCTAATTATTGTGGTCTTTGTCGTAGCGGGGCTGTAGCCACAGCCTGTGAATATTTGTGTTCTATGAAGATAATTGGGCCTCAGTGATAGATGAAAGGGTTTTTTTTTTTTTTTTTTTTTTAAGATGGAGTCTCACTGTGTTACCCAGACTGGAGGGCAGTGGCACAATCTTGGCTCACTGCAACCTCCACCTTCTGGGTTCAAGCGATTCTCCTGCCTCAGCCTCCCAAGCAGCTGGGATTACATATGTGAACCACCACACCTGGCTAATTTTTGCATTTTTAGTAGAGACAGGTTTCACTATGTGGGCCAGGCTGGTCTTGAACTCCTGACCTCAAGTGATCTGCCCACCCCAGCCTCTGAAAGTGCTGGGATTACAGGGCCCAGCCTTGAAAGGGTTTTTATTTTAGCATCGAAAATCTATGGCATGGCTTGGATTGCTTTTCTTCTAGGGTGTTCCATCCCTAGTCACATAATGCTGCTAATTGACCTGAAGGAATGCTGTCAAAATAAATCAAATGGTAACGTCTAGCCAGGCATGGTGGCTCACGCCTGTAATCCCAGAACTTTGGGAGGCCAAGGTGGGCGGATCACAAGTTCAGGAGATCGAGACCATCCTGGCCAACATGGTGAAACCTGGTCTCTACTAAAGATACAAAAAAAAAAATAGCTGGGTGTGGTGGCACGTGCCTATAATCCCAGCTACTCAGGAGGCTAAGGCAGGAGAATGGCTTGAACCTGGGAGGTGGAGGTTGCGGTGAGCCGAGATCACGCCATCGCACTTCAGCCTGGGTAACGAGCAAAAGTCCATCTAAAAAAAAAAAATACAGTCTCATTCATGTAGCTTTTACTCAGTTAAGAAGAGTTTGGAAGTAGGAGTCTTGAACATGAGAACACTCATGTAGCATTTTATTTTAGCTTAATGTAGCTGGCGGTCATTTTGCTGCTGTCACTGTTTTATGCTGTATGCTTAAGTGTGAGAAATAAAGAACAAAATGGTACCATATTGTGCTTGATTCAGTGAGAAAGGCTGTCTTAGGTTAATGTAAAATTCCAATAGTAGAGGAAAATTCTATCCTACATACAAATGTGACCTGCCTCTCAAGAGCTTCTTTGAAGGTTATTTTGGAGTGTGTGGGGGATGAATTTGGTACATAGGATAATAATAATTGACATCTGTCTCATGCTACTCTGAACCAGGAACTGTCCCTAAGTGCTTTGCGTTTGTTAATTAATCTGCATATAGGCCCCGTTTGTATTATTTCCATTTACAAGTGAAAAAATTGAGATGCAAAAAGGTAATAGAAACATACACAGGGCCACACAGCTAGTCAGTGTTGAGCTGCGGCTTGGTTTTGACTGTCTGGCTTCAGTGGACTCTGGCTTTTAGCCACTATATGACACTCGCTAATCAAAGTAAGTTATGTTTTCTTAGTCTTTTTTTTCCCCTTATTTTAAACCAAGTTTCAGATCTTGATTTGTAAGTTGGCAGTCATTTCTGTCTTATAAAGCTTATTTTTTATTGCCCCAGTTTTCGAAAAAGCTTTTCTTGTTTAACATTTTTGGCTGATGAAAATAAAAGTCAGCTTTTCAAACAGATTATACGTGTTGATAATAGTGCTAGTCATGTGAACCAATCATAGTATGTTAAGAATAAGTTTCAAAGTAAAAATAACGTAAGTTCCAACATAGTACATTTATCATAAAGTCTAGTGAATAGTACCCTGTCTCACATATTGTTTAGATTGTAGAAATTACAGCCCTTAAAAATTTAAGTATGTTTAAACTAGGCGTTAAGTGAATTAATGTTTCTTTTAAAAATTATTGATTTTTGCCATGCAATAAAAGTAATAACAGACCATTTTAGAAAATCTGGAAAGTATAAGATGGTATAAACAAAAAATTAACAATGTGTGTAATTTTCACCACTTATAGGTAGATGATTCATGTTAGCATTTAAGTCTATTTGTCTTCCAGTCTTGATTCATGCATTTATTCCTTCCAAAATTATGTATTGATTATCTTCTAGACACAAGGGCAAAAGTAGCAACCAAAATAGTCTTTCTCCCTGTGGAGCTTACACTTTATTGGGAGAAGCAGACAATGACTAGATAAATATGCAATGTGATGTCAGGTGGGGAAAAGTGCTTTGAAGAAAAACAAGGCAGGGCAGGAGAACAGAGGCACAGAGGCTGCTGTTTTGGGGAGGGCAGCCCCAGAGAAGGCTGAGGAATTTGAGGAAGGGAGCCTGTGACTATCTGGGGAAGGACATGACAGGTGGGGACACAGCCAGTGCCAGACCCTGTGGTGGAAGCAGGCTTGGTGTGTCTGGGGACCAGCAAGCAGCTGAGGATGGTGCCCAAGCTGGGAAATGACATGGGAGAGATGGCAGAGATTTGCAGGCTGTGAAAATAAGGGCTTTGCATTTCATTGAGTGAGGTGGAAGTCTTTGGAGGGTTTGGGCCAGAGGAGTGAAGTCATCTGGCTTTGGTTCTAACAGGTTCCTTCTGGTTGCCCTGCCGAGAATAGTCTGCAGGGGACAAGGTGGCTGGGAGAGGTGTTTGGGGGAAAGTGGTGAGAAAAATGGTCAGATTCAAGATGTCTTTAAAGTAGAGCCAACAGGATTTGGTGATGGATTGGATGTGTGTAATGAGAAAATGAGAAGAGTCACATATGGTGATAACTTGGTGTTGTGGGTTGACATATTGCCCTTCCCTTATTCACGTGTTGAAGTCCTAACCCCCCAAGTACCTCAGTATGTGTGAGCTTCTTTGGACACAGGGTCACTGCAGATGTAATCATTTAAGATGAGGCCATACTAGAGAGTGTGTATGTGTGACGTAATCCAATGGACTGATGTCTTTATGAAGAGAGGATATTTCAGCATAAGCCTATGTAGAGGGAAGATGTGAAAATTTAGCAATAAGGACGTCTGTTAAGCCAAAGAATACCTGAGCCTACTAGAATCTTGGAGAGATGGAGGAATAGATTCTCTTTCAGTCCTCAGAAGGAACCAATCTTACTGAAACCCTGATTTCAGACTTCCAGCTTCCAGAACTGAGAGGTGGTAAATTTTTTTGGTTAAGTCACTCATTTTCTGACACTTAGTTTTGGCAGCCCTAGCAAACCAGTACACTTGGTGAGCAACCTCGTGAATGGCAGTCCCTTTTAAGGCAGTGAATGCCAGGAAGGAGCAGGTCTTGGAGTCTGGGTGGATGGAGGGGACACAAGACACGCTAAGTCTGAGAAGCCTATTAGATACCCACACAGAGGCATCGATGAGGCTGTTGGGGATGTGGAAATCTGGAGTTCAGATAAGAGGACAAGGCCAGACATCTAAATTGTGGCGTTGAATGAGATCACCAGGGGAAGTGTCCAAGGATCAAGCAGGCCCTGGGAAATTTTGATGTTTGGAGGTGGGGGAGAGAAGGAGGAGACGGGAGACGGAGCAGAGGATGGCAGTGAAGTGGGAGAAGGCTAGAAGGCAGTGGTGGCTCAGCAGCCATGGGAGGAAATGGGGAGGAGGAGGAGGGTCCAGGCCTCTGTGGCCAGCACTGCTATTGGTCAGGAAGGGAGAGGACCAAGAACCCCCACCGGATGTAGCAGCCTGGAGGCCACTGATGACTTGGACAAGATCAAATTCAGTGGAAAAGCAGAAAAGTGCTTCAAAAGGCTGATTGAAGGGAGTTCAGGAGGAAGTGGCATTACATTATAAGCATTATCCCACGTCATTAAACATCTTTTTCAACCACAGGCTGGGAAGAGTATATGGGTGTGTGGGAGGGATGAAGAGGAATTGGTTAATGACCACAAACATACAGTGGGATAGAAGAAATAAATTCTGAGTTTGGTAGTAGAGTAGGGTGGCTAAAGTTAACAACAATGTGTATTGTGTATTTCAAAATAGTTAGGAGAGAGGACTTGAAGTATTCTCAATGCATAGAAATGATAAATACTCGGGGTGTTGGATGCCCTAAATACACTGACTTGATCATCACACATTCTCTGCAGGCTACAAGATATCACATGAACCCCGTAAATATATACAAGTATATGTATCAATTAAAAAAACTGTTTTGAACATTGTTTTTGATGACTGTGTCACATTCTAGGATTTTAATCCATTCTTTTTGCTTTATAGATGGGATGCGTCTAACTTTTACCACTATATTGGTTGTCATACTGCAGTGGCCATATTTGTATATTAAATTTCCTAGATTAGGAATGACAAGACACCACAGGATGATTAGTTTTAGGGCTTAATATAAAGTATGGCCAGTCGTTTACAGAACGTCCGTACCAGTGCATAGTCCCCTCGGCCTGTAGGACCGGGCTTGTCTCACTGCACAGTTCTCCTCCATGTATTACGGAATTGACTAGAACATCCAGAAAAGCATTAAGTTACAGAGGTGATGGTAGGAGTTATGGGCTGAATTTTGCTTCCCCAAAATTCTTATATGGAAGTCCTAATCCCCAGTATCTCAGAATGTGACTGTATTTGGAATTAGAATCTTTAAAGATGTAATTAAGTTAAAGTGAAGTCATTAGGGTGGGCCTTAATCCAGCGTAACTGACGTTGTTATAAGAAGAGGCAATTTGGACACAGAGACACAGAGGGAAGACCGTGTGAAGTCACAGGGAGAAGACGGCCATCTACAAGCCAAAGAGTGAGGCCAGCTCTGCTGATGTGTCAACCTTTGACTTTTAGCTTCCAGAATTGTGAAAGAATAAATGTCTGTTATTTAAGCCCCTGACTCTATGGTACTTTGTTATGGCAGCCTAGCAAGCTAGTACAGTGGGCATCAGTGTTTTGTTCCTGATTTACAGGATGATGTCTCTGGTGGTTATACTAAATCATACTGGACCTGTATACTAGACACATATATTTAAGAATATGTTATAATTTAGCCTCCCAAACCTGACCTCTTATGAAGCATAAATCCTGAATCAGTGGGGTCTATTTCCGTTTTGCTGCTCTGTGGCAGATTTGAACACTAACGTTTGGCCTGGTCCATGTGCTATTATTTCTCTCTGATTTCAGGTCTCCTGGTTAAATTCATGATCTCAGGGAGGTCTTTCCTATCTCCCTGACCCCCACTGTGATCACCTCCATCAGACACTACTCTTTTCTTCAGAAAGACTGGTAATAGTTATAATTACTTTCCCTGTGGGGTCTCCCTGGCCGGGTTGTGAATACCACAGGACAGAGACGATGTTTTCCTGTTTCCAGTTCTAGCCGAGGGGCGTATGCCTGTTACATTGTCACTCTGTTTTGTTGAATGAATAGGGCATGGGTCAAACTTGGCAACTTGCCTAAGGGTATAGAGCAGGGGTGGGATGGGGGGCTTCAAACTCAAATCTCTGTGACCCCAGAGCATAGCCACCTCTCATACCTGCCTGCTCATCAGTAGGTGAGCTTGGGCAAGGAGGTGCGTAGTCACATTTTCTTGATTTTCTGTCTTCAGCTGGGTAGTAGCTCCTCAAGGAAAATAAATCATTTCTAAGAATTCTTTGAATTTCATAACTCACAAATATTTGCCGACTGCCCAATTAAGATCCACTTCTTCCTCCTTCTACACCTTCATTATTATGACACTTTGCTGTATGGTGATTCTTTTTCTATACTTGTGTCTTTCCTGTTGGACTCTGATCTCCTTGAGAGCAAGAAATTTGTCTCCATCTTTTATCTGTAGTTCTTGGCACAGTGCTGGCATTTAAGAGGGGGCTCAATTGGCTGAATAAAGATAATATGGATGGGATTAAAGAAATTTAAAGATTATTTAGGAATATATTATCTTTCTTCGAATGAACTCTAAAGATATCAGTTATAACAATGTATGTGCATAATAGTTTACAGTCTGTAAAACCCAAGATTTGTCAAAAATGTGTACTTATCATACATATTAGCGTGAACACACAAAGTAAAATTTTATTTTTAGAGAAGGTGCTTAAGGCATGAATGACAGTGAA
Source organism: Cebus imitator (assembly GCF_001604975.1). Taxonomy (NCBI): domain Eukaryota; kingdom Metazoa; phylum Chordata; class Mammalia; order Primates; family Cebidae; genus Cebus; species Cebus imitator. The sequence goes on from NW_016107403.1 coordinate 2,346,118, forward strand.
TAATGAAATAACGTTGTGTTTTAATTCACATTATCCACACTTTGAGTGAATAATGAAATAACGTTGTGTTTTAATTCACATTATCCACACTTTGAAAGCTGGTAGTATCACTTTATAGTTTTAATTTTGAATGGCTGTTAATATCATATTCCATTCAACCTTTATGTTTTTTTCAAATTTTTTGTTGGCACAAATAGCACTGCTGTGGATACCTGCATACATGTATGACCAGTTACTTTCTTTTTTGATTATTAGAATAAATTTCTAAAAATGAAGCTACTGAAATATTTGAAACATATTGTTAAACCACTTTCTAAAAGGCTTGCAGCATATTCCAACCACCTAGTACTAATATTTATATTTTCTAAAAAATTAAGTAGCCATGATGTATCTCCTTGTCTTAGTGTACATTTCTTTGGATGACTTTGTTAATTTGCACATTACTCTACAGGTTTATTTACTAATTGCATTTCCCTTTGTCTTAATTGTCTATTTCTGTTCTTTCATTTTTTGATTTTGGTCTTCCTTTGTTAAAGGCAACTTTCATTAATTTTTTTTACATAGTATCATTTTCAGAAAATATTTTTTTCTGGGCTATTTTTTCCCTTCTTTTGCTGTTGTAATTAATGTTAAATGCTTACATATGCTAAACTGTAGATCTTTTAAGTTTTTCTTTTTTTTCATTGAATGTCTGTGATTTAAAAAAATCATCAATGGCAGTAATAAGATCAGAAACAGAATCCAGGAAAACTGCCGGTTGTTTTGTATTACATGACTTGTGATTTAATTACGTTATATTCTGTGAGTGCTTTTACAGTTATTGACAGTATTGGGAAAAGTGTGTTTGGCCCCAGCTGGCCACCTATTTTAAATTAAATCACATGGTAACAGCCACTCCTGCTGAGCTCAGACTTAGAGAACAAGCTTCCAGAACATGGCTCTTGGGGAACTGGGCATTCTTGGGTTGTGTACTTGACGTAAAGGCATTAAACTCCTGAATGTAACCATGAGATTCTGTGCCCAGCCTTTGTGACTTGTAGTCCATGTAGTTTTTGCTATGCTCAGCTATCTGGTTGGTGAAGTTGTTACTTGTAAGATTTGAAAGGAAAATAGGGTAGGAAAATAGGGTGGCAAGAATGTTTGTGTGACTTGCCAGTCTGATCAGAGGGAGGAGAGAGAACAATGATAACAAACACGTATCCTTCACATGTTTCAAATCGATCTTCATAATGATGAAAGACCTGTAAAGATTTATTAAATGTATTAGTGATTGATGAGCATGGTTCATGTATTCAGAAAATTTCGTTATGTGGAATTCTTCATTATTCCAGAAGACTGGATAGAAAAGGCATTGGGATGTTATGCTAATTTTTTTTCTCTTAAGGGATTTTGGAGGAGGCTGACCCAGAGACGTTTACAATGAAATGACAGCATTTATTTGGGTTTGGTACAAGGAGCAAGCAGAGTAGATCAAAATGTGTGACCTCATGCTGTATTTCTTGTGATCTGATATCACTTAGTGTTATTGAATAACTTCAAAGGGCAGCTGGGAATTACTGCGAAGACACACACAGCAAAGCAATTTCTCACCTGCTGTCTCTGATCACAGAAGACACAGTTAGACTCACATTTCTCCCCAGGACACATGCGGTAGACATGTTGCAACTTGTTTGGAGAGTAAGCAGGGGGCAGAGAGTCACACCGTTTGCACTGTGTGGGCTGAGACAAGTTTTAAATATAACTAAGGGTTACTTTTTTAGAATTAAAAGTAGTAGAAGCTGAGCTTCAGGGCATGGGTTACTTCCTAAAAATACAATCACTGGTCTTTTAAAGAACTCTAGGATCAGCTTGTCAGACGAGTAGATTCAAATGTGAAAGACATTTGAGACTCTTTAGTATTGGGGGAAAAGATTGGGAATTAACTCAATTTTGACTGTTTCAAAGGATGAAAATATTTTCAGAAGACCAATCTGGTAGCCAGGATGAAGTAGAGTTTTGTTGCTTAACCTTCTCACCTAGATCTTGATGTCAGTAGGCTTCCTGCAAGCCCAGTGTGGGTGTGTGTAAACTGAGTTCATCTTTGTCTTGGTTGCAGTTTTGGCCACTTTTTTTTTTTTTTTTGGAGTTGGGGTCCTGCTATGTTGCACAGGCTGGACTCAATCTCCTAAGTGCCTACAATAACCTCCTAAATGTTATGTCCCTTGTGATGTTCTCTTCTCTTTGACCATGACCGGTTTGTTTCACTGTCACTATTCTTCAGAGTTCTACAACACATTGGGTCTGGCTTCTGAACCTGTTTCTATCTGTAACTATAACAAAGTTAAATGTCACTACAGACTTTGTGTGTTTGCAGAGTTTATTTGAATTTAGTTTGCATGGAAAAACATCTGATTTGAAGGACTGGAGACTGCTTGATTGAATAAATTGCAAACCAAGTCTGGAAGTGTGGATGTTATCACGTATGAATTAAGAGACCATTGGCCACCTTTCCTTTATAGACGTCCTTCAATTCCAGCATCATTTGGAAAGTAGTGGCTCTGTGTTTATTTCAATCAGTCAGCCAAGTTTAGGGTCCTATCCCAGGCTACAGAAAGTTCTACATAAGCCCTTTAACCTCACAGCTTATAATCTAGTTGGCAAATAGGAAAGAACTGTAAAAAGTTGACCAGGATGTGTAATGCAAATGATGACAGTGGAACAAGAGCCAGATGGTACGAGGGCCATGATAGGGGTTGGTGGGTGATCCGTTAGTCACTTCTCACACTGCTATAAAGAAATGCCTGAGACTGGGTAGTTTACAAAGAAAAGAGGTTTAATTGGCTCATGGTTCTGCAGGCTGTACAGGAAGCATAGAAGCTTGTGCTTCTGGGGAGTCCCCAGGAAACTTCTAATCATGACAGGAGGCAGAGGGGGAACACGTCATATGACCTGAGGAGGCGGGGAGGTGCGGGGGGGATGAGGTGCCACACACTTTTGAACCACCAGATCTCACAATCATTCACTCACTATCACAACAACATGATGGGATGATGCTAACCCATTCATGAGAACTCCGCCCATGGTCCAGTCACCTCCTACCAGTTCCCACCTCCAGCCCTGGAGATTATAATTCAAGGGAGATTTGGTAGGACTCCTATCCAAATCACATGAGTGAACATTTGGGAGAGACTTCTTAGAGAAGGGTGGGCTTGAAGCACTGGAGGTTTTCGTTGCACTCATTTCATTGAGGGGCCTGTGTTCCTTCATAGGGCTCCTTCTGTGCAAAGAGGTGGGAATCCCAGAGGACGGGTGAGCTTCTGCAGGGGTGGGCCAGTGAGAAGTGAGGGTGGAAAAGCGGCTTTGGGTTAGATGTAGATGCCTTAACATTTTCCCATGGTCAGCTAAAATGTGTGGAAAGTTTTTGAATGAAAGAAAAAAAATGATTCAAAGAGCAGCATTTTAGAAGACTAGTCTGTCCACAAGCCTGGATTAGGATTTTGTTCCTAACCTACTACTTTTCAGACTTGGCTGTATATTTCACTCACCTGGGGGGTTAAAAAGGTGCTGAAGCCTGGAGCCCTTTCCCCTGGAGATTCTGACTTAACTTTGTTTGGTGTTAGGCCTGGGTTTTGGGAGTTTTAAAAGCTCCCCATGTGATTCTAATGTGCAGCAGAGCTGCGAACCACTGCCCAACTCACTGCTGAGATCTTGATGTAGCCTCCACTCACCAACCTGAACCACAGCACAAGGTCCAGCCAGGAAAAAGCAGAATCAGCTGGTGGGGGAAAAAATTAAAAAATACTTCTGGCTGGCCAGGGGCAGTGGCTCACGCTTTGTAATCCTAGCACTTTGGGAGGCCTAAGCAGGTAGATTACCTGAGGTCAGGAGTTCGAGACCAGCCTGACCAACATGGCAAATCCCTGTCTCTACTAAAAATACAAAAATTAGCTGGGCATGGTGGTGGGTACCTGTAATCCCAGCTACTCAGGAGGCTGAAGCAGGAGAATTGCTTGAACCCAAGAGGCGGAGGTTGCAGTGAGCTGAGATTGCGCCATTGCACTTCAGCCTAGGCAACAGAGCAAGACTCCATCTCAAATAAAGTAAAATATAAAGTACTTCTGTGGCAATATTTATAATATTCCAGATAGTCCAACGCCTTAGTTATAATAACAGTTTTCACGGGCTGGGTGTGGTGGCTCATGCCTGTAATCCTAGCACTTTGGGAGGCTGAGGTGGGTGTATTACCTGAGCTCAGGAGTTTGAGACCAGCCTCAGCAACATGGTGAAAAACCACCTCTATTAAAATAAAATAAATTAGCTGGGTGTGGCGACGTGTGCCTGTAGTCCCAGCTACGGCAAGAGGCTGAGGCAGGAGAATTGCTTGAACCCGGGAGGTGGAGTTTGCAGTGAGCAGAGATCGTACCACTGCACTCCAGCCTGGGTGACAAAGAAAGACTCCGACTCAAAAAAAAAAAAAAAAAGTTTTCACATAAATGCTATGAATTTTTGCATTGGTCATAAAGTAGTTGGGGAAAAATGTGTAGACTTTAGGAAATGTATAGACATGGAAAATGTGTCCCTTTTTTTGCAATAAAAATGGTGAGATAAAACAAACGCTTTTATTGTAGCCAATAATTCAATAGGATAAAAGCAATGATAGCGTGAAAACATGCTATTAAACGTGCAAATGTAAAAATATAAGTCCTCAAAAACTTGTTGCTGGAAGACCTCAGTTTCCAAATGCTGTATGTCAGTAATTCTCAAACCTGAGTGTGCATCGAAGTCACTTGGAGAGCAGTCACTGATTGCTGGGCTCCAGTTTCAGATGTAGCAGGCTTGAGGCAGCCCAAGGATGTATAGTTTCAAAGTTTTCCTGGGTGATACTGCTGGCCTGGGCACTGTGAGAACTACTGATCCTCACTGCCATATGAGAACCACTACTGCATGGGTCCAAATACTATAGGAAAAACGGCTTGATAAAATGTGGTAGAGGGATGTGAGTTTTGCCTTTTATGTCAGATGAGGGGCTTCTCTTGGCGGTTAGGGAATCTGTCCCCCTCCAGTTCAAGCCTCATCTGCATGCTGTAGGGGGCACCTGTCTGGGTCTAGGTAGGGTAGATGGAAGAGAAAATTGTCTTTTCATTCTCTTTATTGTCCTTTTAAAATTTACTACAAAGGGTGGTATTATATATAGCCATAATATTATATAACATGTTCTCTTTTTTCTTCCAGTAGAAAATATTTGTGAGTTCAAAATATTTGTTTTTCTTTTATGACTCTCTCCCCACCCCCCTTACCCTACCACATGAAAAATTTGAAGAGTTAAAAAAAATCGCTAACCATCCATGTCTTCCTTAAAACAGATTCTTGTGGTTCATTCTTGGTGTACGTTGGAGGATGTCAGTCCTCGGCCTCCACCTAGGTGCCAGCTTTTGTACCAGATACCCTTCCTGGTTGAAAAGACATTTGCAGTGCATCTTGGGTGGGAGGAGAAGTGGAAATCATTCTCAGATGTTAAAAAGAAACATGTTTCTAATTGAAAGCATGATGAGAGGGCACACATGAAGGCGCCTGAGTGGTGAGCTCAGGCTGAGGCACAGCTTTGAAAGCGCAGCTCAGTCCTTGCTGTGGCCACTTCTGTTCTCTTGGGTGGATCCCCTTCCCATTCCTGTGACATTCCAGAAATAAGCATGGCTGAGCCAGGGACCCAGGACAGCATCTCAGATATAGCAATAAAGTTTGCGCAGTTGGTCAGGAAAACTCTGATACGTAAGAATCCTGAATTCTAGAAACATAGAGCTTTTGAGTTAGAATTCTAGAAGCATGGTGTGGGAACAGCCTTATTCTCATCTTGTGGGGAGCATTTTAGAACACATTGCTGTTGCCCTCCTTATACCCTCCAAACACATACAGGTGCAGAGGCCAAGGTTAAGTGACTTACTCCAAGGTCACCTAGGGAGCTGGCTCCATTTTTTTTTTTTTTTTTTTTTAAATCTTTCCCTCCTTTGGGAAAATTTGTTAGCTTGGTATTCTGACACTCAAGGGCCATTTTAGAAAAATCATTATTTGCTATAACGAATAGGAATCATACTGTAGAAAGTTGGGAAAAGTATCTTCTCTTGTTTACAGATAATTGATAGATTTCAAGGCTCTTTGGTCTTGGTCTTTTGGCTCTTCATAACTGAGCCTCCTGTTGTTCATTTTGCTTGTCTATTTTGTAATTGCTTTGTGGACTGAAGCTTGCATTGAATTTTATGGGAGACTTGATAGTGTGATCTGCCTTAGGACCAACAGTTTATGTAAAAGGTGGGCTGACAGCAACAGGACAACATAATAAATGTATTTGAACAAGTAAAGAAGGGACTGAAGGATCATGTCCATGGCCTATGACATTACCTAATGAAACTTCAGTCAGTAGCAGCTACACTTCTTTTTTTTTTTTTTTGAGACAGAGTCTGCCCCTGTTTTCCAGGCTGCAGTGTGTGGTACGATCTTGGCTCACTGCAACCACCGTCTCCTGGGTTCAAGCGATTCTCCTACCTCAGCCTCCTGAGTAGCTGGGATTACAGTCACCTGCCACCACACCCAGATAATTTTTGTATTTTTAGTTGAGGTGGGGTTCACCATTGTGACCAGGTTGATCTTGAACTCCAGACCTCAAATGATCCCAGAGTTCTAGGATTACAGACGTGAGCCACTATGCCCGGCCAGTAGCATCTAAACTTCTAAGGGACCTAGCCTATCATAAAACCTACTTACTTTACCAGTGACCCACAGCCCTGATAACATTTTTTTTTTTTGAGACAGAGTCTTGTTTTGTCACCCAGGCCGGAGTGCAGTGGCGTGACCTCGGCTCACTGCAACCTCTACCTCCTGGGGTTCAAGCAATTTTCCTGCCTCAGCCTGAGTAGCTGGGACTACAGGTGCGTGCCAGCATGCCTGGCTAATTGTTTTTTTTTTTTTTTTTTTGGTATTTTTACTAGAGAGGGTTTTACTGTGTTAGCCAGGATGGTCTTGATCTCCTGACCTTGTGATCTGCCCGCCTCAGCCTCCCAAAGTGCTGGGATTACAGGCCTGAGAACGTTTTTTTTGTTTGTTTGTTTGGTTTTTGTTTTTAATTTTTAATTTCAAGACTGGATTTTGTTCTGTTGTTCAGGCTGGAGTGCAGTGCCGTGATCATGGTCACTGCAGCCTTGACATCCTGGGCTGAAGAGATCCTTCCTTCTCAGCATTTACAGCTTAGTGTTTTTTTTTTTTTTTTTTTTTGTAGAGACAGGGTGTCACTACTGCCCAGGGTAATCTCAAACTCCTGGGCTCAAGTGATCCTCCCACCATGACTTCCCAAAGTGATGGGCTTACAGGCGTGAGCCACTGTGCCTGGCCTGATAACTTTAAAGCTCTGCTTGGTCATGAGTATGGTGATTCAGAATACAGACATCCTCACAAATAGGAGATGAAGAAGTTGTTTCTTTTTGGTTGCCTTTCATTTTTAAATTAGGGATGGTACTTAGTACACTGGATTTTTATACAAACTAGCAGGTGTATTTTGGGTGACTCAACCTTTCGGCCCTTGGTTTTCTCATATGTCAAAGAGTAGATTGGACTACATTTCTGACACAGTCTCTCGAAGATCTGATAACCTAAACAACATGAAGTCTGTAAGAGAGCAATTTTTGGGGGTGGTGATTAGACAGGGTCTTTGTTTTTTGCAGAGTCTTGGCAAGAAATTTAGGCTTAAAATTTTTTAAATTTTAAGTTAAACGTATATGTAAACTTAAGCCACAGAACAGAACTTTAAAATAATGGCAGAGCATTTTCTTAAGATTTTTCTTGGATTTTCTGATGCATTTCTGGGTGGCAGATAAAGTAGTAAAGAATGATGGCTTTGGAACTAGCTCACTTGGGTGCAAATCCCAGCTCTGCTACTTTGTAATAATTATGTGATCTTTAACAAATTACTGAATCTCTGTGTCTGTTTTTCATCTGTAAAGTGGGTACAATAAAATATCTACAAAAAATGTTGCTAGGGGATTAAATTTATTGATATATATTAGAACAGTGCCTGACACATAGGAGGCCATTAATATTAACTCTCCTCCTTCTCTGCCGAACACCTCCCCCTTCTCTTCCTCCCCATGAGTGTTTGTGTGGTTTTTTTATTGGAGAACAAACAACCTGATGCTACTGTTAACCCTATGGAAAAATTAGGAGGTCCACGATGTTGTTCTTCAAAGCTGTGCCTTCTGTTGTCTTTCTGCAGCTAGCTGTGTTCCGCCATGTCAGAATGGAGGGATATGTCTCCGGCCTCAATTCTGTGTGTGTAAACCAGGGACCAAGGGCAAAGCCTGTGAAACAGTAGCTGCCCAGGACACCTCGTTACCACTCTTTGGAGGGCAGAGTCCCGGGGCTGCCTCCTCCTGGATCCCTCCTGAGCAAGCAGCAAAGCATACTTCGTCTAAGAAGGCAGACACTCTCCCAAGAGTCAGCCCTGTGGCGCAGATGACCTTCACCCTCAAGCCGAAGCCTTCAGTAGGACTCCCCCAGCAGACACATTCTCAGTGAGTGTTTTGAACTTGTGTCTAGCTAAGGATCACCTTAATTAAGCTCTCGGATGCATTGCTTTAAATCACTGTCCCTTTCCTGCACAATTTGCAGAAATCACTTGGATAATAACATCTTTCTTTCCTTTCTTAAGGCTTTACACATTAGGCGTATACATCGAGTCTCTTAAAAATATTTGATATGTGTGTTTAGCCTCTGCAGGAAAATTTACCGTTAAGTACAACCCATGGCAACCATGAGGATTACAGGAATCAAGATTGGAAAGGAATGATAAAGATAGTTATTTGTGATAAAGTTGTTTTAAAATTCTGCTTTTGAGTGGGGAGCTGCTTTATAGAGTTTTGAAATAGTAATTAAAAAAAAACCAGTGTTATTTTTAAAGTTATCTGGAAAAAGTAAGAATGCAGTTTGCACAGAGAAACTACTCGAATGAAAGGGAGTCCCTGCAGAGAGAGTTTCTCAACCTCAGTAGCAGGTTAAGTGTACCTTCTGTTAACACCATGTTTATCTCCCAGTTGCCATGCAGCTCCATTTTTGGTGAATGAGCTTGTTTTCTATTTATGGGAACAAGGTTTTTTTTCTTAGTGTTAGGAAGTAAGTGCCATTCTGAACAAAATGAGAACTCAGAGATTACCACATTCTCTGAGTCGCAGTTCAAGCAGCCACTCAGCTGCACCGGGTCCTTAAACAAATTGTCTCCTCTTAATGAGCTATTCTATATGGATAATAAGATGCAGAATGTACTGCAACTATCACTTGTCATTTGCCTAGGAATGTAAAATACAGGAAGTTCCCAACTTAAAAATGGGCTTGACCCAGCAGTTTATTTGTAAGTCATTTGCCTGGAATTTAGAATGCTTCTTCCCTCCGTAGGGACAGCTTCCACATGGTAATTAGTATCTAGTCAGCCCATAGAAGTTATTCATTCTGTGACTATAGACGAAATTATCCTTATTTATACTTCCCCTTCGAATAGGCCACCTCCTATTTCTGCTGAGTGTGGTCTTTTTCTTTTCTCCTCTCATTCCCTCCTCAATCCTCTTTTTTTTTTTTTTTTT
>NW_016107403.1:2356661-2367748 GCF_001604975.1 Cebus imitator
AAAAAAAAAAAAAAAAAAAAAAAAAAAGTAAAAATTATCCTTAACTTGTGGGGCCATATGAAAGCAGGTTCTGGACTGATTTGGCCCATGAGCTGTAGTTTGCTAACTTTTTCTCTGAAGGTTAGTAGTGCTTTTTGTGTGTGTGCCAGAACATGAATATAACTATGTGTCCTTGGAATGATATAAAGCTTTGATTATATCATAGCTAGACATCTCCCTTCCAGCATTGTTTTGGATCTTAAAAACAAAAACAATCCTGTGTTGAACTATGCTTTGGCGATCAAGAGTCAGATTACTGCGAATTGCTATTAGTTTTTTTCTAGCATTATGACTTATATAAACTGCAAAGTAATTTACAGGCAACATCATTCATCTTGAATATCACCATCTACTGTTAGAATTTGGCCCTCTATGGTGTGTATATATGGATTGTTAGTAAGAATCATATGTCAGATGTCAGACAAAGGAAGACTCCATTTTTTTTCCCCTTCCTTTTGGTAGCTGCAGTGTAATTTAGACAAGAATATTGTGAGTCAAAGAGGAGGCTAAAGTTTCAGCTGTGACTCAGCTTTGGTAAAATAAAGTCATTAGACAGTTTGCTTTGGAGACTTCATCTGCTGAGTGAAGATGCTTTTTTATGGTAGCATTGTTACAGGCATGTATATATGGGTGTGCCTACTGGTATGCTTTTAAGTAAAGAGAAGAGATGAAAATAGATGGCCTTGGGTGCCATTAATACTGGTATTAATAAACTGTATAGATCGCCCCATTATCTGGTCACTGCAGAGAAGATTAAGATGTACAAGACCCTGTCCTGCTCTTAAGGAGATTTTGAAATGACAAATGAGCTATATGAAGGAAAAGTCACAATTGGCCCTTCAATTAATTTAGGTTATTACATAATCACAGAGTCGTATCTAATCAGATGGCCAAGGAGTCACATAGGATAAGCCCATTTTGTCTACTTTTGAGAAGTGTTACAATTCTTAAGTTAGCTCTAAGGTCACCTGTTTTAGGGTGTTTCAGGTTTCGTGTTTAATCAGTAAAGGAGGAGATTGATTAAGCTTCCTTAAAGTATTCAACTATAGACATAAATATCTCTAAAATGCTAGAATGTTTAGTGTTAACATTCATTGTATGGTACATGAAATGCTATCATTTTGATAATTTATTCAATAAGTTTTTATGGACTATATTTTATGTATTAGGGCACTGCTCTAAAAGCTAGGGATATATAACACTAAACAACTAAATAAAATGCCTGTTTTCTTGGAACTGACAGTTTAGAGAAGGGGAGACAGTTGATAATTGATATAATTAAATTACACATTAGATATTCATAAATGCTGTGGAGAAAATAAAACTGTAGTAGTAGATAGGGCATGCTGTGTAGGTGTGTGGCAGGGAAGAGGAAGGGGTGTGGTGGGGAAGAGGGAGGGGTGTGGCAGGGAAGAGGGAGGGGTGTGGCAGTTTTAAATAGGCTTCCAGGGAAGACCCTGCTGAGAGGCATTTAAGCAATGAAACCTGCAGATACCTGGGGGTGAGGCAGAGACCTTGAGGCAGGAATGTGCCTGGGGTGTTTGACGAACAGCTAGTTTGGTAAAATTGTAGTGTTAAAAGCACACATTTTAGGCATGTGGATATTAGATGAATTGGTTTTACCTTTGGCTGAACTGGTTTTAGGCAACTTGACTTAGAACCAAGTACAAATAAAGTTCCTTAGGAAATCAAAGGAAAGAGCAGTTGTTTCCAGATTTTGGAGTGTTAGTGCAGTGGAGTCCAGGGATGGCTCCTTAGAGAAGGTGTCTGTGAAAAGATGGTTGAATTCAGATGCATACAACTGGAGGAGAACGGTGTTTCCAGGGGAGGTAATGCTGTGAGGCTAAGTAACCTGGCATATTCGTGTTCTTTGGCTATGTAACAAATCACCTCAAAACTTAGCAGCCTAAAATAACATGTATTTATTGACCGACTGTGTCAGGAATCAAGGGGTTATAGTCAAGCAGTCAGCAGGGGCAGCAGTCATCTGAAGGCTTGACTGGGGCTGGGTAATCCACTGCCAAGATGGCTCACTTTCATGGCTGTTGGCAGGAGGCCTCAGCCCTGGCACTGGCCCTTGGCAGAAAGCCTCACTTCCTCCCCAGGCGGACCCCTCTGTAGAGCATCCTGAGTGTCCTCACAATATGAGGATAAGCTTCCCCAGAGTGAGTGATCCTAGATGAGGGAGAACAAGGAGTGCCTTTATAGTTATGGTCTTGGAGGATGCCACACCTTCACGCTCACCTTATTCTACTCATAAGAACTGAGTTGCTAAGCCTAGTCCTCACTCAGAGGGAGCAGAAGTATGCTATACTGCTTAAATGGAAAAATATCAAGGAATTTGTGGACATATTTAAAAATGACCATATTTAGGATATGATTTAATTAGAACTTGATAAAAATGAAGACTAATGGTAATATAAAGTAATATAGAGCTCTAAAGTTGCTTGAAAACCAAACTAATGACAAGATTTCAACAAAACAATTCCAAAAAGACATAAAACAGAGAAAAAAAAAGTAATGGAGGGAGGACTTGTAATTTAAAAAAGGCTTAAGAAACACATTAACCAATTACAATATTTGGATTATGTTTCTATGCTGATTCAAACAAACTGCTAATAAAAGAAAAAGATAACAATGATGATTTAAAGAACAATCATGAACATGCTAACTGATTGGAAATTTGATGGCCTAAAGGAATGATTGTTGATTTTGGGAGCTGTGATGATGGCATTGTAGTTGTGTTTGTAAGGATGAGAATCATATTAAAGTATTAACAGATGAAATGATGCGATGTCTGAGATTTTATTTAGAATAATCAGTGGGTTGAGGTATAGAGGCAATAAGATTGGTTTGAGGTGGTAATTTTTGAAGCTGGATGATGGGTACATAGGGGTTTCTTATAAAATTCTTTCCTTTTATGTTTTTGAAATTTTCTGTAATAAAGAGTAATAAAAAGATGAAGTTTTTTATGGTCCTGAGTCTTCAAAAACCTAATGTGATATCTCCAAGGATGGAAGAACTTCTGTGATATTCCTTGAAGTTTGTCACCTCCTAATTGACAGTGGTAACAATAAAATAAATGTAAGCTCATTCCCTTTATTTGGAATAAAGGAAGAAAGTCCCATTATAAAGCTATGCCAATAGTTAAACACTGGGGAAGAGAGTTAGAGCTTGTTGCGGTACTGATAGTTATTACTGGGACCTTGTCCGAACTTACTAAAGAATCCAAGGAATTGTTCAGTACTCAAATGGACGATTTCCTTAAACAGTCTCTCAGACTGTAGGAGGGGACCTTGCTCAATATTGAACCCGCACTTCAACCCCACCAACTCTCTCCCAGGTTTCTCTCGTGTGCTTTCCTGCACTTACCACTGTCATGACACAACACAGTCTTTCATCTCTTGGTCCACAGAGGTACACAGAAAGGCTCCAGTAAATGTTTGCTTAATATAGATATATTTAGAGTTTTGCCTGGAGAAAAGAAGTGTTAATAATGTCTAAATCCTTGTCTGTGGATTGTTTCATGAATGCTTATATTACAGGAGGTACCCTTCTCTCTCGGAATAATAGCATTTGCCTTTGTAAGCTCTGAACATTTTGCAGAGTATTTTCCATTCCTTATGATATTTGGTCTGCCCAGCAAGTCTATGAGGTAGGTGAAGGTTTTGATCCTGACTTTATGACATGGGGAAAAAAGGCAGTGAAAGAAAGTTGAACAAAAGGAGCTCACTCCAAGGGGATCAGTGCTCAATTCATGACACCTTGGGGATGGGATGAGAACTAAAAGTTTCAACCAATCACTGATTTTATCTTGTTATACATGACAAAACTTAAAAAATGGAAGTTAAATTGAAATTACATACAGAAAAGCACAAAGATCAAAAGTGCACAGTCTAGAGATGATCCCAAAGTGACATCCTATTCACGTTAAGTGCTGTCGGCATTAACTAGAACATTTCTAGCACCACAAAGCCCCTTGTACTTAGACTCTGCCATCTTCCTCCTCACCAGAGGGAGAGGCTCTCAACTTAATGCCAGAGATCCGTTCTGCCTGTTTTTGAACTGTATATAAATGATACAGTGTGTTTTTTTCACTCTGTATTATGCCTGAGATTCATCTATGCAGTTGTGTGACTATAGCTTGCTCATTTATATTATACCACCAATGATTACTGCATCATATGAATACACCAGAATTCGTTATTTATTCTGCTCTTGACTGATGTTTGGATTTTTTCCCCCATTTTTGGCCCTTTTTATCCCAGCTCGATTAAGGTATAATTGACAAATAAAAAATGTATTTACAGTGTACTTGATATTTTAATATATGTACACGTTGTAAAATGATTCCCACAATCAAACTAATTAACATATCTCTCGTCTCACATGGTTAGCATTTTTTGTTTGTGATGAGAATGTTGAAGATCTCTCTTGGCAAATTACCAGTATACAGTACAGTATTACTTACTACGGTCACTATGCTCTTCGTTAGATCTCTGTAACTTACTCATCCCGCATAACTAACATTTTGTACCCTTTGCCCATTTTTTGGCTCTTAATACTGCTGTATAGGTTTGTATATGTGAAAATTCTAGAAGAAGGCCTGGTGTGTTGGCTCACGTAATCCCAGCACTTTGGGAGGCCGAGATGGGCAGATCATGAGGGCAAGAGATCAAGACCATCCTGGCTAACATGGTGAAACCCCATGTCTACTAAAAATACAAAAATTAGCTGGGCATGGTGGCATGTGCCTGTAATCCCAGCTACTCAGAAGGCTGAGGCAGGAGAATTACTTGAACCAGGGAGGTGGAGGTTGCAGAGAGTGGAGATCATGCCACTGCACTCCAGCCTGGTGACAGAGCGAGACTTTGTCTTAAAAAAAAAAAAAAATTCTAGAAGAAGACCTTTTATGAAATCGTCACCAAGCCAAACTGGATAGAGCAGTGTGGTGGTTTGAGAAGGACTTCCTAATCCACGAAAACCATGTCAAGTTTGATTGTATCATTAGCTGTTGGTCAGACCTATTTTGTTGTTTGAGAAAAGCAGACACATGGGGAAAATGGTGAGGCGAGGTAGTGTGTTGAGGAGATGGAAGCAAGCAGCTCTTAATTTTTTCCTCCTGAGACCGACTTCGGAAGAGTAGACCATGACATGGAGGTGGGAGAGACAAGGACAGAACAGAGGAGGTCACTGCCTCACACTGTCTGTTCACATTGCCGAATCTGGTGGAAGCTCAGAAGGTTGCATCTAAAAAGGGGACGTGTTGGGATAGAGTTTGCTCCCTAATACAATTGCAAGAAATCAGAATAGTGTTTTGGTTCTGTGTAATAATAATAGTTAATATTACCTGACTGTTTATTCTGTGCCAGACAGAATTCCGAGTACTTTTTGAGTGTTGTCCCATTTAATCTTCTCAAAACCGTGTGAGATAGATACTGTTATCATTCCCGTTTTACATGAAGGGACAACTCAGGTGCAGAGGGTTTAAGTAATCTGCCTGAGTTCACTTAGCTTGTTAAGTGTCGTATCAAGATTCAAATGTAGGCAGTCTGTAAAGTTAACCTCTAAACTATATTGCCTTTAAAATTTTTTCAGATCAAATGTTAACATTTGAATATGCTTTGTATTCCATAGACATTGCCATGAATCCCTCCACAGGTGCTTCTGGGGTTGCCCTAAGTCCTCTTTCCTTGTTTCCCTTGGCATAGTAATTTGTTTCTGTTTGAGGAAGCATAGACTAAATTTGAAGACTACATTTTTATAATAGCTGTCTGCCCCAGTGTTGCCTGGGATCAGAATAAAGAACCTAAATGATGTCAGTGTTATATGAGGGAGGTGAGAAGTATACCTCAAATTATAGAAAATACATGGTAGGAAATAAAATGCAAAGCTCAATAACTTACATGGTAAATGTGCTAAGGGCTAGTGTGTTTTCATTGAGGTTCTCAAGGTTTTAACCTATTTATCTATCCCTCAAAAGTAGTAGAGTGGATCTAGCAGAAATTGCTCATCCTATAGTCTCATAGGCAAGAACTTCTAAAGTGGAAAGCATGTGTACTTAAGCATTACTGGAGAAGCGAAACCTTAGATTTGCTAATCCAGGAGAAAATGTCTGTTGTTTTTCAGGACTGCTATTTTTGGACAGGATGTTTATGTGTGTATGTACCATAGCAAGAAGAACCAGAAGGACCAGGTGGAATTAAGTAGTGTACTGGAGAATCTGTTTATAACCATTGTAGTTAGGTGGACTTTCCCATGAGTAGGGTGGAGAGGCACTGACTGTCCCCTGTATCCCAGGAGACCAATTCAAAGCATCACTGATTGGAATTAGCAAAATTTTACTTAATCATCCCAATCACTTTCCCAGGCCTGTAAGTAGTTCAGCTATGGCATCCCATTCTTTATGGTACTTCTAGCAAATGATGGGACCCACTTCTTTTATATCTGTGGATGTTATAAGGGTTTTTCATTGATCAGAGCATATTTAATTCTTTGCATCTATGTTCTTGACCTTGCAGTGTTGAATCTTCTTGCTTCTTGCACTTAGAATGCCTGTGATAGACATAAGGCATATTAACAAAGAAAAGGGTGACAGCAAAGCCCAGGCAGCCAGTCTCTTGGGAAAATTACTGGAACTGGTACTATAAATCCAGTTTATGGGCTTGAAATTTCCTAGTACTCATGAATATTAATTAAACATTGATATGAACCTTGACACAAGTTTGGCTCAAATGCTGGTAGAAAGCAAACAGGGACGAACATTCAGACAAACTTTAGTTATTTTTCACTTGGAGGTCATACAGTTCTAGAGTAGTGTGAGTAATAGAGTTAGTTCTCACCAAAACACAGAAGAAATTTTTAATCAATAATAGTATATTTGAATCTAATTTATCCTGGGCACCTGCTCCTTTGAAAGTTATTATTTGGCTGGGTTCGGTGGCTCACTCCTGTAATCCCAGCACTTTGGGAGGCCAAGCCAGGTAGATCATCTGAGGTCAGGAGTTCAAGACCAGGCTGGCCAAGATGGTGAAACACCATCTCTACTAAAAATACAAAAATTAGTTGGGCATGGTAGTGTGTGCTTGTAATTCCAGTTACTCTGGAAGCAGAGGCAGGAGAATCGCTTGAACCCAGGAGGTGGAGGTTGCGGGGAGCAGAGATCGCACCATTGCACTTCAGCATGGGTGACAGAGTGAGACTCTATCTCAAAAACCAAAAACAAACAAACAAATAAAAGTTATTATTTGAGCCTAATGAAAGAGAGAACAAAAATTAGGTACAACTTCCCTCGGTAACTTTCCAGAATTTTCAACCAATATAAACCATAAAGTTTTATAACTGCAAGTGTCTGTCTGAATGCTTGGCTCATAGTCACTCAGCAGGGCTGTAGCAGGGCCAGCCTTGAACCCAGGCTTCCTGACCTTTTGTTCCATGTTCTTCTCCTTGCATCATTTGCATGTCATTATTGTCTGACTCCGCTTAACCAAATATTGGAAAAATACTTTGCACAGTATTTTTGAAGCCCAAAATTCAAATAAAAGGCATAAAGAAGTGACATATTTTAGTTGTTTTATGAATCCTCAAGTAAATCACTGTTGTTTGACCAGAAATTCTTTATCTTCAAAACAATATTCACCAGAAACTTCTGTTTCGTGGAGAAAATGTGACAACCTGTTCATTATAGTCAGTTACCAATGTAGAGAACTATTCCCAAATCTTTTAGAATTAGCTTGACTCTCTATCATAGATGCAGAATTTATTTTTAAAAAACTCTCCTTTTAGGGCTTTCTTGACATGGGCATGACTTTTACTGCTTTCAAAGCACTCACCACCTTTTGTTTCTTTGCCTGATGTTGATGTTTTGCCAAGTGCTGGTATTTGGAGATTTGATGGACAGAATTTGAAGTGAGGCATCATTCTTCCTTAATTTGTTCAAAGCCTCTTTATGCAGCAGCTAATCCTTCCTAATTATATTACTAGGAAGGATGTTCTTAACTCACACAGGAAGATGACATAGACTTTTTGAGATTAGGATGCACTTTATTCTGAGAAAAGAAATTTGAAAGGAAACGCTCTCCAATTCCCATTCCTTATTTCCTGGGCACAAACGACCATTTTCTCCTGCCCCATTTGTGAAGCTCTTTTCTCTCTCTCCCTGTCCCTCTTTCATTCCTGTGGCTCCTGTTTATCTTCTGCCTTAATGAAGCTTTTTTGAAGGAGTTTTAAGAAATTCCAAAAAAAATCATTTCCGTGTAATGAGGTAGGCATTTCACACCTTAATTGCTTTAACGTCTTGAAAGGTGACCTGTGAGTCTAAACAGTTGGAAAATTTAGTGTGCATATTTGAAATACTTTACATAAAGTTGAAACACT
The DNA here is from genome assembly GCF_001604975.1 of Cebus imitator. Taxonomy (NCBI): domain Eukaryota; kingdom Metazoa; phylum Chordata; class Mammalia; order Primates; family Cebidae; genus Cebus; species Cebus imitator. Next base: position 2,365,077 of record NW_016107403.1, read on the forward strand.
TCATAGTCTCCTTGATTAATTTCTTTGTTGCCCTGTTTTGTCTTAATTTAATCTAGTGATTTTTACGTGAAAGTCTGTGACATTATGTTTATTAGATTATTTCCCTTTAATATTTTAAGCAGACTAAATGTGGTTTCTGTCAAATAAGCCTTTGATAAATCAAAGAAATTGCAGTCTGTGGAGTCTCAGTGGCTTTAGTGGCCTTATGAAGTGTGATCTTATCACCTTATGAAATAATTTTGTGTTTCTTAGATTTTTTTTTTAGTGAGGTTGAACATTTTCCACATTTTTATAAGTAATTCATATTTTTTATGTGAATAATTTATTAACATCTTCGCACCCTTTTCTGTTACATGTGCTTATAATTTTTTTTAAATTTCTGAGAGTTCTTTTCATATTAAAGGTTCTTTTGGTCAAACATTTAAGAATTGTCCAAGGGAATGTACTTTTATGCAAAGAATATTATTAGTACTCTGAATTTGTTTTCATCCTCAAATTTGGAAGAAACTTCTTAAATTGGATTGTAAAAAATCCCCCCTTGTCCATGAGGACAGGAATACAATCTGTTACTCATTGGCTGGGTAATTTATTTCAGAATTCCTTGGTCTTCTGAGAGGCTTATTGACTTGCAGAGACATAAATCTTAATATACTACTAAACCGTCTATAACTTTCCAAGCCTAAATAGTTCCCTGTGCGTTTCTAACTGGTTGCCTTATCTCTGGTTCACCATAGTGAAGATGGAATCTCAATCTTCCTCGCTCCCAAAACACCAATTTTCTATAGTTGATTCATCCCATCAGCAGATATTTACTGAGTGCCATCCACGTACCAGGTATTGTTCTAGGTACTCCAGTTGGAGGGATCAGGCTAATGTGTCTGAAAAATAATGACTGACATAGCATAATACCTAAAAATCTGCTAACCTATGTGGTGCCTAATATAAATTCTAATGGTGAATAAGGAAGAGGGAGATTGGCAGAGGCTGGAGGACTGGACTAAAGGAACATTGACCAGAGTTAGAAGGACTTGGAAAAGTGAAGGAGAGTCTGGCCTTTAAATAAATAACAGGTGGATGATAGGGTGGGACTGAGTATCCTGTTGGGGAATTGATGTCTTTGCAGGGATTGAAGAATAGCAGGAAACGAGTTTGGGTGGGCAGGTCCAATTATGGAGAGCATTGACAGTCAGACAGAGGAGTTCTGTTTGGGACTCTGAGGAATAAAAAGATGGCTCCGATAGTCACTGAAGAAGTGTCAGGCTCACTCCTGGAAAGCCAGGTCAGGTGGGTGCTAAGAGAGTATGAGGGAATGCCTGGGAGGCTGGCTGATGGGCAGATTAGAGAGTCCCCTGTCTTGCACAGGGGCTTGAGAGGGAATCTAATTGCCTTTAAAACAGAAAGGATTCACACTACCAGTCAAGAAAACAATTCCTTTGGATTCAGGTTAAGGAATTATGTGTAGTCTAATGTTGATCTATCTCTCCACCTATGTTAAGTGGAATGGTATGCAATCTTATCCTCTTTAGGAACAGGAAAGTAGGGGATGTCTTTGAAGCTTTTCTGTTTCTTATTCCAGTCTATCCCTAGACTCAAATTCATCACCCATAATCAAAACCAGATTTGATGTCCTTCTGTGTTGCTCAAACTAACACATCATGCTCTGTATAGTAATCAAGGTCCTTTTTTCCTGATTCAAATGTTCAACAGATAGTTTTTTACCTTTCTTTATCTTTGTTGGCTTTACAGCTTTGCCATAACTACTTTTTGTTATCTCTACCCCATCAGTATTAACCTCTGTGTATCTTCTCTGTGTTTTTTCTTGCTACACTAGGAGTGATCTACTTACCTATATTCCTCCTCCTTTAGGTGGCAGAAGTCCTATGTCTCTGATTATCCTATATTGGTGAACTGGAAGGGAACTTTGGGTAATCGCACACAGGTATATAATAACCAATGGGTTGTTAGGCTCTAAATGTCTTCCTAGTTGGACTGCATTCTCGTTAGTTATTAGAATAAAAAAGGAAGTAACAGTCTGACACAAAAATTGCATATTTATGTGATACTATTAATAAATAAAGCAATTTTTGTTTCAGACGTATATTTATTTATAGGTATTAAGGTCTAAAGTTGCAAGGAAAGTTTTTATGATTTGCTTTGTGAAGTCTAGTAACATGCTACTTAATAAAAATAATAGTATTGCCTTTCACAGAATCAGAAATGCTTTGCATTCCTAGTGAGGAAATGCTATGCTTATTTTAAAAAACTTACATGTTCATATCAGCTTTATATTCAGATTAATTTAAGATGTTCACAAAAAACAAGGATTTGATCAAGCTCAGCTTTATGCTCAAACTAATTTAGGATTTTCATAAAAAACAAAGATTTGATCAAGCTCCATTAGGAAGTCTTTGACCAAAACTGAAAGAAATGATTGGGACTTTCAATTTCATATACATTTATTGAATATTTACTGTGTGCGAGGCAGTGTGCTAGCAGCCAAACTATTTTTAGTTTCAATGAATAATTGATAGCTGGAATATATTTTTTCCTTCTTTTTCTATCATTTCTAGTGTAAGTGTTTTTAAAAATATTTTTAGTAGAGAGCTATATTTTTATAGGACAAAATGTGTAACGCTGTTCCCTCTATTGATATTAAGTCAAAATTTTATCTG
>NW_016107403.1:2368738-2425087 GCF_001604975.1 Cebus imitator
GTTGACCAGGATGGTCTCGATCTCTTGACCTCGTGATCCACCCGCCTCGGCCTCCCAAAGTGCTGGGATTACAGGATTGAGCCACTGCGCCCGGCGGTTGTTTATTCTTTAATTCAAAGTTTCACTTTCTCCTTAACAGTGTTCTGGATTGTTTTTGAGGGAATGATGGCGTGGATACACAAGTCTACAGAGTTAGAAGAATGAGACAAGACTTGAAGGATTGTCGCTCTAAAAAAAAAAAAGCCTGAAATGCATTCATTTCTCAGACTTCTTTAGAATAAATTCAAATGAGAAAGAATACTGAAAACATTTTTGAGAACCTATGAAAACACTTGTTGGTATTAATATAATTAAGGTATTTAAGTTTAAATGTTTAAAGCTGATCTTTGAGGTGTTTTAGCTGGACTTCTTAAAATTTTGTAGTATGAATGTATATAAACTGTTTATAAACTGGCTGAAGGCAGTTAAGCTATTAATGTTTGGATATGAAAATCTATAAGGATCAGAAAATGGGTTTTGTATTCCATATCATCTAGAATGATGACAGGCCTGGAAGCATAGGACAGAGCTGGCACATTTTCAAAGGAATTCTTCCCTGATCTGGATACTATAATGAAAACACAACTGCATTTGGCGGATTTATTATATACAGTACACAATATGTATAATCATTTGGAAGTTGGGTTTGCTTTCTGGTTAGAGGTGCACTGGTTATAGCTGATTATGTATAGGGCTTGAAATAACATCTGGTTAAAAATTTAGGGGGCTGACATTTCCTCTCAAAAGAAAGACTGTGGTGAAAATGAATAAATATGCAATATGGAAACATCCATGCCAATCAATTAGTAAAAGGGCTTAAGTAAAAAAAAAAATGTGCACGCAATTTGAACATTTACGATTATGCCAGTGGGCAGCAGGTGGCAAGCTTTCCTTTTCAATGTTCTTCAGTTTTATTTTTATACCACGGAATGCCAAAATTTGAAGAGGATGGTTTGAGTCCACTGGAATATGTCATTCCTTGGCAGTGCAACTTCGAACCACCTCGTTTGCTCATTGTGCATAATTGCCTTTCTTTGGATGCCGTAGCCGACCCTTGGTTCCCCTTGTTGCCGATGGATAGGAATTAATTCATATGAGCAATGCTCCATTCTCTTGCGATTTTAGCAACACGTTGCTAATGGAGAAAATAAATTAGAAACAAATGAGTTTCTTAAGGCAGTCCTTGTACGATTTATAAGAGGTTTTGTTGTGTAGTTTTACTTAGTTCTAAACGACACATATATTGCTTGTAATTTAAAAAATTACTTCTAACTGGCTATATACCTTGATATGGAGATGAGAAGTAAGCAAAACTGCATAGGATTTCATGAAAGTCTCTTCAAAAATCAGAGAGGAATAACACATTTTGAGACCAGAATGGAAGACCATTATCTTTCCATAGGATAAACTGTATTTAGTCAGGATTTGAATTTTAAATCTGGAAGATAGGCTGAACTTGAAATGGGAGTGATGGTGAGGTGGACGCCAAATTATTTTGTAGTCTGCTGCATTTGTTCATACTATTTTTGTTTCCTGAGACAGCGTCTCACTCTGTTGCCTAGGCTGGAGTGCAGTGGTGTGATACTGGCTCACTGCAACCTCCACCTCCTGGGTTCAAGTGATTCTCCTGCCTCAGACTCCCAAGTAGCTGGGACTACAGGCGCATGCCACCACACCTGGCCAATTTTTATATTTTTACTAGAGACAGGGTTTCACCATGTTGGCCAGGCTGGTTTCAAACTCCTCACGTCAGATAACCTGCCTGCCTTGGCCTCCCTAAGTGCTGGAATTACAGGCATGAGCCACCATGCCCGGCTGTTCATACTTTCTATATAAAAAATTCTTTTTGGGTTGTTTTATGCATTGTGAGACATTTGGAAGAATTGAGAAGAATGAAAAGACATATCAATCACTGTAAACATTTCATAATCTGTAAATATTTAACACCTGCTCTGTACTCAATTTTTTCTAGGCTTTTTGTTCGAATTGAGTTCACATAGGGTATAATTCTATGTTCATGATTTTACATTCTCAACTTTTTTTCTGTTCAGCATTTTTTCTTTTTAGAAAAGAGATTGTTCATAACAATTATAATTTACAACACACATATTTTAAATGATAGTAACAAAAAAACTCTTGTACCCACCACCTGGCTGAAGAAATAAAAACAGTCATTATCTTAGAGGCTCTTACGTGGCCCTTCTTAATTCCTTTTCCCCTTTTTCCCATAAAATAATTGATATCAGTTATTTCCTGCTTTTCTTTTTAGCGTTACCACGTTTTTAGGTATTTCTGGATACTGTGCTGTTTAGTTTTTGACTTTTAAACAAATACATTGTTTGTATTCTTCTGAGACTTGCCTTTCTTGCTCAAGGTGTTTTTGGCACTTGTCTGTAACAGTGGCTCTATCACCGGTGGAGGGCTTGCTAAGTAAAATGCAGCTTCTTGGGCTCCATCTCAGAGTTTCTGATTTGGTGGGTGTGGGGAGGGGTGGAGAGTTTGTAGTTAACAGACTCGCAGGGGATGCCAATGCTGAATGCTGCTGGACGGAACCGCACTTTGAGAACCTCTGATTACAGCTGGGGATTCTTTTACTTTTTATCCCATTATATCAGTATACCACAATTTATCATTTCTGCTGATAATGAACACTGGGTTGTTTCTAGTGTTTTGCTGTTACAACAGTGTGGTGATGAACATTTTAAAAATTTGAGACGGAGCCTCACTTTGTCACCCAGGCTGGTGTGCAGTGTGGCAATCTTGGTACACTGCAACCTCCACCTCCCAGGTTCCAGAGATTCTCCTGCATGAGCCTTCCAAGTAGCTAGGATTACAGGTGTGCACCACCATACCCGGCTGAGTTTTGTATTTTTAGTAGAGACAGAATTTCACCATGTTGGCCAGGCTGGTCTCAAAATCCTGACCTCAGGTGATTTGCCCACCTCATCCTTCAAAAGTACTGGGATTACAGGTGTGAGACGCCATGCCCGGTCTCATGATGAGCATTTTTGTACAAGTCTTCTGTTGCATACTTTAAAATATTTTTTAAGAATGTAATCGAAATGCTTCCTTCAGATTAAGGGTAAGTGTTGTTTCATGAAACTTTTGTTTTTGGAACACACTCTGCTGTGTAAAATACCTTTCTTATAGCGAACTCTAGTCAAAAAAAGCTTAACAGCCTCTTGTCCAGAGTAGTTATATGGATCATGCTTTCTTTGTAAAATGATGATCCTTTTCTATCTCATTGTTATATTTTTCTGTATTATCTTCTAAAAGCTTTTCCTTTCACATTTCCTGTAATGTACCTGGAAATGATTTTTGATTATTTCTGATTTTTTTCTGTATGGCTAACTTATTGTCTTAGCAGTATTGTTGACTAATTCTCCCCCATACTCCTCATCAAAAAAAAATAAATAAATAAATGAAAACTACAAAAACTACCATATCATATTTGTCTCATTATACACATAAGTTTCTAAATACACATATTTTTTTCTTATACACATAAGTTTCTAAATATGTATAAGTCTGTTTCTTCACTCTCTATCCCATTGTGTTTGTTTTTTTGAGTAGCCTTAAGTTAGTGCCATGCTACTGAAAGTGCTGTAATTGTGTAGTAAGTCTTAGAAAGTATAATAATTGTGTTGCTTGTGCTGGGTTCTGGCTGATTTCTTGTAGTTTACTAATTCTCTGTTTAGTTCTGTTATACCTACTGTCATCTTTTCAAGAGTTATTTTTTAATATCGGTAAGTTGTATTTGACTCTTTTTTCAAACTTCCTTAGTGTATGTTGTCTTATTAGTCATATTTTTGACATCTTTATACCTATTAAATATATGTTATATATCTTATAGTTGCAGTCTGATAATCTGCAGTTATTGCTGGACTGATTTGACACTTTTATTTTCCTCTGATTTTGGCTTGTTCCTTGTTCATTTTGTGATTTCTGATTATAAGTATTCACTGGAATTTTATTTCTAAAATTCCTTAAGATACAGTTTTTATTTTATTTATTTTTTTTGAGACAAGGCCTCACTCTGTCACCCTGGCTGAAGTGCTGTGGCATGATCATAGCTCACTGCAGCCTTGACCTGCTGGGCTTAAACAATCCCCCCACCTCAGCTACCCAAGTGGCTGGAACTATGGGTGTGTGCCACCATACCTAGCTAATTTTAAAAATTTTTATAGAGAGGAGGTCTCATTATGTTGCCTAGGTTGGTCTTGAACTCCTGAGCTTAAGCAGTCCCCCTGCCTTGACCTCTCAAGGTGCTGGGATTTCAGGGTGTGAGCCTGGCCAAGATCCTGTTTTAAGGAGGGTACCTACAGAGTAGGGCACTTGTGTCTGCTTTTCACAAGTTCCCTAGTCGGGTACTACCCATTCAGGTCACTTTTAATTAAATGTTGGGATTGTTATTATTTTGATAACTCAGATATTTTCTAATTCGAATGCCAAGCCAGCGTAAAGGTGAACTTATTGTTAGGAATTCTTACCTGAGATTTATGTTGCTTGTCTTCATGTTTACCCGAAGCCCAAACTAAGACAGATGTGACTCCTCACGTTCTCTCACGGTGCAGTGGTTTGGTTTTTTTTGTTTTGTTTTTTTTTGTTTCCCTTGCAGAAAGTTTTACCATGAGGGTTTCTGATCTAATCTTTTACCTTATGCAGCACCAGGTTTTTTCCCTGTGCCCCACGAAGCATGTTAAAACCTGTCATCTAGGCATCCAGAAATGGCAGATGCCCCTCCAGGGAAAATTCCTGTTCTGGAGCCAACTCATTTCCCTGGATTCATGCTCCCTGGTTGTTCCTGGCCTCTGAGGATTTCTCTTGCTTTCTTGCCAGCTCAGCCATATTTTATATTTTGTCCAGCAATCTTTGTTGTTTTATCCTGGCACATTTTCTTTGGACACCTAATCCTCTGTTTTGCCACAAGTAGGGATCCTAGTTAATTTATTTTAAAGAGTTTGAGTTCTGAGAATTAGAAAATATTTGGAAGCTAGACCATAAAGTTTCTTGTGCTGCAGGGGACCCATAGCACTGTTGAATGACTATACTCTTGAGTCTTTGGAAAGATTCCGGCATTCTTTGCCTTGTCATTTATGACATGAGAAGTCTTAGGAAAACTGTCTTTTTTTTTTTTTTTTTGTGCCAGAGCCTCATCTAACCAGTGGCCGGTGAGCCTGGGAGATGTGTGGGATCCTCTGGGGCTGCTTCTCCCATGCCTGCGTCTGCCTGGGACACCTGTGCTCAGGGCTCTGCCTCCAGTTCCTGCCCTTGGTCTTTTTGTCTCCAGCCTAGTCCTGAAATCTCATCTCCTGATTCTTCATTTTGCTCAGTAGTTTCATTTGGGCAGTCTCTAGCTCTCACTAACATGTACTTGTGGAGTACTGATTAGTGTGTTCAGAGGTTACATTGGGCTTTGAGTGTTATAATCCCACTCTTTGAGGGTTTGATGAAAGAAAATTGAAGTTCTGTTCATTATCATTCCGGGAAGAGAAAAGAGATAGTAATTTAGGGGTAGGAAAGGGGCAAATGCATATTTGTTGCTTTTATTCCAGTGGCATCTGACAGGAAAAAAACAAAAAACAAAAAACAAAAACCCATACTTGTTCTTACAAAGGAGAGTTGTTAGAGAGGGAAGCCTCACCTGTATGTATTTTTTAAACTATAAATACTCCTGAATGAACTTTTGGTAGCTTTGGGAGCTGTAAGGGGAAACAGTATTTTTTTTTTTTTGAGATGGAGTTTCGCTCTTGTTACCCAGGCTGGAGTGCAATGGCGCGATCTCGGCTCACCGCAACCTCCGCCTCCTGGGTTCAGGCAATTCTCCTGCCTCAGCCTGAGTAGCTGGGATTACAGGCACGCGCCACCATGCCCAGCTAATTTTTTTTTGTAGTTTTAGTAGAGACGGGGTTTCACCATGTTGACCAGGATGGTCTTGATCTCTTGACCTCGTGATCTACCCGCCTTGGCCTCCCAAAGTGCTGGGATTACAGGCTTGAGCCACTGCGCCCGGCCGGGAAACAGTATTGTATCCATTTAGAGTATGCTTCTTACCTCTTGTACTACATTTAACATCTTCAGTTCTTAGACTCATGCCTTGCAGTGACCACCTGTAACTTGGTAACCTGCAGAGCATTGCCAAATATATCGAGAGACCAAGTGAAATATCTTTTCTAACCAAAATTAAAATCAGCTGTATTTTTGGCTGACCAGTTCTAATTCCAGACTTGTCTAAATCATTGAGAAATTATATGTTGTGTTTATGTGTGGGGGGGCCCACAATAATATAATCATAGGCAATTAAATTAAATTGAGGGAGTGAATGAAATCAAACACTTCTTTTTACCCTGTATTTCTTTTTCGGGATCTGAGTTGGAATTTGATAACCATCGGTTTATTATAGCAGGGTCAGTACTGGAGTGATAATGGGTTCGGAAAGGCAGGTTCTGGGCAAGAGAAAGCTGAAAGTTGCTTAAAGTTGAGGTTTTAGATGACGAAGCTTGGTTTTGCTTGTGGTTTAGATTGGGATTGCACCAAGATGTGGAAGGTGAGTGGGTGTAAAATCTTGGGAGTGCAGGGGAGGAATCGGGGAGCGGCCAGAAAAGAGAGAGAAAATGGGACAGGTTTTGGAATCTGGGAGCGGTCGGGGAAGGCTGGGTAGAGCAGGGCACAGAGGCCCATAGAGATCTCATTCCTTGGCATGGAAGAAAAATGAGCAAGGGTTACTTGAAGGGTAAACATTGGATTTGAGATCGTGGGTCCTGATTATAGGAGGCAGTAATCAGTAGTTAGTGAGAGCCTGAAGGCAGGAAAGAGCTGCTCAGAGAGAATTCACAGGGCATCCAAGGATGAGTGTAGACCCAGATGCTTGGAGCAGTGGGTATCAGAAAGTCAAGCTCCCGAGAGTACTGTCTGCCAACACACGCGAGGATTGGAGACTCCTCCCTGTGGTGAAGGAGCTCACAGGTCAGTGGAAGACATACCTGCATTCTGTGCATATGTGTATACGCATGGAATAATATTTCTTTGTAGTAAAGGTAACGAGAGAAGCTTTGCATCAGGTAGTCTGGGAGTTCCAGGAAAAGTGATGTACCTTTTCCTACTCCATGGAACCTAAACTCATTTCAAAGCCCTTGGTAATACACGTCCATCTACTGCCTGCTTAGCCATATATGTCGCTGCTCTCCAATCTACGCCTCGCTGTTCCCTCTTCATGCTCCTTTTCCGCTCCACACTTTGTGTTCCCGCCTGTCAAATTCTCCCTTGAATTGCCATGTCAGGTATTTTGCATGCATGATTTGTAACAGAGGAGACATTCAAATGATTGAGGTATTTACTGGACAGCACAGGCATAGAGCAGTCAGAACAGAGTCAGCTACAGCGCTGGGTCACCTGCGTTTCTGGATGTTATTCCCTTAGTGCATGTGCTGCGTGGCAGGGAGGTCTGAGGGAGGTTTGGTGGGATGGTCGTGACACCTGAGGGACTCAGGATAGCAGTTCTTTATCATTTGCTGTGGAAGAGGTTTGACAGTTTTACGATGGTCACGCTGTGCCGGTACCTACGAGCTGACTGTCAGACTGCCTCGCAACCACCCCACTGTTAATACCTTCCTTTTATAGATCTGGAAAATTAGTTTCAGAGAAGTCAAGTAACCTGTCAAAAGCACAGCTAGTAAGTGAGAATTAGACTTTGAACACAAGTCTGTCTGACCTCAAGTAATGATGAAGAGGTCTTTACCACCATACCATATCTCACATCGAGTGGAGTCTTGTATTGCTCACTGTTTTGTCTGGGTCAGACCTCTTTTTTTTCCTAGCTAGATGGCTATCTAACAGATTGTGTCTTTTCTGTATTCCCAGTGCCTAATCTGGAATGGAGCACAAGATAAATATCATTCATTCCGTTATTTATTCTGCAAATTCTTAGTGAACACCTACTATGTGCCAAGCTTTGTTTCAGGGCATAAACAGATAAATAAGGCATGATAGTCACCCTTAGGGAACCCACAGTTTACTGGAAGTCTCAGTCTCTCCCTCTGTCTCTCTCCTGCTCACACACATATATAATTATAATGATAAAGATATGTACCACATGCATCTAGTTGCATTTATTTGAAGAGGTGAGGTAGCTGAGGGGGATATGGTATGTGTCTCCTTTACAGGATACTGCCAAACTGTTGGATACAGTGATTATACCATTTTGTTTTCTTGCCAGCAGTATATGAGAGTTCCAGTTGCTCCACATCCTCACCAGCACTTGTTATTGTCAATTTTTTCTTTGTGCCATTCTAATAGGTGTATAGTGGTAGCTCACTGTGGTTTTAATGTGGATTTTTCTAGTGATCAGTCTTTTCACATGTTTTCTAGTATCTTTGCATATGCATGCTTGCCATCCATAGATCTTTAGTAAAGTGGACTGTTAGCACATGTTTTTAACTGGTCTGTTTATTTTCTTATTTGTGGATATGACTGACTTTTAACAGAACTTTCTTTTCAGGAATTTATTAATTAGGTTTCCAGTGCATTTGATGTAAACAGTTTATAAAATGCTTCAAAGAAGATGCTCTAGCAGTGGTTGCCAGGCAAAACTAAAATGGACTTTGATCCTGACTGGGGCAAGAGTGGTGAGGATGAGGTTTTTTGTGTGCTTTTCCTCAGTGTGGTTTCGAAACAGGAGGACAGAGCAAAGGGAGAGAAATAAAAGCCAAGAAGCTCAGCAGGGACTTTGATCTTCGGTCTAAAAGGGAAGACAGGGATTCTTTTGGTTGCCAGCAGAAGCTGGAAGGATTAGACATGCAAAGGGATGGTTTACTCTGATGAGAAAAGCAATTGGACAACAACAACAGGAAGCACAGCAAGGCTCTTAAAAATGCCTATCCTTTTCAGCCCAAAATTGGATGAGGCCAGACCAGTGGGAGGTTTCTACCACTGAAGATGAGGTCGAATTATTTTGTCATCCTAGACTGATCTAAGCAGATACTGAATACTTTTAGGAAAGGTAAGAATGCCTTGATCTATGCCTAGATATTTACAATAGGCTGTAATTTTTGATGTTTATGTTGTTATGCTTATAAATTGGTATTTCTTAAAAGAAAAAATATTTGGCTGATGATGTAAAAGCTGTTCTGGGAAGGAGTCTGTATAAAGCTAAAACACTTCCTGCCTCCTGTCTCCTAACTTGCAGGCCCTATGCCATTGGGAAACACAGCCAGGCCTATGGTTCAAGGCCTTCTGGACACCTGACTAACTGTACCCCAGCATTGTCCACGAAGCTTTGTGTACATGAGTATTTTTATGGGGAATGGTTACATAGCTCCTCTCAGTCCCAGGGACCTATAATCCCCAAATGGCTGTGAACCACTGTTCTAGAGGGTGAGCTTGGCAAATTCACTACAGTGATGGCACAGCAAATATTCCGTGTCTCAGCTTGAAAACATTATGGCAGGAAGTCCTGCATCAGATGAAATTAGGTATACATTAAAGTCGTGGGATTAAGCTGAGTCTTTTCAACTCTTATGTATAAAAGCTTTGATTCTCTTCCTGACATAATGAATCTATAATAATTGGCCAAGGATTTTTTTTTATTATTAAAAGAACTACCTCAGATAATATGTTCCTTATTATGTAACTGTAACTATAAAAAAAACCCTATATTATTATGCTTAATAAAAGTCAAAATTCATAGGCTGGGTCTAATATATGCACCTCGCCATGCTGTATATTAGAGAAGACAATAGCGTGTAAGCTCTGATCTTTTTGAGAAGACAGGAACCACATGCACAGAGCATGAAGTCCAGAGGAGAGTGGTGGAGAGAGAGGGTGTTTCAGGCTAGAATGGGCCAATTTTAGCTGTGGATGGAAAGGTAGTATTTGATAGACCAAGAGGAGAGGAAACCTGTAAGCAATTGCTCAGAGGAGGAGGAAATAGAAGAAAGAGTTTGGCTGAGCGTGTTTTACATGGAGTATTCCTGTCAGGAGAATAGCCACAAGTGAGGTTGATAATTCAACACAGGTGAAATGATATTTTGGAAAATGTATCCGGTGGTGGAGGACCAGGCGGTGCAGGACTAGGCATAGAGAAGGGAAGAGACTGAAATGAGAAACAGTGTTTAAGTAGTTAATGTAGTCACATAGCTATGAAGAGGGAGGGCGTAAGCACAAAGAAAGGGATAGCTGGGATAGCCCTTGTAGAGGGTGGAGAAGGCAGTCTGTGCCTTATGTGAGGAGATGGAGGCCGATGGTCAGGTGATTCCACTGACTCTTACACTCTATATTCACAGGATAGAATTCTGCTCATTTTTTTTTCTTTAAGGGTTTAAAAAATGTTCAAAAGGAAAGCATTTAGACCTTTTATGGAATACAGTTGTTAAAGAAAAGGTTTTTGGTTTTATTATACTTTAAGTTCTGGGATACATGTGCAGACCTACAGGTTTGTTACATAGGGATACATGTGCCATGGTGGTTTGCCGTGCCCATCAACCCATCATCTACATCAGGTTTTTCTCCTAATGCTGTCCCTCCCCTAGCTCCTCATCCCCTGACAGGCCCCAGTGTGTGATGTTTCTCTCCCTTTGTCCATGTGTTCTCATTGTTGAACTCTCACTTATGAGTGAGAACATTCAGTGTTTGGTTTTCTGTTTCTGTGTTTGTTTGCTGAGAATGATGGTTTCCAGCTTCATCCATGTCCCTGCAAAGGACATGAACTCATCCTTTTTTATGGCTGCATAGTATTCACTGGTGTATATGTGCCACATTTTCTTTATCCAGTCTGTCATTGATGGGCATTTGGGTTGGTTCCAAGTCTTTGCTGTTGTAAACAGTGCCACAGTAAACATACATGTATGTGTGTCTTTATAGTAGAATGATTTATAATCCTTTGGGTATATACCCAGTAATGGGATTGCCAGGTTAAATGGTATTTCTAGTTCTAGATCCTTGAGGAATAGCCACACTGTCTTTCACAATGGTTGAAATAATTTACACTCCCACCAACAGTGTAAAAGCATTCCTATTTCTCCACATTATCTCCAGCATCTGTTGTTTCCTGACTTTCAAATGATCACCATTCTAACTGGCATGAGATGGTATCTTATTGTGGTTTTGATTTGCATTTCTCTAATGACCAGTGATAATGAGCCTTTTTAAAATCTGTTTGTTGGCTGCATAAATGTCTTTTTTTGAGAAGTGTCTGTTCATATCCTTCGCCCACTGTTTGCTGGGGTTCTTTGTTTTTTTTTCTTGTAAATTTAAGTTCTTTGTAGATTCTGGATATTAGCCCTTCGTCAGATGGATAGATTGCAAAATTTTTCTCCCATTCTGCAGGTTGCCTGTTCACTCTGATGATAGTTTCTTTTGCTGTGCAGAAGCTCTTTAGTTTAATTAGATGCCATTTGTCAATTTTGGCTTTTGTTGCCATTGCTTTGGTGTTTTAGTTATGAAGTCTTTGCCAATGTCTATGTCCTGAATGGTACTGCCTATGTTTTCTTCTAGGGTTTTTATCGTTTTAGGTCTTACACTTAAGTCTTTAATCCATCTTGAGTTAATTTTTCTGTAAGAAAGGGATCCAGTTTCAGTTTTCTGCACATGGCTAGCCAGTTTTCCCAACACCATTTATTAAAAGGGAATCCTTTCCCCATTGCTTGTTTTTGTCAGGTTTTTGAGAGATCAGATGGTTGTAGGTGTATGGCATTATTTCTGAGGCCTCTGTTCTGTTGCATTGGTCTGTAGATCTGTTTTGGTACCAGTACCATGGTGTTTTGGTTTCTGTAGCCTTGTAGTATAGTTTGAAGTCAGGTAGTGTGATGCCTCCAGTTTTGTTCTTTTTGCAGGACTCTATTGGCTATATGGGCTCTTTTTTGGTTCCGTATGAAATTTAAGGTAGTTTTTTTCTAATTCTGTGAAGAAAGTCACTGGCAGCTTGATGGAAATAGCATTGAATCTATAAATTACTTTGGGCAGTATGTATATTTTCATGATATTGCTTCTTCCTATCCATGAGCATGAAATATTTTTCCATTTGTTTGTGTTCTCTCATATTTCCTTGAGCAGTGGTTTGTAGTTCTCCTTGAAGAAGTCCTTCACATCCCTTGTAAGTTGTATTCTTAGGTATTTTATTATCCTTTTAGCAATTGTAAATGGGAGTTCACTCATGTTTTGATTCTTTGTCTATTATTGGTGTATAGGAATGCTTGTGATTTTTGTACATTGATTTTGTATCCTGAGACTTTGTTGAAGTTGTTTATCAGCTTAAGGAGATTTTGGGCTGAGACGATGGGGTCTTCTAAATATATAACCATGTCATCTGGAAACAGATAAAATTTGACTTCCTCTCTTACTATTTGACTACCCTTTATTTCCTTCTCTTGCCTGATTGCCCTGGCCAGAACTTCCAATGTTTTGTTGAGTAGGAGTGGTGAGAGAGGGCATCATTGTCTTGTGCTGGTTTTGGAAGCGAATGCTCCCAGCTTTTGCCCATTCATTATGAGTTTGTCATAAATAGCTCTTATTATTTTGAGGTGCATTCCATCAATACCTAGTTTATTGAGAGTTTTTAGCATGAAGGGCTGTTGAATTTTATTGAAGGCCTTTTCTGCATGTATTGAGGTCATCATGTGTTTTTGTCATTGGTTCTGTTTATGTGATGGATTACGTTTATTGATTTGTGAATGTTGAACCTGCTTTGCATCCCAGGGATGACACTGACTTGATTGTGTTGGATAAGCATTTTGATGTACTGCTGGATTTGTTTGCCAGTATTTTATTGAGGATTTTCGCATTGATGTTCATCAGGGATATTGGCCTGAAATTTTCTTTTTTTGTTGTGTCTCTGCCAGGTTTTGGCATCAGGATGATTCTGGCCTCATAAAATGAGTTAGGGAGGAGTCCCTCTTTTTCTATTGTTTGGAATAGTTTCAGAAGGAATGGTACCAGCTCCTTTTTGTACCTCTGGTAGAATTTGGCTGTGAATCCATCTGGTCCTGGGCTTTTTTTGGTTGGTAGCTATTAATTACTACCTCTGTTTCAGAGCTTGTTATTGGTCTATTCAGGGATTTGACTTCTTCCTGATTTGGTCTTCGGAGGGTGTGTATGTGCAGGAATTTATCAATTTGTTACAGATTTTCTAGTTTATTTGCAAAGAGGGTGTTTATAGTATTCTCTGATGGTAGTTTGTATTTCTGTGGGATCAGTGGTTACCCCCTTTATCATTTTTCATTGTGACTATTTGATTCTTCTCTGTTTTCTTCTTTATTAGTCTGACTAGCGGTCTATGTATTTTGTTGAGCTTTTCAAAAAACTAGCTCCTGGATTCATTGATTTTTTTAAAGGGTTTTTCATGTCTCTATCTCCTTCATTTCTGCTCTGATCTTAGTTATTTCTTGTCTTCTGTTAATTTTTGAATTTGTTTGCTTTTGCTTCTCTAGTTCTTTTAATTGTGATGTTAGGGTGTTGATTTGAGGTCTTTCCTGCTTTCTCCTGTGGACCTTTGGTACAATAAATTTCCTTCTAAACACTGCTTTAGCTGTGTCCCAGAGATTCTGATACATTGTGTCTTTGTTCTCTTTGTGTTCAAAGAACTTATTTATTTCTGCCTTAATTTCGTTATTTACCCAGTAGTCATTCAGGAGCAGGTTTTCAGTTTCCTTGTGGTTGTGCTGTTTTGAGTGAGTTTCTTAATCCTGAGTTCTAATTTGATTGCACTGTGGCCTGAGAGACTGTTAGGATTTCTATTCTTTTGCATTTGCTGAGGAGTGTTTTACTTCCAATTATGTCGTCAATTTTAGAGTAAGTGCAATGTGGTGTTGAGAAGAATGTATATTCTGCTTATTTGGGGTGGAGAGTTCTGTAGATGTCTGTTAGGTCTGCTTGGTCCAGAGCTGAGTTCAAGTCCTGAATATCTTTGTTAATTTTCTGTTTCGTTGATCTGCCTAGTGACACTAGGGTATTAAAGTCTCCCTCTGTTATTGTGTGGGAGTCTAAGTCTCTTTGTAGGTCTCTAGAAACTTGCTTTATGTATCTGGGTGCTCCTGTTTTAGGTGCATATATATTTAGGATAGTTAGCTCTTCTTGTTGCATTGATCCCTTTGCCATTATATAATGCCCTATTTGTCTTTTTTCATCTTTGTTGGTTTAAAGTCTGTTTTATCAGAGACTAGGATTGCAACTCCTGCGTTTTTTTTTTTGCTTTCCATTTGCTTGGTAAATCCTCCTCCATCCCTTTATTTTGAGCCTGTGTGTATCTTTGCATGCGAGATGGAGAAAGTTTTTTTTTTTTTGTAAACCACAAGGGATGAACCTTGAATCAATTAAGAGCTGTAATGTTGTAGTGTTGTTGTGGGCATTGTGTTGTTACCTGACACCATTTGGAGTGGTTGATTCAGAGATCTGTTGTAAGAATAAGAAAAAAAAAACCAGACATTCAGACGCAAAGGAGGATTTCAGGTAGGGACTGGTTGGTCCTCACGGAAAGAGATGAAGAGCACTTATTTAGTACAAGGAGCTGTGGGAATGTAACTTGAACCCATTCCTTAGAGTACTGGCTGAGTACTGGCAGGAAAGACAACCAGAACCATCAGAAGATTCTGGGAGTACAGTAAAAATCCTCCAAATTTCTCTTGGAGAGGAATAATCCTGTTATCTTCTAATAGTAGAGAAAAACAGGTGATTGGATTAGAAGTGGTTATTAGAGTTGACCAGGCACATTGATGCCTAATAGCAGTGCTTTCCACAGCAAGGTGCACACACTCAGAGGAGCATGAGATGTTCCACTAGGCTGCAAGAAGAAAAAAAGAATAGGTGTTTTACTTATGATTACTTCTTTCTAAAAATAGAAATTTTTTTTACAAAAGGCAAACATTTTGAAATTGCTGGCCTTCTGCATGATATCTAGCGATGAGTGGTCTTGTTGCCCTGCAGATAATTTAAAAGTTAATATACATAATTTGTCCTTTCAAAGTAGAGGTGATACATTAACAATGAATAAGAAAGTAACCTTTTAAAAAACTGGTGATCTGGTGCTACACAGAGAGCATTTGTAAAATAAACGTATAGAAAATAGTTCTCTCGTGACATGATTTTCATTCCTGAAAACAATAGGTGTGTGTGTTACATGATAAAATGTTAAAACTCATTTGCATACTTAGAAATGTTGGAAACAAACTAAAATCTTCCAGAGAGTTTAAGAGCCAATAAAAATTTGTCAAAATGTAACATTTTCCAATAAGTTTGTAAGACCAATGAAATGACACTGGGGAAAATGGAAAGTTACTAATTTTAGCTGAAATGCTTTTGGACAGTTAGTGTATGAGATTGAAACATGAGTATTATGACTTTGTAAGTACATTTCTTCCATTTACATCAATGTGTCTTTTTCACATACCTCTTTTGAGCTAGGCCAGACACTAAAGCTAAGTATTAACATATACTGGGCTTAAAATCAGACCTCTGAATTGCCATATCACTAAGTGTTAAACGAAGATTAAAAAAAAAATGAAACCCATTCAATCATGTTGCAGTCACTAAAAAATATTTTTAGTGATAAAAAAGGATTAATGAAGCAAAACTATTTAAACATTTTTAAATTTCATCTTTATCGCAGTCTTCCAAATTTCTATTTTGAGTATGTTTTGTGATGTACATATTATATAGACAGTGTAGTTTTAGAATGTATATTCAATCAGAAGTGTTACAGCAAAGCTAGAAGGAACCTTAGGATTCTCTAATCCTGATATAGAACATGTGTATGATTTGTAAATAAATGTGAATTTTGGAGGTTAGGCTTTCCTGTCCCATCCCGTCCCATCTCCCGTCCCGTCTCCCATCTGGTCCCATCCTTAATGAGACAGTGTCACTTTGTTGCTTGGCCTGGATCGCAGTGGTGCGATCACAGCTCGCTGTGACCTGGGACTCTTGGGCTCAAGCAGTCTTCCACCTTAGGCTCCTAAGTAGCTGGAACTACAGGTGTGGGCCACTGTGCCCAGCTAATTTTTACAAATTTTGTGTAGAGACAGCATCTTGCTTTGTTGACTAGGTTGGCCTCGAACTTCTGGCCTCAAGCAATTTTTTTGTCTTGGCCTCCCAAAGTGCTGGGATTACAGGCATAAGGTTTTTTTTCCCCCTCCCCAGTGTGGTGTAGATGATCCAAACTGGTGTCCATTGGTCTATGGACAAAAACCTGCTGAGAACCTTTTAATAAAATCGTCCTGGTTTCTGAGGATTTGAGGAAGATTTCAGCTTTTCAACACTGGAATGGCAGTAGCAGTGATGAAGGCAGAAGAAAAGGCAATGTGGGTAGATTTGGTGTGGACCTGCTCATCTGGGCATTGAGGGTAGCATTGCCTTGAGCTGGGTCATGGGAGACTAACGGATGCAGAACATTGCCCTGCTGGTGGCAATCCGGCAGCTATTAGGGAAGGAGGAAATGCTGCTGAGGCTTTGCCTGGCCTGTCGTGGTTTCAGTCTCTGGTAGCAACAGTTTTGATCATGAATTCTGTCTTTAAACAGCGCTGTCTAGTAGAAATATAATTTGAGCCTTGTATGTAATTTTTGATTTTCTGGTGGCTATGTTAAAAACCAGTAAAAAGAGAAACAAGGCCGGGTGCAGTGGCTTGTACACTCCTGTTATCCCAGCATTTTGGGAGGCTGAGGTGGGTGTTATCAGTTGAGTACAGGAGTTTGAGGCCAGCCTGGCCATCATGGTGAACCCCCATCTCTACTAAAAATATAAAAAAATTAGCCAGGCATGGTGACATGTGCCTGTAATCCCAGCTACTTGGGAGGCTGAGGCAGGAAAATCGCTTGAACCCAGGAGGTGGAGGTTGCAGGGAGCTGAGATCGTACCACTGCACTCCAGTCTGAGTGACAGAGTGAAACTCTGTCTCTAAAACAAAAATACAAAAAGAGAAACAGGTAGAATTATTTAATATATTTTATGTAATCCTATCCATCCAAAATATTATTTCATCATATAACCAACAAAAAAATTAAGAGATCTATGCATATATATATATATATATATATACACATTTTTCCTTGCTAAGTCTTCAAAACTAGTGTGTGTAGTTTATGCTTGAACACATCACACTAGCCGTATTTCCAGCGTTCATTAGCCACTTATGCCTAGTAGCTACCGTATTAGTAGTTTCAGAAAGTCACTCCATTAGAAGTGTTACAGCAAACCTAGAAGGGTCTTAGAGATTCTCTAGTCCTGAGAGTTTCACTGGGTGCAGCCCCTGTAGCACTCTGTATGCAAGGGCAGGTAGCAGTGTGGGAGGAGGAAGAGCAGGCTGGGCTTCAGACTCCCCCTTGCCACCCAGCCACTTTGCTTTCTCCGCTTTATATGTTCTGTATCCTGCCCTAGGATGTTGCTTCCAGAAACTATTCTGAATGATTTCGTTTCAAGACAGTTGAAATTGAATTCACTTCCTTCACTTTACAAATGAGAAAATGAAGCCCAGAGACATGAAGTGATTTGGCCCAGGTCACCTTCGTTGATTTAGAAGCATTACTCTGCTTTAAACGTAAGGATCCCTCTCCTCCCATTTTTTTTTTAAAGCAGAGTTCTGTATGTTTTTAAAGAGTACGTAATAGTTAATTAATTTGAGCACTTTTTGGGTGTCTAATGTGCAGGTGAGTAGTATGTACTCTTTCTTGGAATCTCTGAATTTTCTCCACATGGAGAAAGATTCAGATCCTACTTTTCACCTTTTGACATCTACTCAAAGAATAGAAGTTCCTCTACTTGTTGGTTCTGTAGATACATCTCAACCCATATTGTGACCTGAATATACTACAGTTAGTGTCTAAGAGTCCTGGGCTTGGAAACAGAACAATTTGGGTTCAGGTTTCTTCTTTATTCCATTCTGACTTTATAATCCTGGCAAATTATTGAAACTCTGTTGAGGTTTCCTCAGCCAGAAAATGAGCATGGTAATTCTTCACAGCATGATTGTGAAGTTACATCGAGTTGGGGCAGAAGGAAGTGCTGTAAACACTATAGTCCTCGCCCACTGTGGTGGCTTGTGCCTGTGTTCCCAGTGCTTTAGGAGGCTGAAGGAAGAAAATCATTTGAGGCCAAGAGTTTGAGACCAGCCTGGTCAACACAGGCAGATCCAGTTTGTACAAAACATACAAAAATTAGCTGGGTGTGGTGGCGTATGCCTGTTGTTCTAGCTGCTTAGGAGACTGAGGTGGGAGGATTGATTACTTGAGCCCAGGAGTTTGAGGCTGCAGTAAGCCATGATTTTGCCACTGTAACTCCAACCTAGGTTTCAGAACGGGGCCCTGTTTCTAAAATAAGAAAAAAAAATACAAAAAACTATAGTCTTCTGCAATATTACTGAGTGAGGATTGCCTGAGACTTGAGAGGCAGTTAGGCAGCCCCCTTCATTCTGACTATGGTGGTCCTCTCCTAATTGAGATTGAGAATTCTCTAGATGTGCCTGTTAAATATTTGCATGGCCCCAGAGTGCCATTCAGAGCTGGGTTTTGTTTCTGATGGCTCAGTTGCCCTCCAGGATGCTCTTGGGTTCCCAGTGCTAGTGTTGCCAAGTTGTGTGAAGTGTGCACAGCTGCTGTGTATTTGCAGAGCTGGCCTTGTGTGTTGTGAAGAGGGCCCTGAGATGTTGGTGACTCATCAAAAGCCACTTTATGTCTACTCCCACATCTTGCTCAATCTGCTAGGCTTACCACCGTCTAAGTCCTAGAAGGCCTGTGAACTCTCCCCAGGAAATGTAGAACCCAAAGACCATAGGCACATTTTTTCATTTCCTTCCTAAATGAATACAATGTCTTTAAAAGTTTTATTTGAATACCGACCCATGGTTTGCAGAAGCCGTTTGAATTTTAAACAGATGTGTGTGCAAAGCTGGGAGTCAGCATTGTATGTCTCAGACTGGTTTTATAGTCATTGACTTTCAGGGGTACAGCCTGGTCTCCTACCTGTGCCTTGGGTGGACAAGCTGGTAAGGACTTCCATGGACTCTCCTGTCCAGAGCTGTGAGACTTTAGCCAGGATGAGGGCAGCTTTCTGGGTGTCCAGTAGAGGGCCATGCCATTTGACCATTGCTATGGGGAAAAACCCATTAGCTGTCTCATTCCGAAATTGACTGGTTGCCAAATACTTGGGTGTGTGATATTTGGAAAAAATATTTAGCGATGCAGTGATTCTTTGAAGAGGTATCCTCTAACGTTTACTTTTTAAAATGGTAAACCTGTTTAAATATTGTTCATACCTAAGATTGAATTAGATATCTTAAATATATTTAAACATCGTCCCTGTGAGTGAATGGGAAAATATAAACCAAACCAAACCCCTGTTATTGAGAGCTAGGAGAAATAGATTTTTTAAAAAACTCAAATAATTAAAATCTAGTGTTGCATGTGAGTCTAGGGACTTGATTTACTATTTGGCAAGCATGTATTTTGTTGGCAATAAACTATTGTCTAAAAGAAAATGTGTGGAGCCAAGATACAGGCCAAAGTAAAGAAGAAATTATGATACTGAGGGAATTGGTTTATTGAGGAGACATTTATAAGAATAGGTTTCTTTTTTTCTATTCACTGTTTTATAATCATGCTTTGTTTAAAACCCAGTATGTTGGTCAGATTCTAGAATTTTTCAGGTCACTTTCACCTTTGAAACTCCAATCTGATATCAGATGAAAAACATCCTTATTTCTTTTTAACTGTAACCTGTGAGAGTTGGAGCTTGAGGGAACGGAAGAGAGAAGTAATATGGAGGCTACTCTTTCAACTCTTTCAATCTTTTGAGGTTGGGCAAGCAGGAGGGATGTGTAAGAGACACATGTCCATTGGTGATATCTATGAGCAACCACCTTTGGCAGTACACTAGCAAGAAAGCTCAAGCTGTCTTAATTAGGATAGGCTAAGCTGGGCTGCAATAACATAAAATTCCGTGACTTAATATGTGCATGTCACTTACATGTCAAAATTCCTTGGGTTATTGGCCTCTTTTATTTAAATGAATACATACAGTCTCAGAGTCACAATGTAAATTTTACACCAAATATTTAAATCATTTGATTATTACACTAATAAGTGTTATTTGAATACCTTAGATTTATAAAAAGTTGCAAAGATAATACAGGGGGCTCTTGTTTACTTTTTGCCTAGTTTCTCCTGATGTTAACTTCTTGCATTATTATGTACATTTGTCAAAACTAAGAAATTAATGTTGGCATAGTGCTGTTAACTAAACTACACATTTTATTTTGATTTCACCAGTATGTCCTTTTTCTGTTCCAGGATCTAATCCAGGATAGCATTTCACATTCAGTTGTCCCATCTCTTATAATTTGTGACAGTTTCTCAGTCTTTCCTTGTTTTTCATGATCTTGACCATTTGAAAGTATCTTGTAGACTGTCTTTCGATTTGGGTTTATTGATGCTTTCTCATGATTAGACTGGGATTATGGGTTTTGGGATGGAATACTGCAAAAGTGAGTGCCCTTCTCATCACATTGTATTGGGGGTTATATTATATCAACATGACTTATCACTAGTGATATTAATCTTGACCACATAGTTAAGGTGGTCAGCTTTTTCCATTGTCAAGTTACCATTTTTCCTTTCCATATTCCTTTCTTTGGAAGCAAGTCACTAAGCACACACTTGGAGGAGAATTAAGCTCTACCTCTGGAAGGGAATGTATCTTCATATACTATTTGTAGTTTTTCAGTGTGGGAGATTTCTCCCATTTATTTATTTAATCATTTAGTTATAGTACCTTAGCCTCATTTGTTTTATTTGTCAGGTTATATTATTATTTTCTTGCTCAAATTTTTCCACCTTTAGTCATTGGAAGCTCTTTCAGATTGATTCCTGGATGATCAAAATATACTTTTTAAAAAAGACTTTTTTTTTTTTTTTTTTTTTTTTTTTAAAAAAAATTTTTTTTTTTTTTTTTTTTTTTTTCAGACAGGAATGCAGTGGTATGATCTTGACTCACTGCAACGTCTGCCTTCCTGGTTCAAGCAATTCTTCTGCTTCAGCCTCCTGAGTAGCTGGGATTACAGACACATACCACCACACCTGGCTAATTTTTGCATTTTAAGTAGAAATGGGCTTTCACCATGTTGGTCAGGCTGGTCTTGAGCTCCTGACCTCAAGTGATCCGCCCACCTTGGCCTCCCAAAGTGCTGGGATTACAGGTGTAAGCCACTGCACCTGGCCTAAAAGGCTTTAATTTTTAAGGGCAGTTTTAGGTTCACAGCAAAACTGGAGAGGAAGGTACAGAGACTTCGTACATACCCTGGGCCCCTCCCACCCCTCTCCCCCTCCCACAGGCATAGCTTCTCCTGTTATCAGCTTCCCCACTGAGTGGTACATTCAAATGAGGAGCCTACAGTAACACATCGTTATTCCCCAAAGTCCTAGGGTTCACTCTTGGTTTTCAGCATTCTGTGGGTTTGGACAAATGTATACTGACATGTATCTATCATTATTGTATTATAATAAGTATTATCACTGTCCAAAAAATCCTCTGTGCTCTACCTATTCATAAAAGTAAGAAACCTAGGAGTGATTCTGTCTGGTTTCCAGTTACTTTGGCCCGGGATAAATTGGGACTTCTCAGTTCATTCCAGGCCATTTAACAGTTAATGAGAAGCATTTCATGGCATTTCTAAAACTCTCGTATACTAATAATACCTATCTGTAATGAAGTATGTAGAAATTCATTAATATTTATAAAAGTAATAAACGTTAATAGAATTATGTTAGCATTAAAATTCAATTACTAATTACATTATTCTTTCAACTAATTCTTGCAAAAGACCATTGACTATAGGCTAAAAGAAAATTAGGAGTCTACTAACCCACCTCCTTTGTTTTACGGTGAGAAACTAAAGCTGCCAATGTTTAAGTGATTTGCCTAATCGAAGCCAGGACCAAAACTCATCTAATGATTTCTAAGTGTAGTACATTCTACTGAATCAACAGTTGGGTCTTCCTGTTTTGCCTTTTTCCCTCACCCTTCTTTTTAAGAATGAATATTCTGAAATATTTTTGAGATACGGAATCACTAATACATAATCATAAATATGCAAGAAGATAAATTTTGCATATTTTCTTACATTTGCATTTTAAGTTGATAGCTGCTATCAATAGCATGTTAAAAATACTTTGGTTAATTTCATATTTTGATACAGCTTTCAGCACAGATCAACAATTTCTCTGAAGTTTTTTGATTGTGCTTTTGATTCCAGGAATTCTATTTCACTGGTACTAATTCAATGCTTTTGTTTTTCTTTTGAGAATGGTAACTTACTGTAAATATAGCAGGAGAAAAAGCATTGCCATTTAAGCTAAAAAAAAGTGCTGGTTATGACATGGATGCATTGAAATGGCAGTGCTGCAGGAGAGGCTGGAAAATGTGTGATGCTATCTTATAATTTTAGCTTGGGTTTATACAAATGTGGGCATTTATCTTGTTATTTTCACGGCCATACACATTTACTGCCATTTGAAGTTATCCTTACAAATGATCCTCATTAAATTACGTTTGTCTTGCAGGAGCAGAAGGAAAAGGATGATGTGAATTTCACTTTTAAAAGGCAGGATTGGGTAATGCACCATTCAAGAAGTGTTTTTTGTCTGTGCCCATAAAAAGCGATACCATTATGTTGATAGATTTGCTACTTTGTGTCCTATTAAGTATAAAATGTGACCATATATGTTGGATTCCAAGATTTTTTCTGGTTTGTTGAACACACTAGTGCTTAAGATGATGATTTAAATTAGTTTTAATGTACTTGGGTAATCAAGCATATAGTGCTTTGAAGCCACTAAGGGAGAAAAAAAAGAGATATTTCAGCCTTCCCCGGTAATGAGACCCGTAAATCAAAAGAATGAACATGGAAACTTGAAGCGAGCCTAGGAATCTAATATCAAACACCTTAAAGAAGAGACTCCTTTTTTGGTTTAGGCTTGCCACGTCCACGGTGCCCGGTGGAAGGGCTGATCTGAAAAATTTAGATAAAAAACAGAGACCCTCTATAGGACCGAAACAACAGAGCCAGACACTCTCAGTGTTAGCCTTTGGATTTGAGAGGCTTATGTTTAAGAAGTCTGGGCCTAAAGAGGTGGAAATATATGGGGTTATATTCAGTTACAGATACATACACATTCAAATATTAAAATACATGTCATTTAAGGGAATCATAAGATGACTAAGAGGGAGACTTTTTTCCATTTAGCAAATAATTATAATAGACTTTTCAAACTGACTCGGAAGTGAAATTCTGAGCATAAAAGCTTTTCAGCTGACAAAGAGAAATGACATGAATGTCTGAGAAAAAAACCAGACACATCCCTAAAACAACAGAGAAATGCCTTCTGGACTTTAGATACATCTATGGCAAATAGGAAGACAAGCTATTTCTAGACCTCTGGCAGGCAGAATGGCCTTTTACTCAGTTCTTAAAGAAAATAGGCAAGAGAAGTTTGGAGTAAGAGATCCAAGTTCTTCTACATGTTGTTGGTTCAGGCAATGTCAGATATTTTTTCATTGCTCCTCTCTTGCAGGCTGACCTTGGACTGTGCACATGGACCTATTTTTAGACTGTAGACTCTATTTCACTCCCACATATTTTACCCTTCTACTGTTCAAGTGCTAAAACCAGGGATTATTTAAGTTAGTTTACACTCTGTTGCAGGCTGGGTTGAGAATTTAATATTCCAAAATTGTGTTAAAAGTAGGTTGAGAGGAAATAAATGTGGAAAGGCTAGATGACAGTGGTGATATGGATCCTTTTCCTTTTAATTTCCCCCTATTTTTAAAAAACTCACCAGAGTCCTAGAATACATACAGGTAATTGACATTATCTGTAGGAATATTTGCATTCAAGGTAAGTTTCTTTTGATTTTAGCAACATGTGGCTTTTGATTATAATGAAGGACAATTGAAGTCCAAAGAAAAATGGTACAATTATTTTGCCACTTAGGTTTATATCTTAATTTGGGCTCTGCTTAAATCATCTTGGAGTGTGTCTGTGTGTGGAATGTGTGTGTGTGTGATATATGTGGGTAGGTGAGATAAGGGAGGGAGGGAGGAAACTTTTAAATGCTATTAGTTGTACTGAATTTTAAATTCAGATCTGTGTGTATGTGTGTGGGGGGGGTGGAAATAAATGCATTTATCATGGCTAACTGTGGTCTTTAATAGTAAAGTGACCAGAGAATGAATTATTTTCTTATTCAAACAAAAATGAGGGGATCAGAATGGCTACTGGCTTTCAAACCCAAACCCAAAAATGTACACGGTTTACATTTTTAAAAAACTCAGAGTGATTGAAATTTTCTTGTTTGGCAGCTTTTTGAAAACTAAAAATTATATTTCGTAAATTTTTTTTCTGAAATAGCTTTTGCAAGCAATTGTATACATCAAAACCGAAAACTTATGATAGCCATGTTTTTTATTTATATCAGATCATGGACCAATAACAAGGGTGTTTTTCCTGGTACTGAATTGTAGAAACTGGAGTTGGTGGGACACATTCCTTTCACTTTGACACATGATTATGGATAAGGCAATTGAAGTGTTTATGGAAGACAACTCAGTCTATATTTAGCAAAGACTTCATTTTTCTAACCAAATGTGGTGGATTTTAAAAATCTTGTAAATACAGGTTACAAGATGGATTGATAATCCTGGTCCATCCATTAATCCACACTGTTTTCTTAATACTGTTTTCTTTCAGACTACGATGCATATATCATGAGTATATTTTTACCCATAAACATTTTAGCATGCATATCATTAACTAGAGGTCAGTATTTGCTTATAGTGTTATTTTTAAGGTAAAATTTATAGTGTACTGAAACGTACAAATCTTACATGTACCCTTTGAATTCTGAGAAATGTATACTTGTGTAATCCAAAACTCTATCAATGTAGAGGACTTGGCCATAAGTTATCTCATCAGTTTTCTCGGTCCTACCCCAGAGACAACCACTCTTTTGATTTTTTCACCATAGATTAGTTTTCACTATTCTAGAAACTTCATGTAAGTGGGATTATACCTTGTGTACCCTTTTGTAGAAGGCTTTTTACTTACCATACTATTTTTGGAATTTGTTAATACTGTCGTATGAATAAGCCTTTTATTGTTAGGTAGTATTCCATTGTATAAATATGTGGCAATTTGTTTGTCCAGTTATCTCTTGATGAATACCTGGGTTGTTTCTAGTTTGGGACTTTATAAATAAAACTGCCATGATCATTCTTGTAAAAGTTTTTCTGTGGACATATGCTTTCAATTCTGTTGGGTGAGTACCCAGGAGTTGAATTTCTATGTATAAGATAGGTATGTGGTTAGTTTTGTAAGAAACTGTCAGATGTTTTTTCCAAAGTGGTTTACCATTTTACTTTTTTACTAAGAGTGGATGAAAGTTTTGGTTGCACTACATCTGGGCTTACAGTATAGTATTGTCAGTCTTCTTAATGTTAATCATTCTTCTGAGTATGTAGTGGTATTTCATTATGTTTTAAATTTGCATTTCCCTGATGACTAATGATAGTGAATAGCTTTTAATGTACACAATTAACCATCTGTATATTCTCCCTTGTGAAATGTCTGTTGAATCTTTTGCTCATTTATTAATTGGCTTTTTCTTTTCTGAGTTGGAATTTTTTATTAATATATATCCTGGATACCAATCTTTCATCCTTCTGTCTCATACACACACACACAGCATTTTTTCCTTTTAGTGGATTAATTTTCTTAACAGCTTCTTTTGGTAAGCAGTTTTTAATTTTGATGAAATCTAATTTATCTGTTTTTATATGATTATTGTTTTCTGTGTGTTGCTCAAGAGATCTTTGCCTACTCTCAAATTGTAAAGATATTTTCCTATGATTTCTTCTAGAGCTCTGTTGTTTTAGCTTCGATGTTTAGGTCTAAGATTAACTTGAGTTCACTTTTGTGTGTAGTGTAAGGTGGGAATCCAGGATGGTTTATTTCTTTCTTTATACTGATATCCAGTTGTTCAGCATCATTTGTTGAAAGAGATTCTTTTCTCCATTGGAATGCTTTGGCACCTTTTATCAAAAATCAATTGACCATATGTGTGAGTCTATTTCATAGTTTCCAACTATTCTGTTGATCTGTTGTTGATCCTTATGCTAGTATAATAATCCCTCCTTATCCATGAGAGGATATGTTCCAAGACCCCCAGTGGATGCCTGAAACTGTGGACAGGACAAAATCCTCTGTGTGTATGTTTTTCCTATCTGGTCACCAAGATAGCTACTGCATGACAAATGTGTGGGTACCATATACAGTGTGGATATGCTGGAAGAAGGCATGAGTCATGCCCCAGGTGGGACACAGCAGGACAGATTTCACACTACTCAGAATTTAAAACCTGAATCTTTACTTTTGGAATTTAAAACTTGTGAATTGTTTACTTTCGGAATTTTAAACTTCTGAATTGTTTATTTCTGGAATTTTCCATTTACTATTATAAGACTGAAACCACTGGTAACTGAAACAGCAGAAAGCAAACCACAGGTAAGGGGGGACTCCTGTCTCACACTGTCTTGAGTACTATAGCTTCAAAAGTCAGTCCACAAATCAAGTTGTGTAAGCCCTCCAATTTTGTTCTGCATTTTCAAAATCTTTTTTTTTTTTTTTTTTTTTTTTTTTAGAATATTTTTTTTTTTTTTTTTTTTGAGACAGAGTCTTGCTCTGTCACCAGGCTGGAGTGCAGTGGCACAATTTCGGCTCACTGCAACCTCCGCCTCCCAGGTTCAACCGATTCTTCCGCCTCAGCCTCCCGAGTAGCTGGGACCACAGGCATGTGCCACCATGCCCAGCTATTTTTTGTATTTTTAGTAGAGACGAGGTTTCACCATGTTGGCCAGGATGGTCTTGATCTCTTGACCTCGTGATCCGCCCACCTCGGCCTCCCAAAGTGCTGGGGTTACAGGCGCGAGCCACTGTGCCCGGCCTTTCAAAACCATTTTTAGACATTTATAGGCCCTTCATATTTCTGTACAAATTATAGAATTAGTTTGTCAGTTTTTTGTTTTTTTTTTAAGTCTGATATGATTACAGTTTGCATTGTCTCGAATCTGGGACACCTGGTGAAAACTGTTTTCGTAATAATACTTAGGCATTATTTGTTTCACATGCATTGTCTCAGGAGTACAGTGGCATTTTCTAGAGGCTACATAATCTGTGATATTGCAGCAGATTGAATACAGAAGCAAATAGGAAAATCTGGCTGTTTTCTTTTGTGCTAAACATTAAAGATATTTGCAAAAGTATAAAACAATGCAAAGCTTAATAAATTTTATTTTAGGAAAAATAAAAATTATTTTAACATTTAATGGGCTTGTTAATTTTAAATGGGTTAATATTTTACATGTTTTAACCTTACATTTCTTCTCTGGTAAACTTTGATAGATATTAACCACATAAATATTAAAAGTTTTTTGGGATCCTCAGTTGTTTTTACGCATTTCAAGGAGTCCTAAGAGTGAAGAGTTTGAAAACTGCTACCATGGCTCAATTTTGGAACAATTGACACCTTAACAATATTAATTTTCAATCCATGAACATGGTATATCTCTACATTTATGTTTTATCATTTTCAATATAGAGATTTCTGAACATCTTTTATTAAATGTATTTCTAAATATTGTATATTCTTTTTTTTGTTTGTTTTTTTTTGAGATGGAGTCTCACTTTGTCACCCAGGCTGGAGTACAGTGGTACGATTTCCGCTCACTGCAACCTCCGCCTCCCGGGTTCAAGTGATCTTCCTGTGTCAGCCTCCTAAGTAGCTGGGATTACAGGTGCCCACCACTGTCCCCAGCTAATTTTGTAGAGATGGGGTTTCACCATATTGGCCAGGCTCATCTGGAACTTCTGACCTCATGATCCATTTGCCTTGGCCTCCCCAAGTGCTGGGATTACAGGTGTGAGCCACCGCGCCCAGCCTCTAAGTATTGTATATTCTTTACACTTACATAAATGTAATAAAACTTTAAATCGAGTTTTCCATTTGTTTTCTGCTAATAGATAGAAATACATTTGATTTCTATTTAGTGACCTTGCAGCCTGCACAATTTCAAAATTTACACATTAGTCTGGTAACCTCAAACTCATATTGTCAAGAACTGTGAAAGGGTTGAGATTTTTATCTTGCTTGCAAGCTAACAAGTTAGCATCCTACAGTTTCATGGATGCTGACAGAAGACAGGAGAATACTGGGTAAGAAATAAAGAACTTTATTAATCATGGCATAGCAGGCAGCATGAGCTTCTTGTTCAGTTTGAGTCTCCACATTCCCTAAGCTTCATGGGGTAATGCAGAGTAGCCCAGGTAGATGTTACTCATGCAGTAGGTATGTGTCACAGTTGAGGAACCTTGAGCTTAGGAAATTTCCAGGTGACTCCTTTGTTATCCAAGCCAGGAAAGCCATTTATTGATGGTGAGTTAATTAAACCATGTTTGATTTCAGCAGCTGAAGAAATGTGTTCAGAGAAAACAAAATTGTTTAAGACTCTTCTTAGCCTTAGGCTGGGCATGGTGACTTACACCTGTGATCCCAGCATTTTGAGAGGCTGAGGTGGGAGGATTGCTTGAGTCCAGGAGTTTGAGACCAGCCTGGGAAAACTAGAGAGACCCTGTTTCTACAAAAAATAAGAAAATAGCCAGGTATGGTGACATGTGCTTGTAGTCCCAGCTGCTCTGGAGGCTGAGGCAGAGTATTCCTTGAGCCTAGTAGGTTGAGGCAGCAGTGAGCTGTGATCATGCCACTGTCCTCCAGCCTCGGCTACAGAACGAGACCCTATCTCAGGGCTAAGATTTAATTTTTTCTGAACAGGATAAACTGACTTTAGCTACTATTATTGAACACTAAATGGCTTTGGAAATTAGCCTTAGCTGCAGAGTTGATAATAAATTCAACATAAAATGGTAAGGCAAAACAGTGCATATATGTGAATCTTAATATTGAAGCAAAGTCACTTAGATGCCACCTTAGATTGTTTTCACCACTAGTAATATTTAAAATGCTTTATATAAGAAGTGTATAAAGCATTTTATACACTTAAAATAAGAAACAAGATCTTTGTTTCCATACCTGTCTGTAGCAGATACATTTTCTTAGCTCATCTAAGTACAGTTGACCTTCCATATCCATGAGTTCTGCATCTGTGATTTTAACCAACCTTGAATCAAACATATCGGGGAGAAACAAATTGCATCTGTACTGAACATGCATTTTTTGGTCATTGTTCTCTAAACAATACAGTGTAACAGCTATTTACATAGCATTTACATTGTATTAGGTATTATGAGTAATCTAGAGATTATTTAAAATATACAAGAAGATATATAAATTATAAGCAAATATTATGACATTTTATATTAGGGACTTGAATAGCCACAGTTTTTGGAATCTGAGAGAGGTCCAGGAACTAATCCCCCACGGATACCAGGGGACAACTGTACCAGCTGTGCTTTTGGACCACAATGCAAGTAGAAAGGAAATTTCTGTATTTCAAAATCTATTTAACTGTGCAGTTGAAGAGCTTCCACTTAACTTTAATTGCAAGTGAAGAATCTATCTGAAATATAGCGACATACTAAAAGGAGAATATCAAGAGAAGAATAAAATAAAATTTCTTAAATGCCATCCAAGTAATGAATATGCTTAAATAAAATCATATGCTCCTGGATAGCAGTATTTTCTCCACACACAAATAGGTGTGTGAAAAGACATTTTCAAAGATGAAATATGTAAAATCTCATTACAGATTAGCGTTAACAGAGTAACATTTGTGATTCCTTGTTTTGGGATGGGAAGGAGGGTGTAAACGTATGTTTTTATTTCTCTTGAATAAATGCCCAGTAATGCAGTTACTGTCATCTAGTTGCATGTTTCGTTTTTTAAAAATAAACATTATTTTTTAGATAATTTTTAGATTCATAGCCAAAATGAAGGAAAATAAATATATAGGCCATACATTCCCTGCTCCCAAACGTGCATAGCTTCCTCCGTTATCTGTTACCACTCCCACACCAGAGTGGTAATTTGTTATAGTTGATGAACCTACACTGATACAGCGTCATCATCTAGAGTCCAGAGTTTATGTTGCTCACTCTTGATGTACATTCTATGGGTTTGGACAAATGAATAGTGGCAAGTATCCACCATTACAGCATCCTACACAGTATTTTCACTGCTTTAAAGATCCTCTGTGCTCCATTATTCATTCCTCCTTCTCCCCTAATCCTTGGCAACCATTGATCTTTTTATTATTTTGATAACATTTGCAGTTGATTTTGATCATAAGGAATACTAACTTTGAGTCCCAAATAAATCATTATCCTTCCACCAAAAGAATCATTCTTCACATTAGGAGGCTTATAATACTAATAATTGTGCTTTGTTATTAATATCATGTTTTGAATTTTGTCAATGAAAAATGTGTGTGAAATTGTTTTCTCTCATTATTAAGTACCTTCTATGATATCCTCAATATTGCCTTTGGGCCCACAACTAAAATGTATACGATGTGGCTCTTTATTGAAAAAGTTTGCTAATGCTGGATTTATATCAATGTTTAATTATTCTAACCATTTATATCACGGAATGAATGTTTTTGTGCCTCAATAAATGTCAGTTTAAAAAAAAAAAAAAAAAAAAAAACAACAGTAGTGAAGGAAATTTTGTTTAGGGCTTAGGTTATTTTGCCTCAGAAGTTATGCTTAAAGTTTACTCTTGTTCTGAAATTGTGTTAAGTTGTCTGGGAGAGGGTTGAGCATAATACATGACCTTCCTGTGTACTTGTTAGGTGTCCCTGGCACCCTGAGAGGATGGCCCCACTCAAAGCTAGATTTCGGAGAGCTTGGACAGAGGAGGAAGATGCTGCTGGCTCTGTGCACTGATTCTTCCCTCCCCACCTGGCTCCATTCATACTCACACCCTATCCCTCTAGTCTGCCCCTCTTCCTCCTGTTCATGGGAATATCTCATCCCTCAGTTCCCAAACATCTGCAGATGATGCCCCTATTCTTGTCATTCCCACTGGTGATCCAGTTTGATCTGGAAGACAGTGTCGTCCTCTAGGAAGGCAACAAGCAAGTCTGAGCTGCCTGCCCCAGAGTTTTTGCTGTTTGCTCAGGCATCTCTGGGGTGAACAGGGGGCAGGTCACTGTTACCGGCTGACCTTGAAACCCCTGGTGTGTGTGCAACACAGCCTGGAAGCTGTGGATTGAGATTATTCTCAAGCCTCATAGACTCAGGTTCCTAGCACAGACATCTGCATCCAGAACAGTTGTCTGTTTACAAAACAAAGTTGGATATCACGCAGTTTTGATTTTTGCCTCTGGGTTCTCCCTTCCCTTCTTTTCATCCACAAATGCTTACTCCCTTTACCATTCTGTGCAATCTTAATTTCTCTGGGTTATTTATAGGGAATAGGTGGGTACAGTGCTCATGACTTAGAATGGAAGATGCTATTCTCCGAAGAGCTCTCAACAGCTCATAGTCTGAGGGAGACCCTGTGGGTACTTGGTCTGTTGATCCTGTTGAAAAGTGAGCCTAGCATGTGGGAAAGTGACTCACGGATGTGACTTCACCATTGCCCTCCTTTTAAACTTCTTACAGTGAAAGCATAACCCATTTCTGACAAAGGTTTTCAGCCAGGGCTGGGCCTGCCTTTGACTCAGCGATGTGTCACATTCTCTCTGCCGGAAACTCGCATTCTTAACGCCAGTCATCATGGTCCTGGCAACACACTTTTTGGAGAGGTGTTGGTATTTGGTGGATTTATTTTCTTTTCCAGCTGCCTACAAAAACAAACTCAGAAATATCTTTTTTTTTCCCTTTGAAAAGTTTGTTGGAATAGTGTGTCATTTCTCCATCTGGAGCTGTTGTTGCTTTGCCAAGGATAGTTTGCTTAGGGCCATGGCAAGGTGACAGTGGCCCTAAGTGAAGGGTAAAATAACTGGGGCGGCGTGCCTGTCTGGGATGGTGAAACCTCTGGGCTGCTGTTAGGTGGTGGGTGGCTAGCCATGGCCGGTGGCCACAGGCCCTCACTTCAAGTGTGGCTGGGATTTGCTTAAAGAAGTCCTTTAAGTTCCTTAAGTGATGTCCGCCCAGTTACTCACCTAAGTCGGTACCTCTTTACTGTTCAGTAGTTTTGTGCCAAGAGAATGCCTAGACTTGCCAACCCACATTGGAAACTTCCCAGAAACCTAAGGGCCACACCTAATTTACAAGAACTGGAGCCCCTATTCCATTCTTTGGCTGCTGCTTACAGCTTATGGGAGAGGCATGTTCTAATGTGCTCCCTTCATTCTAATTCGTAGATTCTGTGCAGGCAGCTCCTTGAAGGCAGGGCCGTGCATTTCTTGTATGTCTTCCCAGAGTGTTCAGCTCAGAGGAGACCCCAGTAGAGAAGGCACTGTAGTGTCAGGGAGTAACACCTGTCTAGTAGTCAGAGGAATAGGGTCAAAACTCCATGTTGGCCACGAGCTATAAGATCTTGGCCCAGTCAGTTCATTTCTCGGGACATTTCCTCATCATCCAATTGCTGGGCTGAGTGATTCTCTAAAGTAGGGTTCTCACTCTTGATATGTATCAGAAGCACCTGTGGACTTTTTATTCTTTAACTACACATGATCCAGCCACAACCCTGTAGTGGGTTTAGCAAGTCTGGCTGGAGCTTACAGAGTAAAGATTTTTTCAGTGTTCTTTATGGCTAGGGTTGAGGGCCACTATTTGCAGTCCCTCCTATTTTTTATGAATAAATTTAACATCTGACTAGATAAGCAATGGGAACAAAGAGTGAGTAGTTAAGTTCACTTCCAAGCTCACTCACATGGTTTTGGGTAGGTCTTGGTTCCTCATGGCTTTTGGCAGAAGGCTTCATTCATACCTCACTACCTGGGCATCTCCAGGGCAGCTCTCCTGCCTTCCTCACAATGAATGAGAATGTGGGCAAAGCAGAAGCTACAATCTTTTTGTAACGCAGTCTCAGAAGTGATGCCCATCACTTTTGCCATATTCTGTTCATTAGAAATGAGTTCCTTGATCTGCCTCAAACTCAAGGGGATGGGATTCTGCAAGAATCTGGAATACCAGGAGGTGGGATCATTGGGTGCCATCTTAGAGGCTGCCTCGCATAGCATTTAGGAGGTGGCTGCAGAATGGCTTTTGGAGCAGGAACAGAAGGAAGGCATGCAAGGAATCAGAAGGGTGGGGTCCCCAAGCGAGTGGAAGGAGGATAGAATTCAGGCATAGGCTAAGTTACGATGTTGTAACAACAACTCATAATCCGAGGGGCTTGAAACAAAGATTTATTCCTTCCTCATGCAGATGTTCATTTCAGGTTGTTATGAGCTCTATGCCATATAATCACATGCGGGACGTGTTCATCACAGGTCACTTGGGGATTCTTCTTTATGTCATTTTCACTGTGGGACCCAAGCTGACAAAGCAGCTTGAATGTGGAAAAACTCCAACTGTGCCTCTCCCACTGTACTCTCACAAAGCACATCTAACACCAGATGTGTGGGGATTTCTTCCCACCAGCAAGCAAGCAGCCAGTTCTGCAGTGTGCACCAACTGAATATCCTCCAGTTTGATTCTGGCACTGTCTACCTGGAGACAGCATCAGATCCTACTGGGTCAGGGCTCTGGTCCCACAAGACTGCCCCCCATTTCAGATACCACTTGCGAGTCTGAGCCTCTGGAACTTCTGACCAACCAGCTTCAAGTTGGGGTTCCTGTGATCTGCTGCTTGGGTTTGATTAATTTGCTAAAGTGGCTCACAGAACTCATGGAAACACAGGTTTACCAGTTTATTATAAAGGATTTACAAAGGATACAGATGAAGAGGTGCCTAGGGAGAGGTATAGGGGAAGGGCACAGACCTTCCATGTCCTCCTGGGGCGCACCTACCTCCACAGGTTCAGCTATCTGAAACTCTCTGAACCCAGTCTTCTTTGGCCTTAATGGAGACGTCATTGGATAGGCATGATTGAAGCATGGAGTGGGGAAACCTACCAAGGCCTGTCCAGATTCTTCTCAGCCTCTCCGTGCAGCATTCCTTCCTCCAGGGTCTGGGGCAGCACTCCTGAAATAGGGGCCTTAGGACCTGCAATCAGACAAGGCCAGTCCTAGAATTTCTTCACAATCAGTTTCAAGACAGAAAGGCAGGGGGAGATTAGAGTATGCTTTTAGTTTCTAAAGCCTTTCTTGGGGAGAAAAAGGTATAGCTGAAAGGAAGGCAGGAGAAGGTCAGTGAGAGAGAGAATTGTTTTCTGAGGCCTGAAAGTGCCCCAACATGAGGTGATAAGGACCATGGGAGTTATGAGCCAGGAACTGTGGATGAAAACCAGTATATTAATATATATATCGTAATATCAGGCAAGTACTGTCTGAAACATTGCTGGTTGCCATAGCAAAGGGAAAAAGTTACAGAGAAGCATGTATTAGCTCTTAAAACTTCAGCCTATGTTATTTCCACTCACATTTCATTGGCCAAATTATGTGCTATGGCCTGCCACCACTTTAAAGGGGGTGAGGATACGTATTTCTATCATGTATCCCAAGAGTAGAAAACTGGAGACACTTGATGAGGACCAGTGACACTCCTGAGGGGAGTAGTCAGTAGTGCTGCCAGTCACAGAGCAGGCAGCGTGACTACTGACCATGGTGTTTGGGTTGGCACTCATGTGGTCATTGTTAATCTTAATCTTGGCCAGTTCAGTAGTTGTAGAGAGCTGATGTGTAACCTGATTGCGTGGCTTGAGGAGTGAATAGGAGATGAGAAGGTGCGGAGAGCTGGGAGGAAAGAATTGTAGACATTTCTTATCAGGCAGAAAGGAAATTTGAATTACCAGTCTTTCCTCATTCTTTTTTATTTAGTCATAGAATGGTGTCATAGTGGGTTTTTTTTAAAAATCATGTATCATGTACATATCAACAGATTTTTCTTTGACTGTAAAGGACTCTCTATGCTTTCATAATAATCTCAGAAATGACTAGTGGGAGTTTATCTTGTGTGCTCTTTCAATATTGTATTTAAATAGGAAATCACTCCTTTGTACAGTTTTCCTCTTATGCCAAACAAAGTCAGGGTATTACGAGAACTACAAAGCTTTTTGGAAAAAACCTTCCATACATTTAATTTTCTTTCTCCTTCCCTTATTAACTGGTTTTGGAAGTTTGGAAATTATTAAATTTTATTCCGTCTCCAAATTTGCTCTGAAACATGTCTTCCTCCCCATCCCTCCCTCCTCTTCCTTCCCCTCCTCTCTTTTTTACAGAGTCCTGCTTTGTTGCCCAAGCTGGAGTGCAGTGTCACAATCTCAGCTCACTGCAACCTGAACTACACCTCCTGGGTTCAAGAGATTCTTGTACCTCAGCTTCCAGAGCAGCTGGGATTACAGGTATCTGCCACCATGCCTGGCTAATTTTTGTAGTTTTAGTAGAGACAGGGTTTCACCATGTTGGCCAGGCTGGCCTAGAACTCCTGACCTCAGGTGACCCACCCACCTCAGCCTTCCAA
Source organism: Cebus imitator (assembly GCF_001604975.1). NCBI lineage: Eukaryota > Metazoa > Chordata > Mammalia > Primates > Cebidae > Cebus > Cebus imitator. Next base: position 2,404,328 of record NW_016107403.1, read on the forward strand.
AGTGCTGGGATTGCAGGTGTGACCTACTGCGAGTTTTCCAGTTTTTGCTGAGTTCAGCATTCAAGCAGAATATGTGAAAGCACTTGGTAAATTGTAAGGTAATATACAGATAAGTCATTTTGCCACTTTTTCCATTAGTTTTGGGTGACTAAGTAGTAACATTCTGCAGTTTTATTTCTGTTGTGAGCTAATGGTCTGAAGTTGAGGAGCAGATGATCTGAAACTGGATAATTGAGTTGTTGATTATATTTGTCTTCACAGAATTTTAAAACGTAGACTTAATGTATATATTGTCCTGAACTAAATATAAGCTGGCACTTCATTAACATTGAGGAATGGATAGAGAATAGATGTAGCTGTGACCCGGGCTGATCTGCCCAAGTGCAGCAGTGATGATTATTTTGCCACCATTTTCTTCTCATCAGTCGCCCATCTCTTGTCATGGCCTTTTTCACCCCTTCTGAAAGTGCTAGAGCAGTTTCAGTTGACTCAGTCGCTTTCTCTAGGCCCTGTGCTAGGGTGGAGATCCTGGAAGAGCTGGCGGTACCTGCCTTCAAAAAGGGTCAAAAAAAGGCTGGTGCAGTGGCTCACACCTGTAATCCCAGCACTTCGGGAGGCTGAGGCAGGTGGATCACTTGATGTCAGGAGTTCGAGACCAGCCTGACCAGTATGGCAAAACCCCATCCTTACTAAAAATACAAAAATTAACTGGGCATGGTGGCATGTGCCTGTAAACCCAGCTACTTGGAAGGCTGAGGCAGGAGAATCATTTGAATCCGGGAGGTGGAGGTTGCAGTGAGCTGAGATCACACCACTGCACTCCAGCCTGGTCAACAAAGTGAGACTCCATCTCACGAAATAAAAACTAAACAAAAACAAAATAAAAACAAAAACAAGAAGGGTGAAAAACAAAGTTGTGGTGGTAAAATTTCAGATAACAGATAGACAGGGGCTGGAGAGAACCGGCTTCTGAGCATCTCTAAAACCTCTCTTAGACACCTATGATTCTGTCTCTTCAGGAGGCTGACCTTATACACAATGACTTAAGATGTCAAGGAAAAATTAGCTTTGATTCAAATATTGTGAATGATCCTCACATTGCAGGTTTTTGGTAACCTGTGGATAATTGAAATTTGATATATGATTTAAAAATATTTTTTGGGGAGGGCAATATTTTCTAAAAAGTAAACCTTAAGTATACATTTTGATTTATTACTAACTTGACATTACAATATTTAAACTTCAAATTTTGAAATGCAACAAAGTTACTCCTATTGTAATTTAAAATATCTTGAGATAGTGGCAAAAACATCTATTTGTTGGTCCTATCAAAGAAATTGACATTCAGCTATGAGAGTTATGCTGGAATTATGTTTATAAAAAATTCCTTCCTACTCTCTTGGCAAGATGCAAGAATGATGGGCTGTAAAATTGAATGGCCTTATGTGTGTTTGAACCAACATCTGACTTTGAAGTTACCCAACTGCCTGTTACCAATTTACCTACTTTACTGGGTGTTATGTTTTTGTCAGTGGGGGTTATTAAATTTAATACTCTAAGCAAGTGATATAATCCACACTTTTTAGCACTCAATGCTATTCTGATAAAAGTCACTTCCAGGTGCTTGTAAGTGAAATGCTTTAGCAGGAAAAATTCCTCTAAGGGTGTTTTTTTTTCCCTAATTAATGTCAATGTGCTTATGTATTTTTCGAGGCATTAGGTCCTTTTTTCAGGCTATGATGTACATGTTGCTCAGCTATTATTTGCATGCAAGAGTAGACACCAAAACTTTCTGATTTCTTAGTAATAAATTAAGCCTCTTTGATTGAGCTGTTGAAATTATTATTGCCCATGTGCAATAGTAAAAAGGAGTATTAGGACATGTTTGGAGTTGTATGTGACAACCAAAATGAGTGATTGAGATATAAGTCTCAAATCATTGAGGTTTATTGAGCAGGCTCAAGAGCTCACCCGGGAAAAATGTGACTTATAGAAGAATCTGTGACTGTTTTTTTCCAAAGAGATTCATAGGAGGTTTAATATTTATACATTTTCCTTAAAAAAGAAGGTAGAGTACGGCAGTGGGACAATAGATTACGTACTTGTGAGACTTTAGTTAGATCTACTTTTTTTTTTTTTTGAGGCGGAGTCTTGCTCTGTTGTCCAGGCTGGAGTGCAGTGGCACGATCTTGGCTCACTGCAACCTCTGCCTCCCAGGTTCAAGCAATTCTCCTGCCTCAGCCTCCCAAGTAGCTGGGGCTACAGGCACATGCCACCATGCCAGGCTAATTTTTTGTATTTTAGTAGAGATGAGGTTTCATCGTGTTACCCACGCTGGTTGCGAACTCCTGAGCTCAGGCAATCTGCCTGCCTCGGTCTCCCAAAGTGCTAGGATTACAGGCATGAGCCACTAGTTAGATTTACATTTTATGTGAGAGAAGGTGACCACTTGAAGAAGAAGGGAAGAGGAAGGAGAGGTCTCAAGGAGAGGTAAAGGTAGGATTATTCTCATCTTGTCTTTGTTCTGTACCTGGGAAGATAAGCTAGTAGTCTTTTGAAAATGCTGGTTTCTGTTTAGCCCTTAGGGAAAAAACCTAGCAACTGTTAGTGAGGGAGAGGGGAATCAAGAGGCATGGCCTCTTTCCTATCCCTTCATGGCTGTGAATTCAACTTCCAAGAGGTCTGTGGAGTTCCCTTGGCCAAGAGGGCATCTGTTCAGTGAGGTGAGGGGCTTAGAATTTTATTTATTTATTTTGAGACGTAGTCTTGCTCTGTCGCCCAGGCTGGAGTGCAATGGTGCAGTCTTGGCTCACTCAACCTCTGCCTCCCAGGTTCAAGTGATTCTCCTGCCTCAGCCTACTGAGTAGCTGAGATTACAGTTGCCTGCCACCATACGCGGCTCATTTTTGCGTTTTAGTAGAGTTGGGGTTTCATTGACTCTACTTTTATTTACAAACAAAGCCAAAAACTCTCAAAGATTATATTGTTAAAGAATAATCCTGTTGAAATTGCAGTATAGATAATAACAAAAATTGTGTTCTTCTTTGAACAAGATTACTTTTGCAACATCATAGTGGGTATAAACATTGAGGTTTAGGCAAACAAAAGGCAGGAAGGTTGGGTACCTGTTCACTGAAGGAGGGAACCCAGCAGGAGTGAAGTGGCGAAGTGGGTGACCTCACTCTTAGATTTCGAGGTTGAGTGGCTTACAGCATGTTCATTCAGGAAGAGATGACAGTATGCAGTTGCAAAGGCATGGAGCCTGGAGGGAGGTCGCTTCTAGATGTGTACATTTTGGAGGTGTTTATTTGTCACGCTCCGGATGCCTTTGGAGATGGTGGAGACCATTCATTAATCATGAAATGTGATAACCACTGTTGAAAGAGCATGAACTTGGTGTTAATCACAGAGCCGATATTATTAAGTGATGTTAAGTGTTGAGAACACAACCAGCATTTTCTTTTAAGGAAATAGAAAGGCTGTGTCTGTGACCTCACAAATAAATATTCTGGAGGGTGGAGTTGACAGAATTTTAGTGAAGCACACATACAGTGAGCACAGGTCCACAGTGCCAACTAACTGTGAATTTTGGAGCAATTAGACCTTACCTAAAATTAGCCGTGCTGTTAATAATGCTAACAATGTGACCAGAAGCACTGATATTAAAGCCAAGCTTATCTTGATTACCTGTGAGAGGAATAATTGTGGGAATAATTATCAGGAAAAAGTTTGGGGAGCAGTAAACACTCTTTTTATGGACGATTATCTTTAATTCAAATAAAAATAATACAGTAGTGGTATTTATAATCTGATCAGATTTTATAGACACAGTTTAACCACAGATAAGCTTGAGTTAATTTTAATGAAATTCTTTAATGCATATTTGTTTTTAAAAGTAGAACTTTAAGAGTAGCATATCTCTAAGCTGGAGTCTATGTTATATAATCAGGAGGAAGCTTTCTGGATGTTTCTAGCTGGATTGCACTAAAACACGAGCAGATAGGATACAGCAATTCATTTATTCAAACTGATCACAGAGCTTAGAAAATTAGGCAATTTGGAGAATTAATATTATATCAGGAAATCCAATGTTAATAGAAAGGGTGTATGTGAGATTAGTCGTGGTTATTCAGGGATTTCCATTTTTACCATGTGATAAGATCTGAACCTTGTGAAACTTGCGGCGTTAATAGGAGGACCCATTTTTCCTTCTATGAAAGACCCATATTTCTAAATAACCGGTTGCACGCTGCTTTCTGTGGGACTGCAGACTTCTTCTCCCAGTTCTGGTCCTACACCCTCTAAGGGTGACCAGGCAGTCCTGGACTGATGGAGCCACCTGGGGCCTGTCATCCTGTCACCTCCTTTCTGGCTTCTTAGGAAACCTGTCTGGTTTTCTTCTGTTTACACACTTGCGACACAGTTAATTCTCCAACAGATTGCCTTTTTTTTTTTTTTTTAAATATGTACATATGTTCTTCTTAATCCATATGCTTCTTTACTTTTTTTGACTTGCTATTCTTTCTTTGAGTTTCAAATGTAGACTAAAAAACTTTCATTATGACTAGCAGTAATGAAAAGAATATAAATGATATTACTGTGTTAATAAGGCAGAGACCACTTTTTATTTTTTAAGACAGAATCTCCCTCTGTTACCCAAGTTGTAGTGCAGTGGTATGATCTGGCTCACTGTAACCTCTGCCTCCTGGGTTCAAGTGATTCTCTTGCCTCAGCCTCCTGAGTAGCTGGGCTTACAGGTGTGTGTCACCATGCCTGGCTAATTTTTCTATGTTTAGTAGAGATGGGGTTTCACCATGTTGTTCAGGCTGATCTTATCTTGAACTCCTGACCTCAAATGATCTGCTCACTTTGGCATGAGCCACCATGTCCATCCCAGACCACATGTTTTAAAGTAGAACCAATGTCCCCATTTCTTTAAGCCCTTGAAAAGGCCCTAGAGTCCTGCTAAAATCCTCCATGTCTTTATCTGTTTCTCTGTAGCCTACTTAAGTGTAATGTTCTTCTTTTTATAATATCTGGTTCAAGATAAAGAGAATCTAATATTTCTATTTTTTGTGTCAAATCTTTAAAAAAGTATGCATTTATATTATATATTTTGTAGATAACACTATCTCTATGAAAGACTGTTCTATTTCAAATAGCTAACATAGCAATTAATCTTTGAAAGCAGTTTTTTTCTTTATAATTTGTTCATGTATTTACTTTTTAAAATGTATTTTCTTGATAGTTACTGAGGCACTATGTACTGGGGTCTCAGCTTAAAAAGTTGTACTGGATGCACTTAAAGACTTTGTCCTGGGATAAAGCGCGTCACATGCACATATACACTTTCTTCATGCACTCTCTATACACACATAAATGTGTAGTATTTATCATGCACATATATATACATACTGTAGAGGAGAAAAAGTAATGTATTTTCCTTACCCATCACAAGGTTCATGGCTGAGGCACCTATAATAAAAGACAGTTTAATAAGAGAAAAGCATACAGATTTATTTAATATAAGTTTCATGTGACATGGGAGCTTTCAGAAGTGAAGACCCAGAGAAACAGAGAAACATTTATATTTTTATGCTTAGATTAGATGAAGAGTGAAGTTTTGTATGGAAGTATGATTGGACAAAGGGGTTATGATCTAATAATAATATATTAGAGGGGACTTTGTTTAGTTCTTCTTGGTGTCTCTGTGTCTTTGAGGGTCAGGATGTTTCTTTCCTCTGGGTATAGGGAGGATGCCTCTAGAATGAAGATTTTAGGACCTGCTTCGGGGGAGAAGGGCCGGGGAAGGTGAGAATGACCTTCCTGCTTCTGCTGTTTTTTCAGATGTTGAGGTGCCTATTTTGGGGTAGCATGTCCTGAACTCCATCAATACCTATACACAGCTATACATGTACATACATGTGCATACATGTATGGACACACACATGAGCATACACACATGCACACACACATGTATAAAGTGGTATTTGATCTAGGAATTGAAGGTTGGGTCAGAGTAATTGAGTAGAAATGTGAGAAGCACAGTGATTGTGGAGGGATTCCATGCTTAATCCATCGTGGTAGAAAGTCTTGGGATCTGTACTGTTGAAAGGACCTGGATTTGTTAGCAAGTTTGTTCCAAACAAAGGGTAGTAAGAGAGAAGGCCGAAAAGGTAGTGCTATGATTTGAATGTCTTCTCTCAAACTCATGTTGAAATTTAATTGCTGATGTTGTTTGGCTGTGTCCCAACCCAAATCTCACCTTGAATTGCATTTCCCATAGTCCCCATGTGTCATGGGAGGGACCCAGTGGGAGGTAATTGAATCATGGGGGCAGTTACCCTCATGCTCTTCTCATGATAGTGAGTTCTCATGCGATCTGAAGGTTTTATAAGGGGCTTTTCCCCCTTGTGCTCGGCACTTCTCTTCCTGCTGCCATGTGGAGAAGGTTGTTTTTGCTTTCCTTTCTGCCATGGTTGTAAGTTTCCTGAGGCCTCCCCAGCCATGTGGGAACTGTGAATCAATTAAACTTTTCTCCTTTATAAATTATCCAGTCTTGGGTATGTTTTTGTTAGTAGCATGAGAATGGACTAACACAATTGCCACTGCAGCGGTCTTAAGAGGTGGGACCTTTAGGAGGTGATTGGACCATGAGGGTTTCGTCCTCATGAATGGATTAATGTTGCTATTGCAGGAGTGGGTTCCTCATAGAAGGACAAGTTCAGTCCCCCTTTTTCTTCCTTTTGCCCTCTCTTTGATTTTCTGCCATGAGATGTTGCAGCAAAAAGGTCCTTACCACATGTCAGCCCCTTGATCTTGGACTTCTCAGCCTCCAGAATTGTGAGCCAGTCAATTTCTGCTCATGATAAATTACCTAGTCTGTGATATTGTCAGAGCAGCACAAACAGACTAGGACAGGTAGCATAGTGGGGATGAATCTCAGTCTACAAAGTTAACTGTGGAAAAAGTATGACTCCTTTTTAATCATAACTCAGTTTCTATTTCAGGCTCATTTCTGACCATTGCTGTGGGAAGCATCTCTCTATTCTTTTGAGGTCCTCTCCTCTGTGCCTTGTGTCCTGGTTTGGGATCTTTCCTTTGCCAGTCACTGGGTAGGCTTCTGGTCCTCATCATTGGCTCATGTAAGGTACTGCTGAGACAGAAAACCTCCCAGTCCTCCAGGCCCTCAGGCTCTCTGCTGTGTAGGAAGCTTTGTGAGGCTGCTGCCTGCCAAGCTCCACACAAACCACCTTTCCCTTGTTGGGGTCTTTTCCCTTCCCCAGCAGCTCTGCTTGTGAACCCAGAAAACGCACCTCTTTTCCCTCCTGCCTGCTGCAGGTCTCTTTCTAGTCTGGTAGAACTTGGTAGTTCTGGTACCAGGTTACTTGCTCTGCACATGAGAATCACCTCCCATCTATGAGCTTAGGTTTTGGGAATAAGTGAGGATCCCTTGTACGCTAGTTTGCTGCTTCCAGGTCATATCCCTCTCACAAGATCAATGAACATAAGGACCTGTTCCTGTCCTGATTGAGGAGGAAAGAAGGGGGATGTACCAGAAAGAGAAAAAAAATTGGATCATTTCTCAAAAAAAGTGTCCTCCCCTCCTCCCCTACAGGATGGGTCTCAGTTGAGGCAGGTCTTAGATATCAAATTGAGGAGTCTAGACATCACTGGGAAGGTAACAGGAAGCCTTGAGTGACCCTGAGCTGGGGAGTGACATGTGATGAGGGTTGTATTTCTCCTGTCTGGCAATGGGAGGCAAACAGGAGAAGGGAGAATCTGAATTCAGGGAGAGCCCAGGGGAGGCTCCTAGCATGGTCCCTGCAGGGGTGATTTCTTCTGCTCCAGTAAGTCCTTAACTTAGAGCAGAGTGCTTAGTACAGTGTGTGCCCTGTGGACCTCACCCAAGGCTTTAGTTCATGGAACTCTCAACAGGAAGCAGTATTACCTGACACTTGTCTGTCTCTATGTTACCATAAGGCGGAGCTGTTCTCATTGCAGAATGTCACCATTTGAATTGGGAAGCTCTAGAGGTCAAGAAACAATCAGTGACTGAAAAAGGAAGTTACAGAAGGTTATTCACGGTGGGAGCATTCTTTCATTTCATGACCACCTGATGCACTGTCAAATTGAGGAAGCCAAAATTGCTAATGGGTTTCTTGACCTGAAAGGACATTGGATACTCTAAAAGAGGAAGCTACTCTAATAAGGTTGCCTCCCGCATTGTTAATAGTTCATTAACCTGGGGAGATCTTGCAGAGTGTTAATTAAATTTGCATTACAGGTAGAGAAATCTGATGTCTGGAAATACTTTCTCATTCCATTTAAAGGGTAAGCTGCAGATCTCTAAGGCTCTCTTTGTGTCTCTTAAGAAAATAGCAGACAAAGAAGGCTTTTGTGGGATAAAGAAACATGGAAAATTTCTTGGTGAAACTTGATGAGTCCACATTCACAGCACATACATGTATCAGATTTTTTTGTGTGTGCCCAGATAGGCATTTTTGCTTTTAAATTTTCAGCCGCGTCTGATTACCTAATTAGTTCAGATTGGCCCTTTCTCTGGGAGACAAGGAGGAAGGAGGCTTTGAAGTTGGGAAAGGGAGCATGAAGCGGACAGACCTCTGGGGGCTGGGAAGGCACTGCCGGAGGGAGGCGTCCTGGAGGCTTCTGTCTTTATCCTCATTGCTTCTGTCACAGTTGGAGCAGAGGACCACTTAGGGATCTTGGGTAATAGCAATCCCTGGGCGTTAGGAAACTCTGTTGGATAGCCTGCAGGCAAGTGGATCAAAAAATCAAACTGTTCAGAGGGGTGTAACTTACAAAGCAAGGTCACAACCCTGACAGTCCGTCTTCTTTCCACATCCCACTCTCTGGAAACCACCATTGACAAGAGTTTCCTGTTTATTCTTATAAAAAACTTCTGTGTGCAAACAGGCACACATTGCTTTTATTATTTATTTATTTATTTATTTATTTATTTATTTATTTTTTAGAGGAAGAAAGAGAGAAATAAAGAAAGAATAAAAAAAAGAAAAAAAAAGAATGAAGGAAAGGAAGAAAGAGGAAGAGGAAGAGGGTGAGAGAACAGGGGTGTTGATTTATTGCCCGGGCTAGAATGCAGTCTAAAAATGGGTATGCCTGTAATTGTGTTTAATAATAGAGACATAAAAAAAAATGAGGGAAGAAAATAATTTACAAGCAGCCAACCAATATTTCATTTAAACCTATAAATAGGTGTGATGTGGTACTGATAAGGGTGTATATTTTGTGTACTTAAAGTGGAGAGTTCTATAAATGTTAATTAAGTCTACTTGTTCCGGATCTGAGTTCAAGTCCTGAATATCGATGTTAACTTTCTGTCTCATTGATTTGTCTAATATTGATGTTGAAGTCTCCCACTATTATTGTGTGGGAGTCCAAGTCTGTTTATAAGTCTTATATATCTAGGTATTCCTGTATTGGGTGTGTATATATTTAGAATCTTTAGCTCTTCTTGTTACATTGATCCTTTTATCATTATGTAATATCCTTCTTTGCTTCTTTTGATCTTTGTTGCTTTGAAGTCTATTTTATCAGCAAAAATTGCAACTCCTGCTTTCTATTTATTTATTTTTGCTCTCCATTTGGTTGGTAAATTTTTCTCCATCCCTCTGTTTTGAGTCTTTGTGTATCCTTGCATGTGAGATGGATCAGAATGTAGCATACCAATGGGTCTTGGCTTTTTTTGCTTGTCTGTGTCTTTGGATTGAGTCGATTTAAATTTAGAATTAATAACAATATATGTGAGTTTGATATTGCCATTTAATGTTAGCCTGCTGTTTTGCCCATTAGTTGATGCAATTTCTTAATTATGTTGATGTTCTTTATTTTTTGGTATTTTTTAGAAAGGCTGATACTGGTTGTTCCTTTCTATTTGTAGTGGTTCTTTCAGAAGCTCTTGTAAAGCAGGCCTGGTGGTTATGAAATCTCTGAGTGCTTGCTTGTTCACAAAATATTTTATTTTTCCTTTGCTTATGAAGCTTAGTTTGGCTGGATGTAAAATTCTGGGTTGAAAGTTCTTTTCTTTAAGGATGTTGAATATTGGCCCCCACTCTCTTCTGTCTTGTAGGGTTCCTGCTGAGAGATCTGCTGTGAGTCTGATGGGCTTCCCTTTATGGGTAACCTGACCTTTCTCTCTGGCTGCCCTCAGTATTTTCTCCTTCATTTCAACCCTGGTGAATCTGGCAATTATATGCCTTGAGGTTGGTCTTCTTGAGGAATATCTTTGTGGTGTTCTCTGTATTACCTGGAGTTGAATATTGTCTTGCCTTGCTAGGTTGGGAAAGTTTTCCCGAATAATATCCTGAAGCGTATTTTCCAGCTTGGATTGATTCTCTTTGTCACATTCAGGTACACGTATCAAACGTAGATTAGGTCTTTTCACATAGTCCCATATTTCTTGGAGACTTTACTCATTCTTTTTTATCTTTTTTTCTCTAATCTTGTCTTTTTGTTTTATTTCATTAAGTTGGTCTTCGACCTCTGATATCTTTTCTTCTGTTTGATCAATTCGGCTGTTAAAACTTGTGCATACTTCACGAAGTTCTCGTGTTGTGTTTTTCAGCTCCATTAATTCGCTTATATTCCTCTCTAAATTGTGTGTTATTGTTAACATTTCATCAAACCTTTTTTCAAAGTTCTTAGTTTCTTTGCACTGGGTTAGAACAAGTTCTTTTAATTCCCAGAAGTTTCTTATCCACTTTTTAAAGCCTGCTTCTGCTAATGGAACACAGTCTTTCTCCATCAGGCCTTGTTCCCTTGCTGATGAGGAACTGTGATCCCCTGCAGAGGGAGAGGCGTTCTGATTTTGGGTATCCTCAGCCTTTTTAGGCTGGTTTCTTCCCTTCTTTATAAATTTATCCATCTGTGGTCTTTATAATTACTGTCTTTATAATTGGGTTTCTGAGTGGACGTCCAACTTGTTGATTCCCAGCGCTAAAATCTGAGCAACCCACTGTGCTGGCCAAAACAGTGGCTTTAAGATTGATGGTGCTTTTCTGACTCTGCACCGAGAACCGCCGCACCAAGGCAGCGGCAAAACCGCCTCGCTGACCACAAGAGTCGCGCTGGTGACCCGTGGGGCTCCTCCGCTGGGAATCTCCTGATGCGTGAGCAACAAAAATTGATCTGAAGGTGTGGTGTCCTCTCGTTCTCTGTGCTTTCAGTGGGAGCTACAATCCCGAGCTGCTAGTGATCACCCATCTTGGATCTCTCTCCGATTTTCTTTTTTTTTCCAAACAGGCATACATTGCTTTTAAACGCATGTGATTTGTTTGTTCTCATTATTCAGATGGCACCGTCTGACACCCTTGACTCTGCTGTTCACTTTGCCACTATCCGTCCACTCAGTCCCTCCCACAGCTGCGGGGTAGTCCACCATGATCCAGCTTGTTTTACCAGGTTTCTTTCTTTTTTTTCTTTTTAATTATACTTTAAGTCTGGAGTACATGGTCAGATCATTCAGGATTGTTACATAGGTATATACATGTCATGGTGGTTTGCTGCCTCCATCCCCTCATCACTTACATTAGGTATTTCTCCTAATGTTATCCCTCCCCAATTTCCCCCCCCCCCCGCTATCCCTCCCCTAGCCCTCCCACCCCTCAACAGGCCCTGGTGAATGATGTTCCTCTCCTTGTGTCCATGTGTTCTCATTGTTCAACACCCACTTATGAGTGAGAACATGCAGTGTTTGGTTTTCTATAAGAAACTGCTGGGCTTTTTTTGGTTTCCAGCCTTTGGGGGATTGAATGGTAACCCTCATCCCCCAAAAAGATATGTCCACATCTTAATCCTCAAACCTGTGAATGAGACCTTATTGGAAATTTAAGGATCTAAAGATGAGATCATCCTGGTGTAACCATGTGGGTTCTAAATCCAGTGACAAGTGCTCTTGTAAGACACAGAAGAGAAGACACAGGGAGGGGAGATCTTGTGAGGATAGAGGCAGAGACTGGAATAATACAACCACAGCCAAGAAATGCATGGATCCCCTAGAAGCTGGAAGAGGCAAGGGATGATTCTCTTTTAGAGCTGCCGGGGGCAGTGCGGCTCTGTTGGCACCTGGATTTCAGGCTTCTTCTGGTCTCCATACCCGAGAGAGAAGACATTTCTGCTGTTTTAAGCCACCTATTTATGGCAGTTTGTTACAGTAGCCTTGGGAAATGAATACATTGCCCAAACTCTGGCGTAATGAATATTTCTCTTATTGTTATGAAAAATAGTTAATGTCTTCTCTGGACACATCTGTGCACATCTGCTCAAGTTTACCTGCAGGACAGGCTTCCAGAAGTAGAATTCTGGTTCGAGGTCCTGAAATATTTTCCCCCTCAGATGTATTTCATATCACATGCATCCTTGCCTTAGGAATAATAATGCAAGTAACAGTAGCAATTACTGTGTTTTGAGGGCTTTTTGTGTGTCAAGCATTGTGCCTACATTATCTTTTTTTTTTTTCCTGAGACAGAGTTTTGCTCTTGTTGCCCAGGCTGGAGTGCAGTGGCACGATCTCAGCTCACTGCAACCACTGCCTCCCAGGTTCAATCAAGTCTCCTGTCTCAGCCTCCCGAGTAGCTGGGATTAAAGGCATGCACCACAATGCCCAGCTAATTTTGTATTTTTGGTAGCGACGGGGTTTCTCCATGTTGGTCAGGCTGGTCTCAAACTCCTGACCTCAGGTGATCCGCCTGCCTCGGCCTCCCAAAGTGCTAGGATTATAGGTGTGAGCCGCCGCGCCTGGCCGTGCCTACATTATCTTATTCATCCTCACAACAACCCTATGACATACTTGTTATTATCCTCTTTTTATGGATGGAACACTGAGATTTAGAGTGTTGAAGTCACTTGCTAAGATCGTATGCTTACATAAGAGGCCGGGCAGCCAGGATTCAACCCAACCTCTAACTCCAAACTCTGTGTTCTTAGCTATGATGCTGGGTTGGGAAGATAAACCATGTTCTAGACTTTTTGGCCTTGTGTTGCATGGACATGGTTTGGCATATTCTGGCCACTGGGTGTGGTGGGTTCTGGGAGGTGACAGACTCAGTTGTAATTACAGTAAGAAGCGTGGTGGGTAGAAAGTGGAATCAATCCATAGCGCTTTGGGAGTCTGGTGACATAGCACCATGCAGATGGTCCATCTTGGACTAATGGGATCCCAACAGGTGGACTGCACATCCAGGCGTTAGAACATGAGTGATAATCACAAAGCTGCAGTTTTTAATAGCTCTTACTATGTGTCATGCATTGCTCTAAGTGCTGTATGTGTATTCACCCACTGTGAGGCAGGGACCACATTAGCGTGGACCGTAAGTCATGGGGCGCAACTGCTTGGCATTCAGGTACAGATCAGCTCCTGAGTGAGGAGACAGCAAGAACAAGGCTGAAAATGGAGGTACCAGGTAGCTTCAAGAAAGAGACCTCAGCTCAGGCTACCAGGTGGGTACCCAGTTAATAGAGTTGCAAGATGGGAATCCATCTCAAGAGAGAGGCAGGAGCTCAGTTACTAGAACGGGGACCCTTCATCAGAGGTCAGCGTGGCATGACTTACACCAAGTCCAGAAGTCATTTGGTGCCTGCTCTGAGGAGTGCAGCAGCAGCAGGCTCAGGAGGGGAAATAATGGGGCTTGCCATTGACTTCCTCAGTCTTATGGCCTTATGGTTATGGTGACATACATGAGACCCGAACCTGTGGTTAATAAGTCCTTGATACTAGCGTGTCTTGTTCTCATTTATTTCTTCATTGCAACTAGTGAATGCGGGGTTCAGCTGTAGGACTGCTGGGCAGCACCGCATGGTAGGCTGTCTATAAGCTGAGTGATATAATCCTTTGACTCATTTTTATCTTTAGTGTTGGTAAGTTTTAATTCACAAGAAGCATTAAAGTAATTTCTCTTGGTTTAGCAGAGTCGTTTTCACTTCCTTGTCTCATTGGGGTGCATGCCATGTATTGTTAACTTTTGGCAAAGGAAAATAGACTAACATATTGTCTTTTTATTTTTTATTTATTTAATTATTTTTTGGTGGAAGACTATCCCCATCTTGTGGATATTTGCATTGTGTTTTAGCTTTCACGGTTTTGAATACAGATTCACCCAGGTTGGGCATCTGATTGCAGAGATTGTTCTTAGAGGCTTCTTTGGTCTTCAGTTTTACCAGCATTTTGGATTCTGGACAGAGAAGCACCAGGCAGTCCCACTTATGCTTTTTTTTTCTTGGAGACAGGGTCTTTCTGCATCACCCAGGCTGGAGTGCAGTAGCATCGTCGTGGCTCCTGGGCTCCAGTGATTTTCCCGTCTCAGCCTCATGTGTAGCTGGGACTACAGTAATGCCTGGATACTTTAAAAAAATGTCTTGTAGAGATGGGCCCTCACTTTGTCTCTCAGGCTAATCTTGAACTCCTGGCCTCAAGGAACCCTTCTGCCTTGGCCTCCCAAAGTGTTGGGATTACAGGCATGAGTCACTGCGCCTGCCTCACTGACGCTTTATTTACCTTTATCCCTGTCCTGCACTTTGACCATTTTCAAAGTCCTCTCAAAATAATGGTTTCCTCTCCATTTGCTTCTCCATGCAGACTTAAGGAACAGGTTATATATTCTACTTTAAGATGAGGGAATTTATTGTGTAGCACAGAGTAAATCAGCCTTAGACCGAGGCCAGAAATCTCTGATTTTCTTGACTTCAATTCACTTACCAACCCCCACCCTATGCCCTGCCCCCAACTTCAAGCATGCAAAAATGTACATGATAGCTGTGTCTCAAACCATCTTTCAGAAAGCTGACCACAAATATAAGGCACGTTGTTTATAAAGTGCCAATGGAGCTAATCCAAACAGAATTTGCTTTCCCTTAATTATTTGTTAAGTGCATTTCTCAAATTTTCAGAAATGGAAATGAGTTTACTTTATGAGCCATACCATAATGTTTTGATTACTATTTTAAGAAGTTAAAGATCTCCAAAAATTGGATATGACTTAAACACACAGTATATGGTGTAAGCGTAAAGATTAGGACGTGGAGTGATTTTGTCTGGTGCACAGAAAAAATTCTGTTACCTATAGTTAAAATGAATTTTTAAAAATTTGGTGCTGAAATAGTAAACGTCAGTCTTTAGGCATTCACTTTGGTAAAATTCCTGGAAAGTACCAGGCATATGGAATACTATAATACAAAGTTTTCCAAATAGAGATTTGAAGTGATTGTTTTCATGGCATGGAATAATGAGAAAGAGGTCTCTTGTTACATATGGACAGTGCATTCTTGGAGACGGAGTCTTGAAGCAGAAAATGCTTGGACACGTTCTTGGTTTGCACATGCCGATGCCTGCATGTGTTCCATTCTGTTTGGAAATGTCTCCCTAGACTGTAAGCTGCATGATGGTAAGGTCTTAGTCAGTTTTGTTTATTACTGGATCTGTTGGCTTAGAACAGTGTACAGACTTAATATATATTTGTTGAGTGAATTAATGAACACATACATAAAGGCAGCAAGAAATGAATGTAGGTCTTAGTGACAAAGGAGTGAAACTAAAATTCAAGAGTTGGGGACTTGTATGCTATTTGATCGTGATCATGATGATAAGAATATATTCTTTAAAAGAATATATCATTTAAAAATAATTGTGCATTGAAAATGCATCACAGGTCAGACTCAGTGGCTGACGCTTGTGATCCCAGCATTTTGGGAAGCCAAGGCGGGCTGATCACTTGAGATCAATAGTTTGAGACCAGCCTGGCCAACATGGGGAAACCCCATCTCTACTAAAAATGCAGACATCAGCTGGGAGTGGTGGCTAATTTTAGCATTTTTAGTAATCCTTATAATCCTAGCTACTCGAGAGGCTGAGGCATGAGAATCACTTGAACCTGGGAGGCAAACGTTACAGTGAGCCAATATTGCACCACTGCACTCTGGCCTGCATGATAGAGTACCACTCAGTCTCCAAAAAAAAAAAAAAAAGAAAAAGAAAAAAGAAAATGCATGACCAAGTGGAAAAAGCTTGGGTTGTTTTCATACTGGGGACAAAATATGAGATTGGAGATGGCATACCTAGCAGAGTCCTTGTCACATATGAGAAATATAGAATACTTATTTTTCTGTTCTCGTTAGTGCCTTTAGATGAAATTGAGAAGGAAGCGGTCATATCTTAAGTCAGTGATTCTTGAGTAGGGTGATTTTGCCCTCCATGTGACATGTGGCAATGTCTGGAGACATTGTTAGTTGTCATGACTTGGGGGAGTGTCCTACTGGCATCTAGTGAGCAGAGGCAACAGTGCTGCAAATGCATCCTGCAATGCACAAGATAGCCCCATACAACAGAATTACCTGGCACTAAGTGCCAATGGTGTCGAGGTTGAGAAGCCCTGTCCTAGTCACTCACAAAGGTATGTTAAAATATTGAGCCAGATAAAAAGTGTGTCATTGTATATATCTCATGTTGAAGCAGATATTACTAACTAAAGTCTATTAATATGCAGCACATAAGCGAATTTTCTTATTTCTTTATGATTTGGTTCCTGACCCAAATTTTGTTTTTAAAAGCTGATGGTGGACAGGCACGGTGGCTCATGCCTATAATCTCCCAGCACTTTGGGAGGCTGAGGCGGGTGGATCACGAGGTCAGGAGTTCAAGACCAGACTGGCCAACATGGTGAAACCCTGTCTCTACTAAAAAATACAAAAATTAGCTGGGCATGGTGACTCGTGCCTGTAATCCCAGCTACTTGGGAGGCTGAGGTAGGAGAATTGCTTGAACCAGCACCAGGGAGGCAGAGGTTGCAGTGAGCCAAGATCGCGCCACTGCACTCTAGCCTGGGCTACAGAGTGAGACTCCATCTCAAAAAAGAAACAAAAAAAAAAAAAAAAGAAAAAAAAAAAAAAAAAAAAAAAAAAAAAAAAAAAAAAAAAAAAAAAAAAAAAAAAAAAAAAAAAAAAAAAAGCTGATGGTTTCTGCAAATATCAGGGACTCTTTTCATCAATATATTTATATATTTTAAAAAAAGATATTTGCTTTCCAAACAGTACAGTAAACATACACCTAATGAATCATTGCTGAGCTTAGCAAGCACTACTACTTGATAAAGTTACAACAGCCACAAAAGAATGGAACTATTAACTTGTCTATAGTTTGATCAAAATACATTTGATCAGTTTGCTGATATTTATTGAAATGAAACCTAGTTGACATTATGTATTTCATATACACTTAACCTAGATCTACTAGATTTTTATGTTTAAAAGAGTTTCTATTTTCTCTGTAAGAATATTAATGAATTTCTGTAGCAGAAGAGAGTTGGAAAATTAGGGTAATTCCGTTGTTTCATTTACTCTGTCTTTCAGACATTGTGAAATGTTTCATATTGGAATAACTGGAGTGGGAGAGACTTTGAAGATATTCTTGGTGTTTGTTGTCATTGGCTTGAAAGTTGGTCCTTTTTCCTGGACATTTCATGACACATCAGTAACTCACTTGGTGGGATCACGGGTGTTGCCCTGGTAGACTGATATTCTCATGATGGGGATCTGATATACGCCGAATCTCTCTCCATGCTTGTGAGATTGCTCTTAACTCTTGAGTGCTATCTCAGCTGTAGTTTCTTGTGGTGAAAATTGATGACATTTACCAAATGCTGAGTGTGTATTGGGCACAGTATAAATGCTATTCGTGAATTAGCCATTTAATTCTCATCACAATGTCATGAGGTAGCTACTGTTATGATTCCCGTTTTAGAGACAGGGAAACAGGCTTGGAAAGGGTAAGTGATTTGTCCGTGGTTGTGTAACTAAGGGGTAGGGAGACTAGAATAGTCACGTTACCCTATTGATGATCTTTGCTGTGTTCAAACGAGGGGCTGAGGCAGTGGGAGTGCTTTGAGTGAGATAGCACACAGAGAGAAGTCTGACCTTAACTCTAAATTCCAACAATAACAAAATACCAATGAAGTATAACTCAACACCATTTCTTATAGCTCTGCAAGGAGAGGGAAGGCACTTGCTGGTAGAGTTGGGTTTAAAAAGGATCACCTTGTGGGGTCAGTTTTCCCTCCCCTTGGCTAGCAGTTGGGGCAGAATGTGGAAATACAGATTTGCATAATGCATGTCACCTGAGAGGATGCTGCTTGGGTCAGGCTTGGCTTCTATAGTGTGCACAGACCTCTTCATGCCCCAGGCTGCTCTAGTTCTACTTAGCAACCATCTAGGATTGCTATGCCTCTGGGTAGCCCCACTTTTGTGGAGCTTCCCTGTCCATGCCTAGAAAGCTGTATGAATTGAGGTTTGTCCTGTACTTAATATATGTCTACACATGTGTGTATGTATGTGTGTGCATGCAATGCATGTTTGAGTGACTCTCATTGGTGGCAATGGGGAGTGTATAGTCTCCTCTCATGGGCACTTGCTGTATTTCTGGTAGTGCTCTGGTGGTCTCTGGCCCTGTGGGGCTGTAAGTAGTTAATTGTTCTAGTCTTCTCTGGTCTGTGAGCGCTTAAGCAGAGATACTGTGTTAATACTAGTAGTAACAGAGACACTTTGGGTTCTAGGCTCTCTCTGTTTTAATGATGAAGCAGCTAAGCCAAAGATGGGTAAATAATGCCTGAGGATACTCAGCCCATGGGTAGAAGAGCTGAGGTTCCTACACAGGACTGTCCAGTGTCAACATCTGTACTCTTTTCACTACTCTCTGCTCTTTCTTATGTCTTTGCATCCTTGGCACGTGGTATTAATCAGTAAGTCTTAGCTGAATGAATGCTGCTTGTGAACACTTCTAGGTGGAAGTTAAGCGTTGCTTTGACCAGAGTATAGTGCAGAGTTGTAATATACTCAAGGATGGTGGCAAGAATCTCCTGTACTTGGTGCCGAATACTCTGACTAATCACCAGAAGTTGTTCTGTGTTCTCAGATGATCTGTCCCATTTGTGTCTCTTGGGTATGGATTTCCCAGTCTTCAGTGCAGTTTCCCAATCTGCCTCCTTAGCTCTTCCAGGAAAACTTTCTGAAATTTTCCTGATGCTGTTTGGAGTTCCACTTGTAGAATGATTTTTCACTCTGGCATTCCCTGATTGGGCCCTCCCCCTGTTGCCCTGGGAGAGATTTCCTCACCTTTCCCCTAGCTCCAAGAGACAACACTGGCCAGGCATAGGGCACCTCTAGCTGTGTGACTGTGGAGAGTGCCCTTTTTATATCTTGAGTTTTTCATGTACAGATTGTGAGGGACGTGTAGTAGTAGGTAATCTTGTTCTATATAGTTCTTTGCCATTAAAAAAAAATTATGAGAGAGGAGGATCCAAGATGGCTGAATAGGAACAGCTCTGGATTGCAGTTCCCAGTGAAAACGCAGAAGGTGAGTGATCACTGCATTTCCAAACAAATTTTTACTGCCCACAGACCAGGAGATTGCTGGGCAGAAGAGCGCCACAGGTCTCCAGTGCAGCTGTTTCAGCTGGCATAGCGGGTCTCTGCACAAAATCTCACGCAAATCCAGGCGCTGTTTCAACTGGTGACTAGAATGCCTGGGAGACAGAGTTGCCCGTTCAACTGAAGAAAAGGGAACTGAAATAGGGAGCCAGGTGATCTGGCTCAGCATGTCCCACCCCCACAAAGACCAGCAATCTGAAATGCTCTGGATTGAGAGTTTCACAGCAAGCACAGCTGGACCCGGCACTGTCCAGCTCTGTGGGGGGAAGGGCATCCACCATTACTGAGGCAGTCCACCACTACCAAGGCAGTCCGCCATTACCGAGTCAGTCCACCATTGCAGAGACAGTCCACCATTACTGAGGCAGACTGCCATTACCAAGGGAGTTCTAACTATACCCGTGTAAACAAAACTGCATAGAAGTTCACACAGCAGCTGGGCAGAGCCCACGGCAGCTCAGCAATGCCTCTGCTAGCAGACTGTGACTAGGCTACCTCTTCGCTGGGCAGGGCATCTCTCAGAGAAGGCAGCAGAATGACAGGAACTTATAAATAAAGCCCCACCTTCCTGGGACAGAGCACCTGGAAAAAAAAGGCAGTTCTGAGTTCCGCTACATCAGACTTAAACATATCTGCCCAGCAGCTCTGAATAGAACAATGGAGCTCACAGTTTAGCACTTGAGCTCCTATAAGGGACAGACTGTCTCCTCAAGCAGCTCCTTGACCCCCATATAACCAAAGAGACACCTCATAAAGGAGAGCTAAGGCTGACATCTGGTGGGTATTCTTCTGGGACAAAGATAACAGAAGAAGAAACTGGCAGCAACCCTTACCCTTCTACAGCCACTGCAGGTGATCCCTAGGCAAGCAGGGTCTGGAGTAGACCTCCAGCAGTCCTACAGCAGAGGGGCCTGTTAGAAGGAAAACTAAGAAACAGAAACAACTTCATCAGCAGCAAAAAGGACGTCCACTCAGAGACCCCATCTGAAAGTCCCAACCACAAAGACCACAGGTAGATAAATCCACAAAGATGGGAAGAAACCAGCGCAAAAAGGATGAAAACACCCAAAACCAAAACACCTCTCCTCCTCCAAGGGATCACAACTCCTCACCATCAAGGGAACAAGGCTGGTTGGAGAATGAATCTGATGCATTGACGGAAACAGGCTTCGGAAGGTGGGTAATATCAAATTTCTCTTGTTCTAACCCAATGCAAAGAAACTAAGAACCTCGAAAAAAGGTTTGATGAAATGCTAACAAGAATAAACAACTTAGAGAGGAATATAAATGAATTGATGGAGCTGAAAA